>NC_056511.1:20623298-20634180 GCF_014905685.2 Nematolebias whitei | reverse complement strand
CATCCATCCATCCATCCATCCATCCATCCATTCATCCATCCATCCATCCATCCATCCATCCATCCATCCATCCATCCATCCATCCATCCATCCATCCATCCATCCATTATCTTTATCCACTTCTTCCTTTTCGGGTCATGGGGTCACTGGTGCCATGTCCAGCCGTCACTGTGTGAGAGTCGGAGACACCCTGGACAGTTTGCAAGTACACTGTAATATAAATATACTAAGGGTTGTGCTCTCTAGATGAGACAGGTATAATTACTGTAAGTAGGTTACTAAATGTAAGAAAATACCAGCTAACTGATAATATATTATCAGTGTTACACATTTTGTTAATATCGCATGATATTACTCCAAGCTCTTTTATTCATAAAATAATAGTTAACTAGTGTATAGGTCAGACCAAAAAAAAAAAAAAAAAAAAAAATCAATTGTGCATGTCTAAATACTGAATACTTTTTTATGAAGCAAAATATTTCCAGTATCATAAGGAAAAAACTGTATTTTACACGTTTAAAGTCAATGTGGGGAAGTGGTGGTGCTGCGGTTAGAAAAGGGGAGCCTTTGGTTGGGAGGTTGCCGGTTCAAATCCTCTTCCAGTTCAATCAAAAATTTGGGTGGAACAGGTGAAGCACACACACATCTGCCCTTATTTGCCCCACTCTGGTCCCTTGATCCCCCATCTGATTAGCATATCAGGAAGCTTTAGGAAGGGCATCCAGCATAAAACAAGTGCCAAATCTCAAGTTATCAGTCTACATACAATTAACTACAAACACTATTTACTCTAGTTTAAGACTCTAGTTAGATTGAGTAGTAGACTTTTAAAGTACTTAACTAGTTAACGTGCAGTTATGCACTGGTCTAGAACAACTGCAGCTCTTAAGTTACTAAACCGTAGCAGTAGCATGTTGGTTTTGCATTTTGCCCACCCTTAAGCTTGACTAGGCTTGGCAAGAGGCTCATTGCCAAAATACTTTTGTGTAATATTTTTACAATAAGCATAATTTATGTTTAAGTAAAATACTTTTATGTGGTTTTGAACTGATGCATTGCATATAGCAGTGGGGCATGGAGTTAAGAGTTTGTGGCTTCAACTTGCAAGAAGTAAAGCATGATAAGTGTAGCACCTTGCATGATGGAAATCACTAGTCTCTCCCAGTGCTGTCAGTGTCTGTTGCGGAGTATTTATGTTCCTGTGGCAATGCCTTACTGGTGTCTTGGTGGAGGATGTTGAACAGTGATCCATGTGGCGTGAAATGGGCGATGATGATGGGATGAGGTGATGGAGGAGACTGGCAGGCTCCAAGAACAGGGAGAACATTTGGATGAGAAAAGACCCTGTCAGGGCACAATAAAAAGAAAGAAAATGGGGGAAAGGCAGATTAATGTGACCTATTTAAAATTTAATATAGTAAATAATAGACTTGTACATAAAGCAGGTTTCATTCGAGTAATAAGGGAGATTAAACATGACTTTTGTCTCACTAGTTTAACACATTCATTAACAGAAAAGCTTTCATTTTGGCCAGATTTTACATTGGCTCTGAATTTCCTGCCACGCTCGTCCCAATTAATTTTTAACAAGCATTATTTCTTAAAAGGCGGCAAGAATTGGAGGGAACATGAAAGCAAGAAGATGGTTAAAACTCTTTGCCTTTAAAGTAGGATTTTACTGGCTTGGTCAGCTAAAATAATGTTTTCTCAAGAGTCTTGTTTTAATTCTTTGTTTAGCTTAACGAGTATCTAAAGTTTGTGGCACAGAATAAACACAACTTTGGTAATAAAGAAGAAACTGAAAAGAGTCAAAAATAAAGAAAAGCAGCTTCCAAATGGTCTATGATTGTGCTAATGAACAATCTACCGAATGGAGATGTGCGTCTGGGGGCCAACCTGAATTAGCTTGGTTTTATTTTCAGCACATGAAAATCCTCTAAAGTATTTATACACTTTATTTTTAATTCAACTCACCACGTGTGCAAGTCAGTGCCTTTATAAGCTACAACAGTCACCAAAACACATGAAGCAAAAACTGCTTGAAGCACATCTGCAAAGATCAGATGTCCTGAAGGCAAACAGGATTTAAGAGTTTGCTTTAAGTTTTAATATGATGAATATAATTTAGTGTCCTAGAGAATTTCATATCCCCTGCAACAGAAGAACAAAATGCATGAAAATCTATTTTAACGACCTGTAATATTTAGACTAACTATAAAACTCCTCTCCATGTTGCACAAAGAACATTCTGTAGACCTAAAGGAATGATTGTATTTAAGAACAGTTTCTGCACAAGACAAACAGGCTTTAATGGGACAGAAGTGCTGGAAATCTCATCCACAAGCTTTTATCTTTCCAAGTCTGTGAAATACCAATAAGAACAAACGAGCCCCGACCATTGACTCTGTCTCTGTTCAAACTTTGATCTGTAAATAATCTGAGTTTCAGATGCTCCTCCGTGAAGTCTCTTCCTGGTGGTCCAATTTCTCACATGCAGCACTTTTATCTCCATCTCATCCTCTTGCTATCGAACCTGCCATAAAAGCAAAGCATGTCGCCCAGTAAACAACAGGGCGGTTCAATTCTTTTAAATTTTATTTTAAAGATGGGCACGCAGGAGCAACAAGGTCAAAGAGCAGCTGACCTCCTCAGACTGGTTTTTACTGATCTTTGTTAGAAGAGAAAGCTGCTTATAATCAATACCTGCGTGCTTGCTGAGGGTACCATTACCTGCATATGGAAGCAAAACAGCATTCATCATAAAGCACAAAACCATATTTGACATCATGATTTATTTGGGCTGTTTAAGAGGATTGCTACTCACGGCGGCGTGTCCTCATGGTACCCTTCCAGAAAGTTTGGGATTTTTGTCAAATCTTGGCCCAGTTTCTCTGCCTTTTGTAAAAATAAATAGTAATGTAATTTATTAAAATAGATAGATAAATTTGTGAAATAACTAAACAACTGCAAGTTGCTGTTATGTTTAAAAACTCATCAATGACCTTGCAGCAGCTGTCTTAGATGAGCTTTGACCTTGACTAGAGGTGTCTGTCCATATCTGTTACAAACACACACTTGGGCACCGCTTGCTACCAAAACCTAAACCAAGACATTTTTAAATGTATTTCTAAAACATTAGGCAGTATAAATGTTCTGACCCTGAGAGTTTGGAGCAGATAACAAATCTCATAAGGAAGTAAAAGTGTGTCTGTGAGTGCAACCTCTTTGTACCCCAAGAAGCAGGCGTAGTGGAGGGGTGCGTTTCCATGCTTGTTGACTGTATTGGGATCTGTTTTGCACTGAATCAACTGGTAATATATATATATATATATATAATTTAAATAAAAACCTCATGAATTGACAGCCGGCAAAACTTTATTTAGAAAAATCTAGTTTCACAAGAACAACTTCCTTGTGCTTTTTTTTGGGGAACAAAACAATCCCAGCAGTGGAAAAGACTTTCCAGTAGGTGGAAACCAAATTCTTCCAAGTCTACAATAATAATAAGACCAACTCTCGAGCAAAGTTTTTAATGACAGAATAAAAAAAGCAGAACATAGTCTTTAAATGGCTCAAGATTCAAGGCAGATGTCGTTTTAAACAGTGAGGCAGCGTGATGGCATCTCTGTACGGCTTCCTGTGGCAGTCAGGAAATCCTATTTATTGATGGTATGACAGAAGACAGCTGGGTGAATGTTGAGCTCTGGAAAACAAGATTACTCTGTATCCTGAAATGTATTGACAGTACTCCCTGTACAAACAGACCAAGAGTTCCAAGCAACCAAAATGTTTCTGAGGGTTGGATAAAAACCCCTTTCTGCTGTCACCTGATCTTACCTAAACAGAGTTGCAATAGCTCGATTTGGACAAAACTAAAGGCAGAAACAACAACTGAAGACAGATTCAGCGTACAGTCAGAATACATGCAAGCTTTTTACATCTATGAGCTGTAAACCCCAAATTATCCCTACGATTCAGCTGTGAATACCCTGAAATTAAACGGAGTCTGCATTCTACTGTAAACCCATATCATCTGCAACTTCAATGTCTTGTTAAACAATGACAGGAATAAAAGTCATTGCAATATTTCCAAATCACTGAGACCTTTTAAAACCAAAGTTATGATTTCTTAAAAGTGGGGCTCTGTGGAGAGGCTATGAACAAACAAGATCTTAACTGGTGTAGATAGCTAATTGAATTACTGGGGGAATCTGAATTAGGTTCTGACCAGATTAATGGCTAGTCACAAATGCAGTCTCGATATTTGATAACCGTTCGTGCTAACGTTAGTTCTTAAACCTTTGCGTTGTTATTGGTTTTGCAACATACAGTTGTTCTGGCAGAAATATGAAGATAATCTTGTTGGAAGTATCCCAGGCTGCTTCAGAAAGGCTAAGGATACTCGCGAATGCAGCTGCTGTTTGCGCTTTCACCCCATAACAAAAAAAATTATGGATATTTTTAAACTGCCCCATTGTTTTACATATCTTGAATTTACTGCTTTTGGTTCATTTTTAATTGTCAAAAACTGTATTGCTGTATTAAAGCAATAATATGAGAGAATAAAGCAAATGAATACTTGTAATTAAATGCAGCTTAAATGTACTATTCTTTTTACACATCAGCTCATCAGAGACTCTACTTCCTCAGGCGGCTGAGGCGAGCTGGTCTGGGAAGCTCAGTCCTCACCTCCTTCTACAGGTGTGCAGTGGAGAGCATCCTGTGCTCCAGCATCAACGTGCAGCATGGAGGCTGCACAGCTGCAGAAAGAAAAGCTTTGCAGCGAGTAGTGAAGGCTGCACAGAAGACTGTTGGAGTCAGTCTCCACACCATCACAGACATCTACACCTCCAGATGCAGGAAGAGGGCCACCTGCATCATGAAGGACCACACTCACCCAGCACACACACTTTTTGCCCCACTCCCCTCAGGGAGGAGGTTAAGGAGCATTAAGTGTAGAACCACTAGACTGAGGAACAGCTTCTACCCTGAAGCTGTTAGACTCATGAATCTCTAACCAGACAAATCAATGTAATGCCATTTTAATTGGTGATATGTCACGTTATCCATGATGCCTTTAAGCTGCTATATTTATATCAGTCTGCTCACAACAAACTCATGCTCAGGCTGCTGTTTAATACACCGTATTATATGACAGTACATTATTAATGATTAGCATATATCTTAGTATACTTGTATACTGTTCTTTTTTTTCTATACTTTATATCTTTGCTATCTGTGGGTGTAACTGGGACCTTGAGTACACAATTTTATTCCACCTCATTTACCACATGTGATGCGAAAGACAATAAAGAAGCTTGAACCTTTTTCATTTTCAAAGTATGAAATCAACGATAAAACATTATCCTGTCCTATATGAAGTGATTTGAAAGAGTTTACTTGAGTATTCTTTCAGATATACTGAATTCAGTTCTGACATGGCGGTCCACACTGAACAGAATCGTATGAATGGTTGAATTACAAACAGACTTATGTCAGCCTGATTATACTTTTGTAGGTAAACAAATCTATTTCCAGTCACTTTGGCTCTTTCTGAAGCTAAATAAATACAAATAGTAGCTTCTGCTAACAAATTTTCCTTACATAATTTCAATATAAGAATATATTACCCACTGATATGAGAAAAATGTTATGTGGATTTAGTTACTCTCATCATGAATTTGTTTCAGCTGGTCTTACGGACCTTATATAAAGGGTGCCTTTAACTGAATAAAAACTGTCCCAAGGTGCTTTCCATACTAGAAACTGTACATTACTCTTGAGGTCAGGAGTCACTATTTGTAATGATCTTTGGTCCATTTTGCTCCATGTACTACTGATTTTTTTGCATTAATAAACTGATAAAGACAAAGATTTTAGCTAAACATGACCTTTTTCTATTTAAATAAACAACCATATATAGTGGAACTAGCTGACATAACTAATCTAAGTAAAACTAACATTTCATCACTTCAGTGTGTTTGCCACTGTTTTCTTAAAGTATGTTGCTCTCTTAACACAGCTTACATCAGCTGACAGAACATCATCTGTGTGGGTCCCACTTTGACACACAGGTTCTAACTTCCACCTCCTACGGATCTTTATTTAGACATAAGTGCATGCTTCCTTTCTCTGCCTGCAGCTGATACCTATCTGATGATTGGCCCCAGTGATAAATATGTCTGTGTAAGCTGGAATGCTTGTAGAGACGCAAACGCTTAGTGTACACAAAGTCCCGTTGCAGTTTGCAAGGCTGTCGCCTCTGTGTGACAGGCCCCTTCACCCGTTCCAGTTTATTGCATTACCCGACCCCGAGGCAGCCACTGGGGCTTTCTGTCTACTCTCTGCGAAGCCACAAACTCTTCATTCTTTTTAACAACACACCTCAGGAGGACTCAGTATGTAGGAAATAGCAGCATTATAGCTCACACCAAAGTGAAATAGCAGTGGGGCACATTCTGTGTCGACTCTGATCCAACATTGAGGGTTCAGAGCTCAACCAGTGGTGTAGTCTACGTGATACGCGAGCATACAAAGTATACCTACTAGAAAAGCTCAAGAATTTCAGTATACCCACTTAAAAGTGCCCAATACATGACATATCATTGGGCATTCGTCATTGATACGTTAAACAGCAGTTAAACACTTCTGTAGTAATCAATCCGTGTGCAACGCTTGTTTATTACATTCACTTATCCAGCAAATTATTGTATAATTAATACTTCTGTACTTATTACGCAATACTTGAACATGTTTTGCTTTGATACTGTTTTATAAATTCTATAACATGTTTTTAATACAAAGCTAACAAAGTTGTACAAAGTTGGTTTTACATTTATTGAAATACAAGCATCAGAGAAATTTGGAAATGTTCAATATGCTTAAATATAAAATTGATTATATTGCGCTAACCAGTGTACTTTGGTTTTTAAGCACAGTAAACGGACCGACCGCGGTAAAGTTAGTTTTATGTTGGATGTTGGACATCCACGCTCCGTAGCTTCAACGGTGTCAACGTAAAAAAATAACTTTACCGCGGTATACCCAACTGGAAAAATGTAGACTACACTACCGAGCTCAACTATGTAGGCTAAAATGTAACAATGGAAAAAACTCAGGAATGACATAGCGGAAAAGACCAAGGCCCTGCTTAAACAAAAACAATTTCTGTTGAAAATGGAAGCGTTTCGTTGCATTTGTACTGTTCATTTACAAGAAAACAGTGAATGTTTTCTCTTACAACAGCACAATTTGAGAACGGGTTCCATAGTGCAATGGTTCAAAAACGTCCCGGTGTCCATTGTAGTGGAAACGGAAATAAATAGATGTTTTCTGTCAGGGAATCCCTGGTTCATGCGCAGTATGACACAAAACATAATGGCTTTCTACAATCAACAGAAGAAGAAACTATAGACCATTGCGGATACCAGAGTTTTGTTTGTGCTTCTGACTCTTAGAAAATGAGCACTGTGTTGGAGAGCCATAGTTAGATTTATACTTCTTTACTTAAATCATCAAAGACAGATCTCATACAGCTCCACTTTGTTACTTAACGGATGTAACGGTTTTATAATTCAAAGTCACCCTAACCAATAGCTGAACCTCGTCGTCTGTCCATAGAATTTGTCAAAATCCTCGTGTTTTAGACCCATACGCAGGCGAGCGAGGCAGGAGTTTAAAATAAAAATTATTTATTTTAAACAACAAAACAAAAAAGGCTGACGTGGCAGCAAAAATGTACAAACTGAGATCAGGCAGGCAAACAGGACAGGTAAAGATTCAGATTCAGGCGGATGATCAGACAACAGGGACAGAGGAGGAGTGAGATGTCTGTACAAAACAGAAGAGCATGGAGGAGAGAAGAGCTTTAAATAAGGCAGAGGGAGAGTGAGTAATGAGCGCACCTGGACAGGTAGCTGATGAGGGACAGGTGTGAGTGATAAAGACTGGAGAGGCAGACTGAGTGAAACCTGGCAGAGAATACAGATTCAAAAGCACAAGGACAGAAATGTCACCAGCAGAATGTAAATAAACAGAAAAAGCAGAAGGGGAAGACAGAAATACAAAAACAGACAAGGACAGAATGTGACAGAAGTATTTTATTCTCTGCCATCTCGACCAATGTAGCGGCTTTCCCAGTGTTGCCATATCTCACAATAGAAACAAGCAAACAGCTCTATGGAAACAAGCCCAAAGCAAGCCCAACTGGCAACCCACCACATTGTGTAAAACAGAGGCCGTTTTTAAACAGTATAAACATACATTTATTATGGCATTACACATAAACAACAGCAATATTACGTCAAGCACTTTGAATAATATACTTTTAAGCACTGATTAAAAAAAATTCTATATATTTTTAAAAACAACATCCTGACATCTGCGTATGAGTGGAGCCCCCTAGTGGTCGGCCACGGTATGGGTGTTTGGGGTGTGCGCCCACATGTCTACGTGTTCGCTTGTCGCCTTGCCAACTTGGGGGAGAGCGATAAACAGGAAACGGGGCATGGGAGGGACAAACTAACTACTATCACTCGTCTTGCTTTATTGTGCTGAGCTGGGAGACAATCAACTAGTTTCACTCGGAAAAAAAGTCAAGCCCAAATAAGCAACTTCACGTTCAAAACAAGCCCAAAAAACTCACAAGATTTGCAAGCGACTTTAGAACAAAACAAGCCCAACGTTGTTTATAATAAGCGGACTTGGCAACTATGGGTCGAACTTTGTTTTTTAACGCATGCACAATTAGAGTTTCAAAAAACATAGCACCAACTAGTGGCGTGGTGCGGGAATCACACCTTTTCCACATCTACTGTTGCAGTGTAAACAGAGACTGAAATTAGAACGTTTTCATGTAAATGCGTTAATAGAAACGGGAAAAAAATTCTTTTTCATTGGATCGTTGTCGTGTTAACAGGGCCTAAGCTGACTGTTTTTGTTTCATGTGTTTTCCTGCTTTCGACTGGAATCAAAAACTCAAAACTGGCATCACTGCTCTCATGCACACCACTTCTAAGATATTTTCCATCCAACACAAAACACATTCAGTATGTATTTTTTTGGAGACTCCAAAAGGAGGGAAGCACATAGCGTAACTTCTTTAGATAAAGTAGGTGTTCATCACAATCACCATTTGTTTGTTTCTACGGGACTGTAAAGCAAGCTGCTTCAGAAGCTCTGTCAGCAGGGGCTTGGCTGTGCAGGGAGCTAAGCAGAGGAAGTGGCCTCGGCTGCCTGCAGCTCTGCAATCCTCAGAAGCAATGTCAACAAACTGCACACATCCTAAAGTGAGATTATCAAAGGTTTTAGCTGAACGTTTTTCTACATCCCTTCTAAAAAATTATCTAAACATGCAAGAGTGCTTTAAACAAGCAAAACAGTTTAAAAGATTTTTTAAAGGCAGTAACCCATCATCATTTTACAATTATTTCTACAGCTTCCATCCATCCATCCATTATCTTTTACCTGCTTCTTCCATTTTGGGTCACGGGGGTCACCGGTGCCCATGTCAGGCCATCATTGTGCGAGGGGCGGGGTACACCCTGGACGGGTCACAAATCCATCACAGGGACACATAGAGACAAACAACCATTCACTCTCTCACTCACACCTAGGGACAATTTAGAGTTACCAATCAGTCTAACATGCATGTTTTTGGTCTGTGGGAGGAAACCGGAGTACCTGGAGAAAACCCACGCATGCACGGAGAGAACATGCAAACTCCACCCAGAAAGGCCCCTGGACCGGGGTTTGAACCAGGGACCTGTGCGCTGAGAGGCAGCTGAGTTGCGCCACCGTGCTGCCCTATTTCCACAGCTTGATTGCTAAAATGAAAACTGACGTTATTATATAATATTTACCTGATAATCAGAAGTGTGATTTTTACAATTTTATATTTTAAATAATTAAGTTCCTCGAGGAACACTATCCTGCCTGTTTTACTTATTTCCCTGTTTTGAAGCATCTGATTTGAACGAATGGGTGATTAACAGGCTCCTGCAGAACACGAGGAAGTGATTAAATCACTGAATCAGGCATGATGGAGCAGAAAAACAACTAAAACCTACAGGATAGTGTTCCTTGAGGACAAGGGTTAGAAACCACTGCTATTTAGCATGGACTTTGTTGTTTAGATCATTGTGACAATCACACATGCTACATACCAACTCTCTCTATCATTGTTTATCGTTCACAACAGTGTTCTATTGACTGAGCTCATGAGCACTTTTCAAGGCACTTTTACAAGTGTCTTTAAACCTCAGTTTTGGTCAGCTAGCAGGTCGAGTTCTCCGAATAGGTTTACCATACACAAGTGATTATACAGTCCTGTCATACGGTGGCCCTAAGGTGTAAATGAACAACATTTGAAATAACGAAATAACATTTGAAAAAACACAACAAAAACAGCAAAATCACAACATTTGAAAAAGTGGAATTACATTAAGACAAAGCTGAAGTGGCCAAAAAAGTTCATGCTCAACCATCTAGGTACCAAATCCAATAATGCTCAGTGACTGAGCATTATTGGAAGTGGCCAAAGCGGAAGTGGCTGGAATTACATTAGAAAAACAGAATCACATTTGATAAAAACAGAATTACATTTGAAAAAACGAATTACATTTGAAAAAACTGAATTACATTTGAAAAAGCTGAATTACATTTGAAAAAACTGAATTACATTTGAAAAAACAGAATCACATTAGAAAAAAAAAGGAATTACATTAGAAAAACAGAATCACATTTGATAAAAACAGAATTACATTTGAAAAAAACGAATTACATTTGAAAAAACTGAATTACATTTGAAAAAGCTGAATTACATTTGAAAAAAACGAATTACATTTGAAAAAACTGAATTACATTTGAAAAAACTGAATTACAT
>NC_056511.1:20622796-20623198 GCF_014905685.2 Nematolebias whitei | reverse complement strand
CATAAAACCGAACAACAGAACAATATACAGTACACACAACGGAGATACAGTTAAAATGATAGCCTGCTAACTGTATCTCTATTTTGTGTGTACTGTATATTTTTCTGTTGTTCTGTTTTATGCTGTTAATAAAGTAAAAAAACAAAACAAAAAAAACTTCCTGTTTGGCTTTATGTAATTCTGTTTTTTTCTAATCTGATTCCATTTTTTCAAATGTAATTCCATTTTTTCAACTGTCATTCCGTCTTTTCAAATGTGATTCAGTTTTTTTTTTTTTAAATGTAATTCTGTCTTTTCAAATGTGATTCTTTTTTTTCTAATGTGATTCAGTTTTTTTCAAATGTAATTCTGTTTTTTCAAATGTGATTCAGGCCACTTCCGCTTTGGCCACTTCCACTTTGG
>NC_056511.1:20606180-20622786 GCF_014905685.2 Nematolebias whitei | reverse complement strand
TTCAAATGTGATTCAGGCCACTTCCGCTTTGGCCACTTCCACTTTGGTTTAATGTAATTCTGCTTTTTTCTAATGTAATTCCGTTTTTTCAAATGTAATTCCGTTTTTTTAAATGCTATTCCATCTTTTTGAATGTTATTCTGTTTTTTTAATGTAATTCAGTTTTTTCTAATGTGATTCAGTTTTTTTTAAATGTAATTCAATTTTTTCAAATGTTATTCCATCTTTTCGAATGTGAGTCTGTTTTTTTCAAATGTAATTCTGTTTTTTTCTAATGTCATTCCGTTTTTTCAAATGTTGTTGTGATTTTGTTGTTTTTGTTGTGTTTTTTCAAATGTAATTCTGTTTTTTCAAATGTTGTTCATTTACACCTTAGGGCCCCCATACTGTCTTCGTCCAGTCTACAAACATGACCAAGCTAGCGCAACCGGTTTCCAATCTGTCTCTGTTCAATGTCTTCGACACCTACACGTATCAAGACATCCTCATTCTAAAACCTCGTCCCATTTAATATTCATAATCAGACAAAGGCAACGTTGTTGGACAGTACTGATTTTATGCTGGTATAGGGTTCATGCTTCACTTATATAGAGTAACAACAGCATAAAACACTGACTATAAACTTTGACCTTGGTGAGGTTTTGTGAGTTAAAACTATTTTTCACAGTCGTCCAAAATTACAGCATTGCAGGAATATGAGAAACAAGTTCCACTTTCATTGAACAGTCACTGGTAACAAAGCTACCAAGATATTTAAAATGAGTGACATTTGATTATTTTATTTTATCAATGAAGAACTTCTATAGTGCCTATGCATGTAGTCTAAGCTTTGGTGGTGATGACATGCAGGCCCATTCTTTTGAGGGGTTTGCTACATTTAATAACGTATGCCAACTGATGTATCATTAAAGATTCAAATGTCATCAGCAAACTGAGCTTCCCTAACAAATTCTCTAAGAATTTTGGTCTTTGCTTTGAGTCTGTAGATTAAACAGATCCCCATCATAACAGAACCAAATCTGTAGGCTTGCATGTATGAATTAAATCTCTGAAAGCAAGCCAAAGTAAAAAATGCTGCATAAAGGCCAAACAATGTTGGTGCTATCAAAGTTCATGCTCAATCATACATGTACAAAATCCAATAATGGATCCATTATTAGATTTTGTACATGTATGATTGAGCATGAACTTTGATGTTTTGAACCACTTTGGCTGTGGCTGTCTGCCTGGGAGGAGTCAACGGGGGACAGGACAGCCCCCAGAAATAATCTTATCACACCAGCAAACTGGTTGGTCCACTAAAGGAGTGGACTGTTTAGTAGGGTAAACAGTTTACTTGGGACTCCTCAGACTGATGAAGCCCTCCGGATAGAGGGTGAAACGTCTTCCACAAAAGAGAAACAGTCCAGATGACCTGATTGACCATTACTGAATGTTGGTGCTATTTTCCAGCCTTGCTGAACACCACTATAGTATTGAAATGACTGAGTTAGCTCTCCATCTACGATGAGTCTGGCATGTCCATCTGAGTAGAACATTTTAATAATCCTTATACACTTCCATGGACAGCCAAGCTGGTTTAGAACTATGAAAACCAGTTCACGATTCACAAGGTCAAAAGCCTTAATGAAGTCCATGAAAGCTTGATAGTTGCTCTCATGTTTTTTCCATTAGCTGTCGAACTGTAAAGACGCCATCAATAGTGCTTCGGCCATTTCGATAGCCAGACTGTGAATGGGGATATATAGATTCTGCCAACACATGTAACCTTTGCAAGATGACATCTGCTAACAGTTTCCCGATAACACTCGACAGAGAGATGCCTCTGTAATTTCCACACACACGTTCACTAAATAGAACATATCTGCAAGAAATCCCCAAACTTTTGGGTTCACGAGTATCACATATCCTTAACATTTACAACAAAATACAATGTACTTAAAAGAAAGATGACACAGTCTATATCATAAAGGCTAGATAATACAAATATTTCATGGGTAATAATAACCCTGTTATACATTCAGGCTGAAAAAGGTAAAAAATATATAATTATATTGTCCTATTGTCCTATACCCATGACACTTATTTACTGTATTCCCAACTCTAATTTTCAGGATCAGAATTTTTTTTTCTTGTTGTTGAAATTGTCAAATGATCTATGTGATATATTAAAAAAAAAATTAAAGCACAAGACAGCAACTATCCATTCATCCATTACCCATTTCTTCATTTTTAGGTCACGGGGATCACCGGTACCCATGTCCAGCAGTCACTGTGCGAGAGGCGGGTACACCATGGATATGTCTCCAGTCCATCACAGGGACACATAGAGACAAACAACCATTCACTCTCTCACTCACACCTAGGGACAATTTAGAGTTACCAATCAGCCTAACATGCATGTTATTGGTCTGTGGGAGGAAACTGGAGTACCTGGAGAAAACCCACGCATGCAAACTCCACCCATAAAAGCCCCTGGACTTGAGGTTGTTTTTAACACAGGGCAAAAATAAGTAAATTGCTTCTACAGTCTCCTTCCTACCTATGCCACCTCAAATATAACAAATGAAACTTCAAAAATATTGCTTGTTGTGTTCATCTGTTGTGGGTGTTTAAAGAAGACAGGAGGCTCAGTATGCATCTCTTTAATAAACCCCTTTAAAGCAAAGCTAAATCAGTAAAGTATCATGTATAACATGACAGATACATCTCTTTACAAAGCTATAGAACCAGAACAAAGTGTTTGAACCGACCTGTATTGATTAAAATCACTATTTTGTTCAGCAGCTGTAACCCGTCTCTGTTGAATTTTATTAAAATGTACATTTAAGGGTGAGGCATAGAGTGGTTTGGTGGTTTCTCAGAGATGTTGAGCGTAAGTAAAGCTGCACTTGATGGTGAGACTGCAAAGACAGGAAAGGAGGATCTGGAAACAAAAAGATCTGAGGTCATGAACTTCGTTCACTCCCGTAAAGCTGAAAGTGTGAAAACAAACATTCAAACCTCGTGATTTACTCCTCATCTTATCCGCATACAGACGTGTGATTCGTTTAAATTGACCAACATTTAACTTAATTTTAAATCATCAAAGCACATTTGTCAGAACTTCACTATCCCAGCCATTCAAATAGCACCATCTGAAAGATTTTTATAACTTGTGACTGGTTCTTGTGCAGCTCTGAGTGGTTCCATCCATCCATCCATTATCTTTACCCGTTTATTCCATTTTGGGTCACGGGGGTCGCTGGTGCCCATGTCCAGCAATCACTGTGCGAGGGGCAGGGTACACCCTGGACGGGTCGCAAGTCCATCACAGGGACACATAAAGACAAACGAGACAAACAACCATTCACTCTCTCACTCACACCTAGGGACAATTTAGAGTTACCATTCAGCCTAACATGCATGTTTTTGGACTGTGGGAGGAAACTGGAGTACCCGGAGAAAACCCACGCATGCACGGAGAGAACATGCAAACTCCACCCAGAAAGGCCCCTGGACCGGGGTTTCAACCAAGGACCTGCTCGCTGAGAGGCAGCAGCTCTACCAGTTGCGCCACCGTGCTGCCCTCTGAGTGGTTCCATCACAGCTTTTTTTTTTTGGTAATAAAACAAAACATTGATTTCTTATCACATTTACCTGCCGCTTTTCTAGCAAGAGTTTTAGACCAAGATGTTCTTATACTGAAAAATAGAGGTGCAGCCATTTTGATCAAACCTTAAAAATAGCACAGTCTCACAAGACGTCTCGCTCGGCGTGCGTTGTGAATGACTTTCGGCTTCTACCACAGAAAACCTTTATCTCACATCTGTAAACTAAACATCTGGACCTCCCTGCTCAAGCTGCCTTCATGACCTGACACCGGAACAAGCAGATAATGGATGGATGCATTTTTATATATTGATACAATATAATCACTCAGCATTTTATCCTCAGGGCTCCGTTTTTATCAAACAATGCTGTGCAAAAGTCTTGAGCCATCTTTTATTTCTCTAATTTCAATTCCAAGCACTTATTTAAAAAAATGTTTTGAGAAATATTTCTTCAGTCTTTCAATGATTTTGACTTTGGATACTTTGTGACTCACTTTTCAGTCCAGAATCTGGTCATCTTCTGAGAAAAGTTTTTGTTTAATCCACAGAACTCTGATAGAATTATAAAAAGGCTTCTAAACTCAAAAGATGTACCAGTGTTGGTTCAACATATAATTATAAATTATTTTTTGATAATTTATCAGCAGCCTGTCCTAAAGTTACATGCTCAGCTTTCTTTAGCTGAATCTATGAAAAATACCAACATAAAATATCTGAGCACCAAAAAACGATTCCCAAAAGAGCAGTTAGTCCAAAACTTTACATGCAGTAAGGATCAGCTGAATACTTCTCCCATGTGCTGCTTTCAGTCCTCGTTGGATTTGATTTTATTCCTGTTTCTTAAAACATAATATTGAGAAATGTTACATTTACTAGATTTTATTGCAGGTCTGCCACCTCTTCTTTTGTCCTCCACAACACGTGTCCACATGTCTCCTTTTGAAAGCACACACTGCACGATGGTCGAGTCCAAGAAGTCGACTGAAAATGAGTGAGAAAGCAGCAAAATTCCAAGGAAAACTAAAAAAAAACATACAAAAAAATCTATTGATTGGTTTAAAAGGTTACAAGAAAATTTGTTTGACATAAATTATAGGCAACTTTAAATTGTTGTAGACTACTGCACAGAACTACTGAATTACAGTAAAGCAGCAATTCAGTTCCCTAAACAGGGGAGTCAAACTACAAAAGGGAGCAAAAATTAAAAACTTGGTCTAAGCCAATTTTAATGGGACAATTTCAGTCGACACATTAACTCCAGTCAGACAGCCGACATCTTTGCTTGGTTGCAGGTTCATCAAGAAGCGTTTAATTGTTCCCATTTGATGTTTTCTTTTGCTCTTTCCATATCAAAATGAAAAATGACTGAAAAAATCCAACCTTTTTTCTGGCTTCAAAGTTAACTGTCCTGAGATATTTGCATTAAATTAAGTATTTTGTAGTTTTTTTAAGCAAAGTGAGAAACGCTAAAAAATATTTTACGTTTAAAATATCTTAGGGGGCCAGATACGATGTTAACGAGGGCCAAATCCTTGACTTTGACATGTGCATATCATTAATTTAATCAGTGCTTAAAAAGTCCACAAATTTCTATAAAGAGAGAACGCCATGAATAAAATCTGACAAAAAACAGACTGAGGGTTATAAAATTACCTTGTTTGACTTTAAGAATTTTAATGGGGGTAAAATAACAACAAGTCCAAGTCTGAATGACAACAGCCAAAACTGGTTAGCTTACCTTATAGTTGTTATAATTATCAATATTGTAAATCATACATAACCAACCAGTGTTAAATTACTGATATGTGCTATTTGTGGTGGGAAACAAGAGCTGATATCAGTTTGATCTCAGACTTCCATCGTTAGAAGATCACAACAAGAAAACATCTGGGCTCCATTTGCCTCCCAGGCCTGTTCATGTTTAAGACTCTGTAGGAGCTGTTGGTCTGGGGCTGCTAGGCTCAGCTGTGTTAGGTGATCCTGCTGGAAGTGAAACATCGTTCAGCACAGCTTCAGTCTTAGGTGTGAGCAGTTTGGAAGATGACACTGTGGCTCCCATGACTGAAGGGTCAGCCAGAATGTCTAGTCCTGCTGACTTAAAGTCTGAGCTTTGGACCTCTGGTATGCCACCAGTCCCAGAGGAAGGTAAATTAGGCAATGGGGGTGAATTTAAAGGCGTTTGAAATGCTGGTGTAGCTTCTGTGTTCCCAGTCTCGACAGCTGCAGGCATTGCTGCTGCTGCTGCCTTTGCGGCCTCTGCCGCCTTGCTCTCCATCTCCTCCATTCGGCGCTGCACCATCCGAGGCATCAGCTGCACATAGGTGCCCATCAAACGGTGGTTAGAGCGAATCAGCTTCCCTGCACAGCTGTCCAGACAGCTCTCCTGGACACACAACAGGAATCAACATTAGTTTGCATGACCCACTTCAGTATGTCCTGGTGTAAAATGTAAATAAAAAAAAAATCAATGCAATTATTTGAATCAGTCTCATAAACACATTTGTTATTAACAATGGACCATAGTAAACAAATCACATGCTTAAACTATATATACAATTCAAAAGTCAACCTCTCTGATGGTATGGGGATGCATTAGTGCATATGGTATGGCTTCAAAGTAGAAGAGTCCACATGCTGAACTGGCCTGTTTGAAGTCCAGACCTCTCACAATAGAAAATAGTTGGCACATTATGAAACAAACAACCAACAACAAACAAAAAAAAAATTGCAGAAAATTTACAAAAAAAAATTATAAATCTAGCCTTTTCTGTTGTGGGTATAAAAACCTATAAAATTAAATTTCATGAATATTTTGGTCAAAGCTTCAAAAAGCTGCAGATGAGGAACTTAAAGGCCACATGCAGTCTGAGAGCTCTGTCCCAGATGTTTACAGCAGAGATGCTCGACAGTGGCAAACATGAACCTGGACTGTCTTTAAGATGTTGCTGCCAAAAAAATCCAAAATTCCATTTCCCTTTAAAAAGTACACTTTGTTAATTTTAAATGAGAGGAAGAAGCTGGTAAAGATAATGGATGGATGTTATTATGTGATTTGGTTTCATGAGATTTGCAAACCACTGCATTTCTTTTTATCATTTACGATTTTCAGTGTCAACTTTTTCAGGATTGGAATAAAAATAATCGAAGCTACAAACAGCATAAATCGTGCATATTAAAGGAGGTACAGTAGTTGTGTTCAGACCACATGATGGTACCAATTAAATGCCGAGCAGAATCATCAGTTAGAGATTTATGAAGGTGCATTCACCTCGTCCATCGTGAGGTTTCTGAAGTTGAAGTTGTTCGTGCATCGCTGGAAGCAGATTTCAGTCATGCGGTTGTAAACCAGGAGGAAATCCTTCAGCTGCAACAACACGTATACTCCTTTTAAATCACTACACAACTATGTATTTACAGATGAGACAAAATGTGACTGGCATTGTGACTTACGTTTCTCAGCTGTTGGTTGGGATCCATCTTTACTCTGTCAGAAATGATGCCTTAGCGTTTAGCTAATCGGTTAACATGAGATCAATCACCTTCAGAATACAGTAAATCTACGTTTTACCAGTTCATAAGCTTTTTAGGTGGAACGAGAAATAAATCCACAAGATAACGCTAAAAGGCCAGCTTTAATTGCTCCACAATTTCACCGAGAAATGAAAATGTGAATGGGTGTAGCATGACATTCACAAGCGCGCCGCCATGTTAGCAACGAAGATCGTCTCTGCGTGTGAAGAGGTCTTACTCGTCTGTTAGGTTGACAGAAAGTTGGGTTCGATTTGTACGGTGTCTGTACGAACCACAACTACAACTATAAAAAGCACACAACTGCTTAAGTTCCATTTAACATATTTTTATGCAACCTATAAAATGAATTAGATATGAATCCATATTTTAATCTCCCGCAATACAGTAGTCTTAAAAAAACGTGCAGATAATTAGAACAGCCTTAAATCACTTGTTGAAACGAAACCTACTTTTATGTTTATTTTTTAATTTTTTTTACATTTCATTGGTGTAGAAATGTTATAATTTATTTACTCCAAAGATATAGAAAAATTTACAATTCTATGATGTAACCTTCCATAAGGGGCACCACGGTGGCGCAACCGGCAGAGCCGCTGCCCCTCGAGCAGGTGCCTGGGTCAAATCCTGGTCCCGGGGCCTTCTGGGTGGAGTTTGCATGTTCTCTCCGTGCATGCGTGGGTTTTCTCCGGGTACTCCGGCTTTCTCACACAGACCAAAAACATGCATGTTAGGCTGATTGGTAACTCTAAATTGTCCCAAGGTGTGAGTGAGAGAGTGAATGGTTGTTTGTCTCTATGTGGCCCTGTGATGGACTTGTGACCCCGCCAGTGTGTACCCCCCCCTCGCACAGTGATTGCTGGACATGGGCACTGGCGACCTGTGACCCAAAATGGAAGAAGCAGGTAAAAGAGAATGGATGGATGGAACCTTCCGTAATTAATGCATAAAAATTACAATAACAATGTTATGCTTCATTACATAATTTACACAAATTTTGTTTGTAGCCATTAATCTTGTGAAAGAGCGTTATGGCCGCCCTAAAATGCTTTAAATATTTGAATGTTTGCATTGACACTGTAACAGTCTGTTAAGTGTTTTACTGTTTGAGCTGGGTTTACTTTGAGCACCTAGGTTTTGTCTGGTTGGGAAGAAATAAAGACTTTTAGAAATGATAATACTGTACATTTTTTTGCATCTGACTGGATTTCACCAGTCAGCTATGTCTTCTCCTAATTCCTCGTGTTCCATTTATTTAACTTTTTGTAAATCTTTTATACTCTAAGTAATTCACTATATTTAATAATTATAGTTATGTTGTGTGATCATATCAAGTGATTTTAGGTGTCACCAATGATGAGAATATTTCTGGAAAGGCAAGCAATACCTGAGGGAAAGCAAAATACCAGATTTTTATTTTTATTTTTAGGTTTTTAGATGCGCAACTTCAAAAATAGTATTTGTTATAGAAATAAAAGAAGTCATTGTCCCACTACTCTGGATTCAATGTGCTAAAGTGCGTTGGAGCAGGATACTGAACTTAACACTGTTCTCAATCCATTGACCAATGTTTGAGTGTGTGTAAAAAAAAAAAAAAACCTCTTTGAAGTCTGTGAAAGATTACCAAGTGAAAATGTGTGAATTGTTATAGATTATATACTGCATGAATGTAACCTCAACTGTAATAACCCTTTTAACATGGTTAACATGACCAGAACTGTGCTACTTTCAGACTGAGGCAAAAGAAAAATAAATGCAGTCAGTTTCCCTACGACCAAATCCAGAGGCCTGTTTTTATTAGCTTTATGTTGAGTCTTTTACATATAATCTGCTTGTATCATCATATACTGAGAGACATCCTGTGGGGATTGAAACACCAACTAAAATGAAATGGTCTCTTATTCCATGTCAAGTTGGTAATTTCTAATATATTCTATTCATTCTCACTCTCTTTCCTCATTTCTTGCTAACTCTGCAGACTAGCTAGTTCAAAATGAGACAGAACATCTGTTACTTTAAGAGAGAAATCATTTATATCTTAAAGTAACACCTGCTACTTTGATATAAATCATTTCTGCAGGCGACATGAACTGACTGTACAGCTGCAGCTTTACACACAACAGCCATAGCTGCAAGGAGAAAGCAAGTGGTTACATCATTCCACCTATTGTCGTGATCACCTCAAACAAAACTGTACAACATGTATACCACATAATTATATTACTATTTTAGCATCTTGTTAAATAATAGACATTAATTATTCTAGAAGACATATATTTTTAGCGAAATGATTTTGTGTTTGTTAAAGAATTTCGTCCCATTACCAAGTCACTTCATGAAAGATGTTGGTAGCCATTTAAAAAAGAAATGTGACTGAGTTCTGTACCAGTCAGTTTTCTGCTCCTGCCTTGTCCACTCTCAACCCCAGGTGTTTGCTATTCTTCCCCACATGGGGGGAAACAAAATAGCATGCTATGTCTCGTTTAGAGCCAGTTTATATTTTATTGACTTATGCTAATGTCATCCACATTTTGGATAGGATTTTAGGGGAAAGAACGACCCGATCGCGGGCTATCCTGATGTCTTTCATTCTGCTTTAAACAGCTGCTACGCTTTACCAGGCACTTCCAATTTAAATACTACAGTGTCAAAATGGTGGTGTAGACCCTCGTCTTTTGAGTCACACCTCATTTGATTGATTATATTGATGGATTATAAATTGGGTCATATAGCAGAACACTTCAAAATTAAGTGAAAACCTTTTATAAACTGCTGCTGTTTTTTTTATATATTGTTTAAATGTAAACAGTTTAAGAAAAAGTAATATGATTCCTGCAGTTCTAACTTTCATCAGAGCCCTCACTGATGCAGGAGTTACAGCTTCATGATGTTGGTGTTCAATTGTGTGGACACGTTGGACTCCATTTGGACACTTTGAAATATGCATGGATGGACTCTCATAAAAAATATGTCCAGAATAATTATTTTTGGAGTCATTGTTACAGAATTTGAACTGGTAATAGATAAGACTTGATGCTGCAGCCTCATACTTTTCCAGCCCATCCCTCCATATAACATAAATAAATAAATTCAAATGAGAAATAAATCTATGATATTTGTGTTTCAACTTCAATAACTACATACAGTTACAATTACAGTTACAATAATTATGACAAAAACTCAGAGCGTTACCTTTACACAGAGACAAAGCTGATGAACCAAGGAATCAGAATCAGAATAAGCTTTATTATCATTGCACCAAAGTACAGCGAGATTATATTCCGTACAGTCGTCCGAAAGATGGGCGGAGATAGAACAGAGCCTTCTTAGCTTACACACAGGCCAGGAGAAATTTGGCAAGTCGGCCTGCTTCAAGGCCGAATGAGGAAGTCAGATTCAGATAAGTCACAGTTCTTGATTTTTTTCCCAGGCAGACTGTTATTTCTCTTCAGCCTTGAGTTCTGCTGGCACTTTCGTTATCCAAAATGTCCAGATTTGTGGTCTTTCCGCTGGTCCGTGCTCATTAGCTTCCTCCAAGGTCAACCCCAACATGCTGGCGAGTCCCAGAAGCTGCAAGTGGCCTACAATTCTTATAAATCGCTTCCGTCTTATGGCTGAGCTCCTAAATCAGCTGAGTCTGAGAGCTCCAACGGACCCCGTCACTTGGTTGAAATTATTATTTTTTTAATCAATTGCTGCTAGGATAATTTAATATTATCCCTTGAGCTGATTAAATAAATATACCACACAGGAACGAGTAGATAATTTTCTTATCCCAGTTTAAAAAAGCAAGATGGAACAGAGTTGAAATACAAACAGGCAAGATATTTACATGGCTCTTCATCTCCAAGTTTGTTCAAAGAGCATAAAAAAGTGTATTTTTATAATGTTATCAGTCAGACTCGAGGCCAGACAACTCTTGCAGCCTCTTTGCTTCGGTCCTTGAGTTTATCAGGTGAAAGGCTCCATGCTTCTGCAGCACTTTGTCCAGACAAATCTCTCTAACACCACACATGGTTCATATACATTTGACATTAAGTGAAAAACATCTGTGATCTTTCACATCTCCATCAATTGTGTTAAAAGTCCAGCTGACCAGATCCATGACAGTGATTTACGATTCGGAAGATAAATAGAAGCTCCGATACACAGGACACAGAGCAAAAACGCAGGAGGGAACCAGGAGAGGGAAGAAAAAGCATCCGTCTTGCTCGAGAGTGAGTGAGGAAAAAAAAAAAGGATTCAAGAACAGCCTTTAACTTAATTTGGGTTTTATTCAAGCAATTTCAGCATTTTGTGGGGCAACACTTATGTTAAAATATTCAAACGGACAATGTGGAAACATTTTTTTTCTCCTTCACGTCATTTTGTGAGACATCTGCTGATGAATGATGATAAGACATCAAAAGAGTTAAAGTTGCACTGTGTCCTTTGAGAAACTGACGCTTTCCCTTCGTTTCACAATAAATTGTAGAAGTTCCACGTGGCTCTTGACCTCTAAATGTCACACACACGTTCTTTTCCATGCACTTTGATTAGCTCTGCATACAAGGGCACACTTGGTTCTTTTGCTCAATCTCTAGGAGAAAGTTTGCATCAAAGAGGAAATTGCTCAACTCTGCACAGCCTAAAGAATACAGAATATAAGTTATTATTTCACGTGTATTTTTTTGACACACAGCAGTTTGCATTTTTTGGGTTAAATTCTGCTAGAAAAAGTTTGACACAGTGTTAATATATTAGTCACAATCGCCACTAAAACAGATCTGTGATGTCGTGTTTTCTACATCTAAATGATGCTCACATACGTTCCCATTGATGGCATTTTTGTCGTTATCTTGTCTCTCCTCACATTCTTGATCTCCGTCACACTCTCTGCTTCCCCCTTCTTCACATTCTGGCAAGCCATCCCAGCCTGGCCTCTCTTTTTCTGTGCTTACGCTCCACTCGCGCTCCATTTCTTTAACCTCGTGGGCTATCTGCTGACTGTTCAGATAGATGCTGCTGTGGGAAACCATGGCGCTGCTGTCTCTGGGAGGAAGAAGAGCGTCTACTTCTGTGTCTACCTCAGAGAAAGTGTTTTCTGACGGTGTCACCGTGTCCAGCAGCTGATTCTGATGCTTGGCCTGTGCCTGGCCTTGCAGATGGCGCTCCTTCTTGCGTTTCTTTGCCAGCTTCAGATCCAGTGAGGCATAATTCAGGTCAGGCTCTAAAGGCTTATTACAGAAAGAAAGAAAAAAAAAACAGTTATTTTCATTTAAACAAGTATATTTTAGCTCTAAGTATCATTTTCCAAATGCTAACTTGTTTTATTGTTGTTTATTTTTAGAACATCTTATTCTCAGTCCTCATAGGTTTCTAGTTTGTGTTTTTAACCTCACTGAGCGATAAATGGCTGCTGCCTTCCGTTTCGAAAGCAGTCTTGTTGCTAAATGTGTCTGCATGTGCATCTTTACTTAAAATGTTACATGCATTTAAAACGCCATTTATATATTTTAAATTAACAAACATAAAAAACAAAAATATCACCCGCTTGTTGCAGTTTAGGCAGTTAGTCCTATAAAATTACAGCAAAAAATACATTTTCTGCAGATGGGTATTTTAGTTAAAAGCTTGTGCTTTAGCATCATATTATGGAAAGGCTTTTGCACAACTTTACAACAGCACATATAGAAACTTACTAAACTAAAGGAGTTTGAAAGCACATTTAAATAAAGACGTTTTGAGTCACTCTTTAGTGTCAGTTTTACACTTAAAGAGGCGACAGACTGCAAAACGTTGTTTTAATCCATTCTGCTTCACTACATTGCAACATAAAATTATAAAAAATCAATAACTCCTTGACAAGTTGCTTTGTGTCCCCTTTAACAGTCTTGTACATCAAAGAATCATCAAATTCATTATTTTTCACATGTCTGCAAAACACCCAGGGTTGAACAACAAAATAACAGATTTAAAGTCAGTTATTTTATATCACATTTGTAAAATTGTGACCACTGATGCAGAGTAATTTGTAGTTTTTTAAATTTTTTTGCCGTGTGCTGACGCTGCTTGCCAAAATGATCACTTTAAATGCCAACCAATATAACAAAACACAGCTGTGCAACCAAATTCAACATCCCTGAGACAATGGAAACCAGTGACTTTTGATATGTGATTTTTTTTTTAACCATTAATATTTTAAGTATTAAGAAATTGTTTAATTATTAACTAACTGTTTGTTACCTTCATGCAGGCTCTGGTGCGTTGCAAGGACATGATCTCATAGCAAACCTCGATGGAATCTGCAGGAACACACATCTGTTTGTACTAAAGTGTCTACATGTGAGGTCAAATCCAAAACAAGAGGGAAGCAAAGAAACTCAAAGCGAATTTATGAGCTTTATAGAAATGCATGAACTTTCAAATTTTTTTCTGATTGCTCCATGAGATTCCAGATTTTTTTTACTCAAGGTATAAAAATATTCCTTGTCATATTTGATTTTTTTTTTTTCTGGGAAAAACATGACGAATTTGAGCAAATACAGAAAAAAACGGTGCTTTTTATGATTTTTTTTCTCCCTTCAGGGTCAAGTCGTGTCACAGTAAACATATTCATAGATTTCCCTTATTTGCTTCAAATTAATGACAAACAGAGAGCTTGTGTGTCTCACCACATTGGTCTGTGCTGATGTTGCCATAGATTGGATTTTCCTGAAGCTCGTGATGACTCTGGGGACTTTCTTGCTCCTCTCGGTGATTGATGTCACAAACATATTGCCTCTCTACCTTTGACTGACTGCAACAAGATAGTAAAAAACAATTGATCAATTCTGTTTTTTGTTTTATTTTTCATTTACCCTTTATTTATACAGGTAGTCTCATTGAGCCACGAGAACTCATTTTCAAGAGAGACCTGTTTAGGGAGCAGATGGGGGTTAAGGGCCTTGCTCACGAGTCAAAGAATGACATGAAAAGGCTGTTATTAATGACTAAAAATCAGCACTGAGCAGTATTTTGCTGAAATTCATCCTTAATTAAAAAACAAAAACAAAACATACGTGTTTCCTTCCAAATTGCCTTCATGGCAGCACATGTGTGTGACTGTGTGAACAGAAAAAAAAATGCACCTTCTTATTAAAGAGCTTACATAAAAAGCACAATCATATGTGGAAAAGATAGACTTGTTAATTTGTTTTACCTCTACACCAAGTGCCTCGTTGTCTAATGCACAAAATGACGTTGAGACACACAGAGATGAACAAGGCCAAAGATACCAGTCCCAGAGCTAAAACGTCTGAAATGTAAAAATGTAATAACTATAAAATCACTTAAAAATACAATATAGGTTCATTCTAAAAATGTATTTAATTAATCATATTGCTGATTTTTTTTTCTTCCTGTGTGCATAAAAAAACAACAACGAAAGCATGTAACATTTTTAAATTCCACTGGTGACAAGCAAAAATGAAAGTTCTTCACAGCAATTCCACTTCCAGGGTTTTCACATAATCTAGATATTTATCTAGTTTAGCGTTTTACAAGTGTCGAAAGAAACAAAGTATGTAACTAAAGGTACATTTTTAACACAGTTTAGTTTGCTGACAAATGTTCACTTTTATTGTAATAATTTTCTTGTAGATTTATCATTATATTATTTCTCTGTGACAACACTAAATAAAACAAAAGAGCACTAAATTAAAACCGAGCATGTTTTGGTTCTGAGTGAACTCGTTGCCAACTTTCTTGTTAGTTTGGCATAAATTTACAATTGATGCCATTCCCTTATACATTTTTTTTGGCCTGTTCTATAGAAATAACCTGGCTATTGTTCTTAAAAAATAAATTTTTTGTAATATTGTCTTCTAGAAGATAGATATAAAAAGTGTGCAGAAATGAATTTATCTGGAGTGAAAGTTTTGAAAGATGTTCTGCTCTTACCAGACATTTTCCAGTCGTGTCGAACTGAGCAAGTCTTCTGTCTGATACAATTGTTCTCAGGCTGTATGAAGCATAATTGCGCTCCGTGGGTAACGTGCGCTACACTGTAGTTTATTTTTACCCTTCCTTCGATGCATCACTGCTTTGAGGGTGCTTTGAAAGATGCCTTTTTTTCAGTTACAAACAGGAAACATTGTAACCTCATTTTGAGGGAGGCTGTCTCAGTATCGCAGTAGGTAACAACATCACGATAGAAAGATTGCCTCATTATTCTTATAAGTTTAAATCAAATTTTACCTGTTGCTAATTGAAATAAAAGATTATTAAATTAAATAATAATTTAAAACAATTTTTTTTGTCCAAATTCTCAGGAAAATATAAACTTAAATATGAAAAATCAATAAAGTGTTTAAATAAAATGGTTTAAATCCTGTTTGTTTGATTAATTCATGTTTCTATATGTGAATAATCAATCTTCTTCATACACCAAAGTCAGTCATGGAGTTCCTCTGGGTTCAATGCTTGGACCAATTCTCTTTACTTTGTACTGGGTATATGCTTCCATTGGGTAAAGTTATTAAACAGCATGGGATAAATTTTCATTGTTATGCTGATGATACTCAGTTATATTTATCCATGAAAACTAATGAATCCAATCAGTTACTTAAATTACAAGCATGTCTTAAAGACATAAAAACCTGGATAACCCTTTATTTTAAACTCAGACAAGAGAGATGTTGTGGTTTTTGGATCTGAGCATCTTTAACTTCCTCTGAATAGCATAGTTTGGTCTCAGTTCCAAAGTTAAAAACACTGGTGTTATATTTGTAGTGAACTAAGCCTCGGGTCAAAATCTGGCCTTGAGGGCCTGCCTGGAACAAGAACTGTATTTCATTGATTTGAGTCCAGAAACACAAGATTAAGTTCATCCAGAGACTTTCTAAGTGTCCTGCACTGATCAATTGAAAGAACATTCTCTTTTTTATTATCATTACTATTTTACAAATGTTTGATAATCAAAGTGTGTTTAGTTCAAACCATTTTTAAATGTTGAAGTGAACTAATCATTTTTAATCAACTGTGAAACAGTATTAGTGATTTTTTAATCCTCATGCAAAGTAGAAATCACGTTAAGGTCTGTTACAGAGTAATTATGCATTTTCTGATTTTCTGTCTTTGAATGAGCAAGTGTAAGTTGGTCCAAGGTTGGAGTCAAACGCAAAACAAGTTGTTGGAACGAACTGTCATGTTTTTAAATCCTCTCAGACGTAAATAAGAGGCTGGCACCTGTTTTCTCCCAACTCGCCTAAATATTCCTCTCGTCTGTCTTTAAAACATTTTCAATCTGTTCCATAACATTCTTGCTGTTTTTCTGACTTCTAGTGACCTCTTACGTCACAAAAACACTCCCCTGTCTGGTCGAATTGACCAATCAGGAACCTCCCAAATGAACCGGAAATAGAACTCTTTAAATGTCGGTACTTCCTAGTTCAAACGAGTCGCTTCAGGCTTCGGCTGAGAACAGAAGTCCAGGCATGATCCAGAGCTCTTCCGAGTCTTGTGGG
>NC_056511.1:20590143-20601180 GCF_014905685.2 Nematolebias whitei | reverse complement strand
ATTCATGACTCACCGCTGATAACCTCCCTTTTCTCCATCCTCAGATGATTACAGCCAGCACATCCCGTTATAATCAAACTTCTTCTAAACTTATTCTTTTAGTTTGGTTGAGTAGCCATCTTTGGCATCATCTTTTCATTTTCTGATAATTGATTTAATGGAGTTCCATGGCATGTTCAGTGTTGTAGCATATTTATCATTTTTACAAACTCTGCTTTGGACTGATCTGTACAACGTTGCCTCCAAACTGTGAGAGTTCCTTGATGTTGTCGCTTCTTTGGTGGTACCCCAAATCCAATCAAATTCCAGGTTTTCAGGACATTTCAGTCAATGCAGACTCAAATAAAACAGTGTTTCCATATATAACTTTAAAAATTATTATGTTTAATACATTTTGTGCAAAACATCACATTGCACACAGGATAAAGCATAAAGCAAATGATGAAACAAACAAAATAACATTAAACCAAAGTTTCAGGTATAATTCTGAGTTTTCAACATTTTAGTTATTTCCTTTAACTTTCATATACACCAGTTTCCCGATTATTAAATATGTTCTGATTTTCACAAGATACGCACATGTTTTGAACAGACATACAATGTGCCTCAGTTCCTGTGACTGGTTTTGTATCTGCAGTAAAAAACAATGTGCAGATGAAAGCAAAATGAATATTTTCAACCGGAGTGAAACCCCGAACAGGAAACCACTTTCAACAAATCTCCACAACTGCAAAGCAACACTTGCAATCTGTCACGTCTAAATATACGTTTGTCTCGTATGACTTGGTTCTGTTACTGAGTTGCACCTCGACGTTGGAAAAGTCTGGACGTTGCATCTGGCAGCTGTGTACTTGACTGGAACTGGAGGAGGTTTGAATGGCGGCGGGAGGTCCATCCTGCAGTGGGATAGCAAACATTTATTGGTGTCATAGCTGGTCAGTGGAAAGCATGAAAGCATAACAGGTTAGCAAGGTCTCAGTTCTGATTAGGATTAAGAAGCTGCAGAAAGAATGAAAGTTTTACCTCTTCTGTTTATTTCGTCTCCAGTAAAGAAAGCCGACCATTACAATCACTAATAGCAGCGAAATGACAATTAACACCACCAACAAATGAGTCCGTCCGATACCTGATGAGCAGATTGAAGAAAAAAGTTAGTTTTTTTCTGGAAAACTAAAAACACTACCATAATCCAAACATATTGACTGTTTTGCTTCCAGTCCTCACAAACTGCTCCTAATAAATGCAATGCCGCAAAGTCAAACTTTTTGTCCTGAAGCTAAATGTTGCTTATGTAATCCTCTCTCTTGGTTAGTTGTGCACACACTTTAAGTGCTTCTTCTTATGAGTTTTCCATCTGACGAGGCATATAGCCTGATGCTTAGAAAACGGGAGTCTGCACAGATCCCACATGTGAGGGGAGTTTAGGGTGTGAAATCAAATGAACTTTAGCTAATGTTCACCAGTGGTTTCCCTTTTCAGCATGCATTAAAGCTCATGCTCAATAATCCAGGTAATAACCCAACAATGTTCAATCAGGTCATCTGGACTGTTTCTTTTTTTTTTAATCTGAGACATTTCAAAATTCATCCAAAGAACTTCATCAGTCTGAGAAGCCACAAACATACCCACACATAGCACACTCCCATAGCGTAAAAAAAAAACAGTTTGCTGGTGATAAGATGGTTTCTGGGGCCCGCCCTCTCCCCCGTCACCTCCTCTGAGGCAGCCATGCCAAAGTGGTTCAAAACATCAAAGTTCATGCTCAATAATCCAGGTAATAATCCAACAATGTTCTGTCAGGTCACCAGAAACCATCTTAACACCAGCAAACAGTTTATTTTTCTCCCACTATGGGAGTGTGCTGCTTGTGGGACTCAGTTTGTTTGTGGCTCCTCAGAATGAAGAAGTCCTTTTAATGAAGGACAAAACGTCTCAGCAAATAAAATAAACTGTCCAGATGACCTGACTGAACATTGCTGGATTTTCAGCATGCAGTTCGGCTGTAGTCATGCTTTTTTTCCAAACAGTTTTTAATTATTTTATTTTACAAACAAGCTGATGTGGCATTCACAAAACAGAAATGTGGATTTAGGATTCAAGCAAGAAACAGGTAATAAATCTTACTGAATATTACCTTTGTTCTCAGAGATGAACACAGTTACTTTAACACTCTTTGTTGGGGTTAAAGGAAGATGTTTGGGGCGTTTGGAAACATTTTCCTCGGTGTTGACTAAGGAGTCGTCTGCTTGTGGTGTATGAAGCTTGGACTCATTCCTCATCTCCTCGCTGACTGTTTCCAGTGTTGAGCTGGAAACTGCAGTTGCATTAATTGATATAGTAAAGTTGAGTGAGTGGTAGGTGCTGGAGTGTGTGTCAGGGGATAATGGGATCCTGGTAGGTGTAAAACTGGTTGAGGAGGTTATATTTTCTACATTTGTGGCTGTAACATAACTGAGGTTTAAAGGAGTGATCCAGTTCACAGGGTTTGAAAGTTCAGTGGTTTGCAGTGTTGTCAAGCTGCTGTGTGCTGAATCAGTCACACTTTGTGGTGACGCCGTCACAGGGTCTGGAAGAAGAAAAACATCTATTTTTATAAAAAGAACAATCAGATTGTTAAAACAATGTTGATTATAACATTTTAAATGTGAACAGGCTTTGAAGAAATTGAAATAAACAAGTACAAATAGTATATTATTTGGAAAGTTTCTTCTTTTTTTTAATTTCTGTGTTATTTTCATCATTTTTATTTATTTTTTGGTCAATTTTTGCTTTAATTTCTTGACCAAATGGCACATTATTAGTCACCTTGTATCAAATACAAATTTATTCTCACACATAATCAAAGGTAACTTTTTTGTGGCTGCACCCTTCTTCAAAGGTTGCCAAAGCGAGCGACCTTGCATGAAAGAATTGGCAATTGCCGAATGACCTTCCTGACGCAACCTGGGCTTGAACCCACAACCTCAGACCATGGCATTAACCACCAAGCTCCCGCAGCCCCCAGCCTCACACAAAATCAAGAAAACAAAAAAATCACTTTGAACCCTTGTTTTTTTTATTCAAATGAGGCTGACATCATATTTATTGTTAGTGGTTTTTTTTTGTCAGACTCTATTTATACTTATGCAAACACATGCATACTGCTTTTTATGCTGTCGAGTAACAGTTTTTATTATTCTTATATAAATAAAAATTATCTGTTGGATTTGCAACATATAAAATGTACCCTCCTTCCGGGCTTAATTTGAGCTGGATCGTACCGGAACAGGAGCCGGGAACGCTCTTATTTTGACAGGCTGCATTCCGGTAACTGTTTGCTTGGATCAGGTAACTCTCAGACTTTCTAATAATAAAGTTATGAACAAATAAGACTGCCTTGAATGAATAACACTTATATTGGATATGTAAACTAAAAATAACTACATAAACACTCATTTTAAACATAACAGCCACTTACAAGCTTCCTAATATCACATCAGAGCTGCCCCTGCAAGTAAGCATTTCTGCTTAAACAAATCTCAACCCCTAAAAGTTCAGTCATGGGCAATTTCATTTAAAACACAAAAATATATTTAAACAGCACAACTAAATTGCAACTCAGTTTTCCAGTTTGAGTGGATCATTAATAAAATTTTGATTGTTTATTAAAATTACGTGAGAAATATTTGATGAGTAATCACGTTTATGTACATGATGTATCAAAGCAACGGTGCCGATTTGTTAAAATAACAGCGATCAAAATGTCGAAAAGACGGTCCAATTTACTTTCATTAAAAAAGTCTTCTCAAAAAACTGAACTACCAAGAATTGAAGCACGAGTGGCAATGGAGAGAGTACTGAAGCAGGTGCAAGTGATGTGGGTGAGTGCTGAGCTAATCAGGCCACAAAGTTTCAAAATTTACACATAAGGTGAAAGTTAATTTAGCATTTATTATAGAGTTTATTTAGCATTTGTTTATAGAGTTTGTCTACATTTATACACAAAAAAAAAAAGATCATTAAGGTTGCACCTAATAAAGAATAAAAACAGCCTTGCTTTGTAGACATGTCAACATATCCTAATATTGCTAAGTCTAATATGTAAATTAAAAGTAAATAAAACCATACAAACATATTGTAATCTTAGAAATATGCAAAATAAGTAAAAGAACAAATTTCACTTAAGTCTTTTCTTACTGCTCGGTGTAATATATGCTGACACAATATTACATTTAGGAACTTTTAGTTGTTGTTGTTTTGTTATGTTTTTTGCATATATTTTCCCAAAATGTCAATTTATTCCTTGAATGAACTTTACACTGAACCTGAATACAATAATAATACGTAGAGGGAAAAAATACTTTTAAATACTGCAACAGAGTGCATCATTAAAATTTGTCCCAAAATGACATTTATGAGCAGATACATAGTCCACAGGGTTAAAATCCATCCATGCATTATCTTTACCCACTTGTTCATTTTCGGCTCACCGGGGTCACTGGTGCCCATATTGAGCAGTCACTGTGTGAGAGGCGGGGGACACCCTGGACAGGTCCATCACAGGGACACATAGAGACAAACAATCATTCACTCTCTCACTCAGACAACTGAGTTACCAATCAGCCTATCATGCATGTTTTTGGTCTGAAACTGGAGTATCTGAAGAAAACCCACACATGCACATTGAGAACATGCAAACTCCACCCAGTAAAGTCCCGGGCTGGGATTTGATCCAGCGACCTTCTCACTGAGAGGCAGCAACTCTACCAATGAGGCACCGTGCTGCCCACAAGTAAAATCATTCAGAAACATTGGATTGTGCAGCCAGAGGCACAATCGTCCGGGGCAACATGGGCTGCAATTTTGGCTTTACAGTTCTTTCTAGGCTAATTTTAGAAAACAGTTTCCTTTTTTCTTTCGTTAACAAACAAACTCCAGCCAGAACCGAAAGTATCCACTAAAAGACAACAAAAAATTTAAAAGAAAGAATCAATTTTGTATCATATATCGTTGCGGAGCAGTGCGGTCATTTATTTCAACATCACATCTTTTCAAGCAGCTTTCAGGTTTTTCTTGGTTTAACTTGCTGTACTTCTCCCATTTGTCCAACAAACTGTGCTCTTACCCTGCATCATGATTCAGGGGTGGGCAAGGTTGTGATGCTGCGTGTTGTTGTTGGTTCGTGTGGTTTGAAAGCAGAGATGAAGGACAGGAAGGAACTTGCGACATCATTTATGCTTTTTGCTACACTTTCAAACTCATGTAGACCGGATGACAGGCAAATCAGCAGGGGAATTTTTTTTTCCACCTGAGCAGTAATGACAGATTATAAACGCTTTTCTTCCTTTGGATTCAGTTTCTTCCACAGCTTCTGCATTCATACTAATTCTGCAGGAAACTCATTTAAAGCAAAGAACTGTAGGCTTAACTTTTTTTAATTATTATTTTTTTAAATTCTGTACGTCAGTTTACTCATCCCGTGTGTTCTCATCACACAGCCAGCAGCGTCAAATTCCTTTGAATCTCCTGTTTTCCTTTCAGCTAATTAAAAGTTAAAATTGAGTGAGCCACAGCATAATAGTAAAAGTTAAAGTATCAGCTTTCCAGCCCAGTGCAGTTTATGTGGGTGCACAGTCTCTTTTAGATTTAGTCCCTCCCCGAGGGATGATGAAAATGAGTATGACACTAAGAGGCAGTGGAGAGGAAACAGAAAGGCTCACCTGTCCTCAGCACAGTGATGATAAAATTTCTGTGCAGAATTTTGTCTCCTGTCTTGACTGTGAGTTTATACGTCCCCGCCTGAGCGTCTGTCGCCCACCAGAGCTCCAGGGACTCATTCTCAGACACAATTTTTTCATCCTGAGGCAACAAAGGCGACAAACGACATAAATACCTTTGATTTTAAGGAGATAGTTTTAAAATAAATGATAGGAAACCGAATCATCAAAAGTTGTCAACTTATGTTTTTTAATTAAATTAAAGACTTAACATGTTTCATTTACCTTGATCCACCTGTACTGAGCATCAGAGGAAACGGAGCAGTGAATGGAGGCGTTTTCTCCATAGGTGACGTTAATGATTCCATCTGTGTCACATGATAATTTGATGGCATCTGGGGTGGGAATGTCAGACAAATCTGGGCACAAAAGAGTTGCAAAAACACACAGACATGTGTTCATTTAAATGCAACATGCATCAGGAAGACAATGTCATTGGTTTTCTACATATAAGAATCATAACAGTTGGGAGAAACAAAAGATGCACTGTTCCAATTATGTTTTGATGAGAAAATTATTACTTTTTTTTTTTTTTAGCAACAAGTGTGGTGTAGAAAATGAAGTTGAACTACAATAATCAGAATATGTATTTTCTAAACTCAAGAGCCATGGGACAAATCTGTTCCCCAAAGATGATAATTTAAATGTAAAATTTTGCATCTCTTCTAATTTTTACTTTAAAATAACTGATACATGATTTAGTATAGGCTTCTCTTGCCAGCTGGTTAACTTTGAAGCCTGAAAGAAGGTTGGATCATTCTGTCATTATTAATTCTGATGTGGAAAGAGTAACAGAACGTCAAGAGAGACAGATCAAACTCTTGTTCATGAACCTGCAACCCCCCCCAAAAAAAAAAATCAGGTATCTGACTTGAGTTAATGTAAATGGTAAATGGACTGTACTTATATAGCACCTTTCTACCTTATCAAGACACTTAAAGCTCTTTACAACACAATCTGTGCCCTCATCCATTCATACAGCACTCTACTAGATCTATACAAAGATTAATCAGTGCTTTATCACATTCATACACCGATGGGACACACACTGGAGGCAATGAGGGGTTCAGTGTCTTGCCCAGGGATACTTTGGTATGTGACTGCTGGTGGAATCAAACCCCCAACTCTTGCAGGAGGACGACAACTCTAACCACTCAGCCACAGCCTCCAAATGTAATGTATCAGCTGAAAGTAGTCTGCGGCTCGGACAAAGTTTTACATTTTGTCTCCTTTTGGTAGCTGAGTTCTACACCCTAGATACTTCTATATGAAATGTATACTGTTAATAAACTAAATAAAAAATAATTCAAATATTAAATCCTTTCTTGACTATTATAATGTGAGGTAATAACGTCTTTTGAAGTATTTCACTTCTTACCTTTGACTGTTAGATTTGTTTCTTTTTCTGTGGAGCCCAAAGGGTAACTTGTAATGACACAAACATAGGTGCCACTATCCCATTTGTTTACCCAAGGAAGGAGCAGGTATGAACCCCTTATGACCGTGTCGTTCTTCTCAATCTGGATGGTCACGTTGGACCAGTAGTAATGGGGTCCAAAGGATGGGTTGTACACCACCAGCTTTGTCTTATCTTTTCTCCATTCAATATTGACAAGCTTGAGACCAGTGACGTTTTTCATTATACAAGGCAAGGGAATGCTCTGACCCACTTCAGCTTCCAGTATTTCATTATGGATCACATCAAGATTCCAAAGTCCTGTCAGATACACAAGATTGCAAGAAAAGTGAGAAGACAAAAACACTTGCTCTTTGAAGTTTATAATACAGACAGCTGTCCACGTGGCTACAGACAAAATCAAAGCGTTTTACCTTGACAGCTTGTTAAACCAGAAGCTAAAATATACCTGAACCCAAAGGTGAGCGTCCCATCTTTGCAGGTGCATTATATGAGACAGCGCACACAGATGTGCTTTGAATTACCTTGGATAAGGGAGGCAAGGAGTGGAAGTGAGAAGGCAATCCCCAGTGCCTTTCCAATCATGTTTTGAGCGATCAGTGAGGACAGTCAATCAACCAGAGAGATTTCAACAAAAGCAGGAGTTTACTGTCAGCTGAGGTTAAAGAGCGGGTCTGAGACTGTGAGATGACAAACAGGATGACCTTTTTTCACAGGAAGCCACAACGAGACACTGTGAGTCACATATGTAGAGCACTGAGGTGAAAGCGTTGTGTGAAGTGGAGGCGTGCAATAGATGTTAAACTCTGCTGCGCGTTTTGTTACTTATTCTGATCGTCAGCCCGCAGGAAACATACTCAAGAGTGTAGCTTTAAAATGAGTCAAGAATGAAGCCGAGGGAAATCACAATCCAAAGAAGACAGAACAATTAATTAACATTGTTGATTTAATAAACTACTTCCATTCAGACATCCTTAGGTTTTATAGCAGTCCCTCATGTTGAAACGTTTCTATTCTCATTCATTTGATTAATGTTACCCATCTTCTTTATTTATTACCTTTGTAGTTATGGTGGCCACTAGAGGGTTATGTCATTTGAATGCAAATATTTGCTACGTGTGCAAAAACAACAGGTAAAGTAACCCAGAGTCCTTTTAATGAAGAACAACTAAAATAGTATTGCCAAGACACTAAATATATAATATAAAAGTTGTCTATTATGCTCGATTGATTGATTGAATTTTAATTTTCCCCTTGATTTGTTTTGTTTGATGCAATGTATTCCACCAAACAGGAAATGGTCTTTGCATTTTAGCCTACCTGCTGTATTTAAAAAAGGCTGTGCCTACTTTCAACTTTTGCATAAACACACCCACATGCAAAATAATATTATGATAAATATATTTAAATTCCGTAAAAAAAAAATAAAAAAAAATAAAAAAAATATATAAATATATATTTATATATATATATATATATATATATATATATATATATATAACTCCCATTAAACAGTCGCATCGAGCAGCTTGTTCAGGAGAGAAATACATTGTGACAGCCAGTTTTAAGTTAATTTAATTATTTGTTAAATGATTTATTTACATATTTTAAAGCATTTTTTCATGGAAACATAGAACTGTCACATGACAAAATTATTGTTGAGCTGTACCTCGTTATAACGAGATGGTTACAATGAGAAAATATCTCATAAAAACTAGATAACTCTCTTGTAAAAACGAGATAAGCATTTGTTATGGTTTTCTGGTCTGGCATCACTCACGGACATTTCATTGCCTTGCTGGAATAAAGTGTAATGGAGAAAATGGAGACTGAGCCATTTTATGCATTTTTACGAAGAAGAAATCTGCAAGATGAACATGTTTCTAGACTGAAACATGACTAAGTAAGTCAATGAAAAATGTTTTTAAATTAAAAACATCTGAACGCTGAGAGTGAGTGCATTCAGCTGCCTGCTAGTGCTACATGCTATGATGCTGGACCACTTTGTTCCTTTTTGTTTTCATAAAATATATCTGTTTTTGGCCTTACTCAAAAAAAAAAAAGTAATGTTACAGACAGTCATTAATAATGTTGTATGTAAACACTAGCAATTAAACACCAATGAATTTCTCAAACACTGCTTATTGATAGGAGTAAGTGATTAAATACTTTCAAGTTAGCGTCACAGTTTTAATTTGTTTTACACAGAAATAAACAAAACATGCAAGATTAAACCAAATTAACGCGCTGGCTGAGTGTCCTGTTGTAAACATAATTCAATATTTGTAGACATTCTCATAATTACATTTATCAATATTCAATTCAATTTAGTCTATTTATATAGTGCCAAGTCACAACAGATGTTGTCTCAGAGCGCTGTACAAAACATTCACACACATAATAAGCCAATTAGTAAAATGTATCTATCTAAGGAAGGAAGCCAGCAGACTCATAGAATCTTCACTTCATCACAGTCTCCCATCCTGAGCAAGCACAATGGCAACTGTGGAAAGGAAAAACTCTGCCCCTCTTGCACTCAAAATCTTAAAACTGGACAATGTGTCATCCTCACAGACAGAAACTGGAAGTTGGTTCCACAAGAGAGGAGCCTGATAACTGAACGATCTGCTTCCCATTCTGCTCATGGAAAATCTAGGGACCACAAGTAAACCTGCAGTCTGAGAGTGAAGTGCGCTGTAAGGAAAACATGGATCAATAAGATCTGTAATATCAGATGGAGCTAGGTTGTTGAGAGCTTTGTATGCTAGAAGTAAGATTTTGAATTATATTCTGGATTTGACAGGGAGCCAGTGGAGAGAAACTAAAACTGGAGAGATATGATCTCTACCACCAACTCATTAAAACTCTGGCAGCAGCATTTTGGATCAACTGAAAACTTTTTCGAGACATTTTTGGACACCCAGATAATAAACAATATCAACAGTCTTGACGTAATAAATGCATGGACCAGTTTTTCTGCATCATTTTTTGACAAGATGTTTCTAATTTTATGTTGTGATCACAGGAAACCCAGATAGTTTGAGACCAGAATGAGTAGAGACTCCACACGTAAAAAGATTAACAGTGTTTATTTTTTACACTGAATAATATCAAATGTACAAAGGAGATCCTCTGGAACCCTGAGGAGTTAGGAGAGTGGTCAGGTAAGTAATTCCTGATGGCTTGAATAAGGTGTCTCATCTTACAGTTTGGAGACTTGTCTCAGTCTTGGAGGACAGTCCAAAGAGGATTCCAGGATGTGGACACTGGTGAGGCAGGCAAATGGCTGGAGGGCAAAGGACACAAAGATAAACTGTGATCCAGGGAGACCATGACACCGAGACACTCAAAGACACAGGTAAGCTGCAACATGAAGAGATAGATGATTTCAAAAAAATGGTTTACAGGAAAAAACAACTTGGCCAGAAGCATAAATACCATGAGGCATTGATAATGCTCCAGCAGAGTAGAGCTCATCTGTAGCCTTAAATAGGGAAGGATCCTCATTAGTGGAATGGCCTGCAGGTGTTGATGATCAATGACTGTCTTGGATCTGGAGGCTGCAGAAGGCTGTACTCTCACACTTTAGTCATATTATGCATGTGGAGGAAAGCAGTTCTGCTAAGGATTTTAATATGGGGGTTAAAAAATCATGTCCTGATCAAAAATAACACCATGGTTTTTAACTTTAGAACTGGAGACCAGATTAATGCCATCCAGGGAAAGTGAAATAAATTAGATGCTCAGGTCCAAAAACCACGACCTCTGTCTTGTCTGAGTTTAAAAGCAGAAAATTAGGGATCATCCAGGTTTTTATGTCTTTAAAACATGCTCGTAGTCTAAGTAACTGAAGTATGTATATAT
>NC_056511.1:20564521-20585143 GCF_014905685.2 Nematolebias whitei | reverse complement strand
ATATATATATATACATATATATATAGATATATATATTTGTTTGGATATATATATATTATATACCCACTGTCCCTCCTCTGCATATATCCAAACCATCTCAGTCTGGTTTCTACTTTTATTTCCTAGGCGTTCAACATGCACTGTGCCTTTTGATGGTCTCATTCCTAATCTTATTCATCCTTGTCACCCCCAAGGAGAACCTCAATATCAGCTCTGTAATTTCAATTTATTTATCCTGTTTTTTGTCAATGTCTGGCTGTGCTTTTTACACATTGGCATTCTGTGATGTTCTGCCTGAATTTATCCATCTATTAATACAGTCATTATGATGTCAAGGCTACAGAAACCATCAATAATACACAGAGACATGGAATAATATGTGCTGCATCACTGACAGGTATCTAATTTAGTGAGAATGGATGCCATTACTAAAGCAATAAATCCAATTATCACAATATAACAAGTTTCTTTTTACTGCAGCCACAGCTGATACCTGTATATTTCCCAAAAGCATCAATATGGATGTAATAAAAGGATAAAAAATACAAAACATTTGAATAAAATGCATTTTACTTGCCAAAAGCTTTGAATATCTGTATACAAACTCCATCCTCCTTTCTTTTCTCAAGAAGAGTTCAGTTCTTCTGGTCATACTGGTTATCATGGCGTTTCCATTTCAACAATAAGTCCTTTTTATATTTCCATGAAAGCTAGAGCTGAAAGTCCAGTCTGCTCTGTCATGTTTCTGGCACAAGTTTTAAATTGCTTTAGGGCTGAGATTGTCCGTTTGACATTTAGCTTGTGCAGGTTTCTACTGATGCAGTTTCTTAGCCCCATTCAAGTACACTTTCTGACCGTCCAATCAAACAATGTGAAAACACAGACATTGGTGAATACCGTACCTGCTAGAAAGCCCCAGTGTCACCAACTCAAAATCTGATTGGTCAAAAAGCAACAGTTTCACTGACATTTCTTTTGAGCTACAGTTTCCTGCACTGTTGATTCTAAAGGCCTCGAGGAAGATTTCTTTGACTCTAGCAACACATGATGTTTGAAATATGATTGGATAAATTTATATATGCTACTGATAGCTGCACAACCAGGAGAAAGACTATGAAATTAAGACATTTAATAATAATATGAATAGAAAACATATACTAAAACACAAGTTAGTGATTTTGATTGTGTTTAGGCCTGGAGAATATGTGTAATTTTCTGGCCCTGATCGTCCACCACTGCTTTTTGTCAGTGCCACTGTCTCCAGACCATACAACATAGGTGGTCTCACTACTCTCTTGTAAACCATTTCTTTGACCTTTGCTACCACCGTTTCATCTCAAATCACACCTGAAACTTTTTTCCATCCACTCCATCTTCCCTCGACTCTCTTCTTTACCTCTTTACCACACTCCCTGTTTTCCTGGGCAATGATCCCTGTGACCTCTGATCCTTGTGGCCTCACTGTTCATCTGCCTCCCTCTATTCACACACATGTCCTCTGTCTTGCTATGACTGATCATCATTTCTCTTCTCTCAAGTGAATACCTCCATCTTTTCAAGTTTTCCACCTCTTCCCTGCTTTCACCTCAGATGACATAGTCATCTGAAAACATCATTGTCCTTGGGGATTTCTGCCTGACCTCATTTGTTAGTCTGTTCATCACCAGAGCAAACAAGAAGGGGCTCAGAGCCAATCTCTGATGCAGTCCCACCTCTACCCTGAAGTCATCTGTCACTCCCACGGCACATCTCACCACTGTCCTGGCATCCTGATACATGTCCTTTACCAGTTTAACATACTTCTCTGCCACTCTAGATCAGGCCATACAACACCACAGTTCCTCTCTTGTGACCCTGCCGTATGCCTTCTCCAAATCCATAAAAACACAACAAAGCACTTTATGACCATCTCTGTACCTCTCCATAAATGTCCTCAGAGCATAGAAAGCATCTGTGGTGCTTTTTCTTGGCATTAAGCAATATTGCTTTTCACAGTAACCTCTTGTCTTGTCCAGCTTTTGCACATTTTTAACGGTGGCTATGTGAGTGTGCTCATGTGTCTGACAGTTTCTCATAAACTGGACAGGTTCTCAAGAAGTGGTCATTAGAAATATTTCCACAGCTGATTAGGTTTTGAAGTCAGTCTAAATTTCCAATGGCCGCCACAGCCAACTGACCTTACAAAACACAATAAAGAGCTCTAACTATCCATCCATCCATCCATCAATCCATTATCTTTACCCGTTTGTTCCATTTTGGGTCACGGGGGTCGCTGGTGCCCATGTCCAGCAATCACTGTGCGAGGGGCGGGGTACACCCTGGACGGGTCGCAAGTCCATCACAGGGCCAAATAGAGACAAACGAGACAAACAACCATTCACTCTCTCACTCACACCTAGGGACAATTTAGAGTTACCAATCAGCCTAACATGCATGTTTTTGGACTGTAGGAGGAAACTGGAGCACCCGGAGAAAACCCACGCATGCACGGAGAGAACATGCAAACTCCACCCAGAAAGGCCCCTGGACCGGGGTTTGAACCAGGGACCTGCTCGCTGAGAGGCAGCAGCTCTACCAGTTGCGCCACCGTGCTGCCTGCTAATGAATATATTGAGTAAAAAAAAGTCACACCCACATGTACACTGTTCATAAAGTGTTATTACAAATGACAGAAATGTAACCTTTTCTTTGATACCTCATATTATCTCAGGCTCGTTATTATTCCTCATTGCAGAACAAAAAGTGGGAATTAGAAATACCCTCCAAACATCTGTTCTTCTGTCTCAATATCCATCTGTCTAGCTGTGCAGGTTGTTAGCATGTCAGAGAGTCAGTCAGAGTCAGAGTTTCTTTATTGTCACTCGCACCTCATGTGGTACATGTGGTGGAGCAAAATTATGTACACAGGGTCCCAGTTACATCCAACAATGAAATGTAAAAGTAAAACAGTAATAACATCTAAGATATGAACGAAGAAAAACATCAACTAAATATACACTAAGCACTCATAACACAAAAAAATTACGTCCAACATCAGCCCAAACATGAACATGAGTCTGTGTGAGCAGATGAGCACGCATGAACACATCAACATTGAAACAGAACAGCAGCAAGATGAAACAGATCAGCAGCAACATGATGTGATTTTTTTCACAGTGATTATTCTGGTTAGAGATTCATGAGTCTAACAGCTTCAGGGTAGAAGCTGTTCTTCAGTCTAGTGATTCTACACTTAATGCTCCTCAACCTCCTTCCTGAGGGGAGTGGGGCAAAAAGTGTGTGTGCTGGGTGAGTGGGGTCCTTCATGATGCAGGTGGCCCTCTTCCTGCATCTGGAGGTGTAGATGTCTGTGATGGTGGGGAGACTGACTCCGACAGACTTCTGTGCAGCCTTCACCACTCTCTGCAAAGCTTTTCTTTCCGCAGCTGTGCAGCCTCCATGCCACACGTTGATGCAGGAGCACAGGATGCTCTCCACTGCACACCTGTAGAAGTCAGAGTCAGAGTCGGAGATTCTTTATTGTCATTCGCACCTCATGTGGTACATGTGGTGGAGCGAAATTATGTACACAAGGTCCCAGTTACATCCAACAATAAAATGTATGAGAAAAACAGTAATAACATCTAAGATATGAACTAAGAAAAACATCAACTAAATATACACTAAGCACTCATAACATAAAACATTGAACATCAGCACAAACATGAACATGAGTCTGTGAGCAGATGTGCACGCATGAACACCAACATTGAAACAGATCAGCAGAAACATGAAACAGATCAGCAGCAACATGAAATGGTTTTTCACAGTGATTATTCTAGTTAGAGATTCATGAGTCTAACAGCCTCAGGGTAGAAGCTGTTCCTCAATCTAGTGGTTCTACACTTAATGCTCCTTAACCTCCTTCCTGAGGGGAGTGGGGCAAAAAGTGTGTGTGCTGGGTGAGTGGGGTCCTTTATGATGCAGGTGGCTCTCTTCCTGCATCTGGAGGTGTAGATGTCTGTGAGGGTGGGGAGGCTGATTCTGACAGATTTCTGTGCAGACTTCACCACTCTCTGCAAAGCTTTTCTTTCTGCAGCTGTGCAGCCTCCATGCCACACGTTGATGCTGGAGCACAGGATGCTCTCCACTGTACACCTGTAGAAGGAGGTGAGGACTGAGCTTCCCAGACCAGCTCGTCTCAGCCGTCTGAAGAAGTACAGTCTCTGATGAGCTTTCTTGATCAGGCTGGTGGTGTTGTTGCTCCAGCTGAGGTTGTCATTCATGTGTACACCCAAGTATTTGTAGCTGGAGACCACTTCCACCGCAGATCCTCTTATGTTCAAGGGGGTGTAGACGTTTTTGTTCCTTCTGAAGTCCACAATCATCTCTTTTGTCTTCTTCACATTGTTGTGAAGGTTGTTCTCTTTGCACCAGCTCTCCAGGTGTTCCACCTCTTGCCTGTAGCTGGACTCATCTTTGTTTGTGATGCATCCCACCATCGCTGTATCATCTGCAAACTTTACAATGTGACAGCCTGGATGGGTAGCTGCACAATCATACGTGAGCAGAGTAAACAGGAGGGGGCTCAACACACATCCCTGAGGAGAGCCAGTGCTGAGGGTTATGGTTAAGGAGGAGAAGTTGTGGATCCTCACTAACTGTGGTCTGTTTGTTAAAAAGTCTACTACCCAGTTGCAAATGGAGGGGCTTAGTCCTAGTGTGGATAGTTTGTCCATCAGGGTTTGGGGGATCATGGTGTTGAAGGCGGATGTGAAGTCCACAAAGAGCATACGGACGTAAGAGTTTTTCTGCTCCAGGTGGTTGAGAGCAGTGTGGACCACAGAGGAGATGGCATCCTCTGTTGATCGGTTCTCACGGTATGCATACTGATGAGGCTCCTCCTTGATGTCGATGGTTGTTTTGATGTGAGTCATGACCAGTTTTGCTAAGCATTTAGCGACTTTCGCGGTGAGAGCCACTGGCCGATAGTCATTCAGACCAGTCATTGTAGAGCTTTTTGGGACTGGGATGATTGTGGCAGTCTTCAGGCAGGTGGGAACTGTCTCTAGGGTAAGTGAGGTGTTAAAGATGTCTGCCAGCACCTCGCAGAGCTAATCGACACATTCTTTCAACACTTTTCCAGGGATGTTGTCTGGGCCTGTTGCTTTGTGCGGATTAATCCTCCTGAAAGTACTCCTTACTTCTGCTGAGGTCGCGCTGAGATGCTCTTCATCCGGTAGTGAGGTGAGTCTGGTGATTGGTGGTGTGTTCGGGTCTTCAAAGCGTGCATAGAACTTGTTTAGGGCATCAGGCAGAGATGGGTCTTTGAGGCATTGTTCACTCCTTCCTTTATAATCTGTTATGCACTTAATGCCCCTCCACATGCTCCGAGGTTCTTGTGAGATGAATTAACCCTCAATCCTGTGTGCATATGTGGCCTTGGCCTTCTTAATACTGGCAACCAGCTTTTTCCTTGTCCTACTCAGCTCCTCTGAGTTTCCAGACCTGAAGGCAGTGTTCCTTGCTTCCAGCAGGGTGCGCACCTCTGCATTTAGCCAAGGTTTTCTGTTTGGGTAGCTTTTAACATATTTGATAGTGGAGAGATGTCAGTACATGTACTAATGTAACCCAGAACTGAGGATGTGTATTGGTCCAGATCAAGCGATCCTCCATTTTCAGCAGCTTCTCTGAAAACCTGCCAGTCTGTTCGATCATGTAAAGTTATAGGCGAGTTATCAGCTTCCATTTTGGTGTGGGTAACGTCTATGTGTATGAAAGATTCCTTCGGAAAACTGTGCTGTCACGTCTAAATCCAAGATGGCTGCCATCATAAATGTTCATCCATGTTTTGAGTATGATCACTTAAAAATTAGGTGAGGTACCGACTTCCATTTGGATGTGTGGCTACATCTAGTTGTAAAAATTGTATCTTTCAAAAATTGAGTTGCCACATCAAAATTCAAGATGGTTCAAGATGGTTGCTACCATAAATGTCCATTAATGCGTTGGGTCTGATAACCTGACAAATAACCAACATGCTGACTTCCATTTTGGTGTGTTGCTGCTTCTAAAAAGGGAAAGAGCTCGAGACTTACTAAATATGTCAGAAAGATCATACTTTTTAGGAATATTAGATAAATTAATCTACTCTTATGGACAGGAGGAAGGAGCAGGAAAGGCTGTACAAAGAATATTTGCTAGACAGATTGAACTCCAGCTATTCATTCTTTTCTCTTTCCAATTAATTCCTGGGTTGTGTTTGACTAGCTAGACGAATCTCAAAATCAAATGTGATGTAAAGGATGAAATTATAAGAAAAATCACCCTTTTTGTGGTCATTACTGGAAATTACGAGATGGATTTTGATTGTTTTGTGTTATGTTGTCTTGTCTCGATGAGGTAGAAGCAGTCAGCATTTGTGACAATAGAACTGCAGTAATGAAGTGCACCAGTACTTACACTAAACTTTCCTTATACTGTATGCTTTTATAGTGGCTCCAGTTCAGGTCGCATTTTGTTTCCACATAGTTGTTCAATACACAAAATATCTGCTCACCCGTCATCCCAGTAGAAATAGTCAAACAACATAATAAGTTCTCCACAAATTATTTTCCCCAGACAGATCTAAAAAATACCAATAAAGTTGCACAGTTTGAGACATCTGCACTTTCATCCAGCTGGATTGAAAAGTCCCCTGCTGTCTTGAGTCTTGAAAGAAGCTGCTCCTCAAGGTTGCTTGAAGTATCAATAATACTTCTGGAAACAGTGTTATCACTCAGTGGAATGCATTAAATTTTTTCTGCAGCTTTTCATCAATAATTATACTAACCATGTCTATCATGGCAGGTAAGATTAATTTTTCTGCAGTTGTGTGGGTTTTTTCTCTGTGGCCACACTGTAAGAAACCATGTATGATGCAAGCTGAGCTTTCAGTCTACTCTACCTGTTTGTATTTATGATTATTTCTAGCCTTAATGTGTTTTTCTTTATCTTTCTTCCAATAGAAAGTACACCTGGACCTGTCATTCTGTTTGTCTGTTTCTCCTTCCTGCCCTATCAAACCCCAGCCAGTTGAAGCAGATGGCCGCTTGTCCTGTGCCTGGTTCTTCTGGAGGATTCTTCCCGTTTAAAGGGAGTTTTTCCTTTCCAGTGTTACCTTTGTGCTTGCTCAGGATGGGAGACTGCGATAAAGTGAAGATTCAACATAATCTGATGGCTTTCTTAGACAGATTTTTCATTTTTCATTTACTCTTTATTTATACAGGTAGTCTCATTGAGCCACGAGAGCTCATTTTCAAGAGAGACCTGTTTAGGGAGCAGATGGTGGGGGTTAAGGGCCTTGCTCAGCGGTCCAGGGTGGGGCGAATGAGGGTGGAGGGAGGTGTGGGTGTTCTACCTTTTCCACCCACATTTTGATGTTGACGGTACCGGGAGTTGATCCTGTGACTTTCCAATCACAGGCCCATCTTCTAACCTCTGTGCCACCACTCCCCCATCAATTTTTACTAATTGGCTTTTATAATGTACAGGTATGTGAGTGTTTTTGTACAGTGCCTTGAGACAACTTTTGTTATGACTTAGAGCTATATAAATAAATTTAATTGAATTGAAAAGTCTTTAACCAATTAATCAATTCTGATGGTAAGTTTAATTGACTTGTCTTAATTCCTTGGGGTCATCATGAAAGGCAAGCTGATCCTTTAAAAAAATCAGACACTGAGTTCAGAAACAAACTTTACATATTGGAACCATTCCGCCCAGTCTGCTCCACGATATTGCAAGAGCAATGAAATGCTCAGCCATAAAGTATACCTTGTCGAAGATTCAATAATTGTTTGGCCACGCTTTCCTCCCACAGGGGATGATCAAAGACTCTCCTAAATTCAGCCAAGATAAATTCAAAGGTTAAATGATTTACAGGATGAGAGTATAAGTATACATTGGACCACCTTGAAGCTCTCTCTCTCTATTTTGTCCATGGTCTATTGTTGCTTGAGTAATTGATGCAGGACAGTTTGTTGGTGGCTGATGCTTTCTTGTTGCCAATATAGGGTGTAGTGGAGCTTTTCACCATCAAAGGGGTACTAGCATGTTTATAAATGGTCTGATCATTATGTCCTGTTTGGCAAATATTAAACTCAGCCACAACCCAGAACGGAAAAGTGAATAAGAACCAGAGCAGAGTCAAAGACAAGAAGGTAAGTAAGGTTATGTGGGATTGTAGGAGATAGATCAGGGACTGGAAGATCTCAGTCAGAGTCAGAGTCAAAGTTTCTTTATTGTTGTTCGCACCATGGTACATGTGGTAGAATGAAATTATGTACACAGGGTCCCAGTTACATCCAACAATAACATGTAAAAGAAAAACAGTAATAAGATGTAAAATATAAACTAAGAAAAACATAAACTAAAAATATGTTAAGCACTAACAGTATAAAAACAATAAACTTCTTCTGTAGAAGAAGTGTGTATACTGTATGTATGTCCAAAAGTTACAAATGTTATGCTGTTTTCCCAGAAGTCCGCTGGACTCCGAGCCAGCCAGCTGAGAGATGGAGGAAGTCCTAAAATGCTCAAACACACTGAAGAGTGGTAGACACTGCTGAAGGAGATGTAGTCCCAAAATAAACATCCCTTTTCCAGTGACAACGTGGATCTCAGGTCTTCATCACATCTGTCGTGGTAATGAGAGAAACATGGACATCTTCCAGTAGGATGAACATCTTCCTTCTGATGATGAAACAACTAAGTGCCAACGGAGTTTAGAGATAATTTAGTTCACAAATCTGAGATAAAAGTGTACCTAAATTTTAACATTACAGCTAAAAACCTTACTCCAAATTAAATCTATATCCCTTCTCAAAGTTTCTATTATTTACGTCATTCACTTTCTGAAATAATACTATTGGTTATTCATACATACTACATATTTGCCATAATTTCATATCGTCTTTATTCAAACTGAAAACAAACATTACAGAATTGTGTATTTAAATTACCGGATTCTTCGTCTTTTCTTCAAAAGAGGGGAACTAAATTTGCTATATATAGCAAATACATACAAAAATTGTATGTATTTCCAAAAGTTAATCTGGTGATTTAAAATGAGATAACTCCTTACTTGGTTTTTCACATTCTGGGAGATATTGATATGCTGCGGTTCTGTGCTCATGGGCTGAAGTCCTGGAGTGTAGAGGTGCAGGTGCTGTTTGTTGAGAAAAGATAGGCTGGTGGAAAAAGGCTGAGTAAGGGTAACTGGAGATCTCTTACTGATTTGCAGGTGACGCAGATTCAAGGAAGACAAAATGTTCCATGGGATTTACAAAGAAACAAGCAGAACAAGGATCCCAAGAAGATCTATGGAAAACAAGGTAAGTACTTTCACAATCGTTGGTAACTCGAGAGGTTGTAGGTTAAATCACTGTCTAGTGACTAATGATCCAATGGAGACTTGTGGAAAGACTTATTCCATTAAAGGGTAGGATTTTTTCATTCAACCTTTATTTATACAGGTAAATCCCATTGAGCCTCGAGGACTCATTTACAAGAGAGACCTGATTGATAACTAACAGGTAGGAACCAACTGTTCTCACCAGCACTGCTGATAATAGCACCTGCAAAGACAAGATGGGATAGTCAAGGGAGCACAATTTTTTTTTAAATTTAAACTTTTATTGAACTAGGAAATAAATCCATTGAGATTATTAATCTCTTTTACACGGATGTCCTGGGAAATGCAGATCTCTAACAACAACCTTCAATGTCAATGTCAATGTCAATTTATTTATATAGCACATAAAAACAACAAAAGCTGACCAAAGTGCTTTACAGTTAAGACAGATTAAAATTTTTAAACCTTCAATTCTTATTCATGTATTTTTGATGTTGATGCATGTGTTTTTCAAACAGAAATATCAGTCATATATGGCATACTTATAAGACTGTAAGCAGGCCTGGATTCAGTTATTGCTCATTTATGATTCTAATCCAGAACACAAATTCCAACCAGCATTATTCATTTGTATCTGCTCATTGAAAAGATATGTGTTATATGGCCTCAAGCTAGGACCATTTTAATCAAAGGAGAGGGAGACAGCGATAGAAAGCTGAGAACATAAACGCCCTGTAGGAAAAAGTAATTTGTGTCTGCCACAATGCATAAAACGAGTTTTAATTCAACAATTGCGAGAGCAGTTTATATCATCCTTCACTGGTGTGCTTTACCTGCAGTGTGTACTAATTCAATTATTGTGTGGAATCTTAATTGAACAGAACATTTAATTTATAAAATAAAGGAGGATGGCAGAGAATGGTGGAGGAAAAACAAGGTCACACGTATCATAAAATGGGTGTTTGAAACATAAATTATTACAACTAAAACATTATGTAAAAAAAAGTGACAAAAACACATTTTGAGATGGGTTCTGAGCTTACTGTTTGCAGGAAGAGTTAGACAAACTAACAAAATAAACGAGAATTTGATTGTTTCAGTTTTAAAATAAATACAATTTTAATATTATCAGAAGAAACATAAATAAGTGATTGGAGATTAAATCTGCTAAATTAGGGTTTTATATAAATATTATGAACAATCTCTGTATACATGGAATTCTATGGTTATTTCTATGTGCAGTAAATCATCTTGCTATAGCACTTCCTGCAGCAATGTCACCTTTTAGGCAGAATAATTGTTTTATGGTGAAACAGTTGGTTAGTGCTGTTTCTTGGCAGCAAGAAGGTTTGACTTCTGGCTGGGGCATTTCTGCATGGAGTTAGCATGTTCTCCTAGTTCATGTGTGGGCGTTTCCCATTTACTCTTATTTCCCCCTTACACACCAAAAACATGCATGTTTGGTTACAGTTGATTAGATGCTCCAAACCAGGTAAATGCATGGGTTGAAGGATAGCCCAGGCCTCCCTTGTAAAAGAGATTTGTGGTCTCAATTGGATATGCCGGGTTAAATACAGGCCAATAATCATAAAAATAATAATTACATAATGCAAAATCGATATAAAGATTTATTTAAAAAACTTCTCAAGAACTGCTTTTACCGGTAGGTTTCTGAGATATAACAACACATTTCATTTTGGACTCCAATAAAGTATTTTCAACAGGTAAGATATTATTTGTTCAGAAACATCACAGAACCCCACTTTAAAAGCTCTCAAACATCTCATTGTGCAATAAAATAAATTATATAGTTCTCGGTGACTCTCCTTTAGTTTATCTTGCATATTTTGTGTTCATGTTTCCATTTTATCAGAAGAGCTGATTGCAAATTGTAGCTTGATGGTGTTTTTAATCCTCTCATTCAGGACAATGAGATGCCTTGTGGACTGCATCTTCTAAACAGATTCACATCAGCAGAGCTGAGCTGATCGGCCAATTAAAACAGAGTTTTCAAACACTAACTCATTCAGGATGCATTCAGGAAATGGCTTAACAACCTGATTACATGTATCTCTAAAAACTCTAAAAATGCAAATTAGTTAATCAAAAACTGCATGCCACTTTTAAAACCTCTCATAAAATGTGAACACCACAGATTTTTAAGATCAAATTCTAAAGTAAAACCTGTGAAAGAAATCTCACCATTTATCAATGATGTAACCACAAAATATGATTCAAGATAATGTCAAGACTGTCTCGTAGATTTGCAAATCTCCCACCAGCACTTAGCACGCCTGCATAGTAAGTAGAGAAATAATGACACTGTAATTACCACCCACTTTACTGAATAATTGGCAGAAATATTTATAAGAAAAGAGTGAGCAATCATTAAGGGATTGCAATCATTTCAAAAAAATACTTAAAAAGAGTTTTTTCATGAAGAATGATTTAAAAAAAGACAATATCACTTAAACAGATAAAATGATTAGCTACTCAAATCATCATTAGCCTTATTTAAAATGTGATGCTGTGCAATTTGTAAAACAGAATTTAATTATGTGAAATTATTAAACTCTGTGTTAAAAGTGTATCAAAGTCAACCTACTCTTGAGAACTGGAATCCCATGAACTGTACAATTATCTGGTGCTTATAATCAGAGACAGTTAGAGTCAGAGGTCCTTTATTGTCATTCGCACCTCATATGGTACATGTGGTGGTGCGAAATTTTGTACACAGGGTCCCAGTTACATCCAACAATGAAATGTAAAAGAAAATCAGTAATAACATCTAAGATATGAACTAAGAAAAACAAACTAAATATACACTAAGCACTCATAAAAACATTACGTCAAACATCAGCACAAACATGAACATGAGTCTGTGTGAGCAGATGAGCACGCATGAACACATCAACATTGAAACAGATCAGCAGCGACATTGAAACAGATCAGCAGCAACATGAAACAGATCAGCAGCAACATGATGTGATTTTTTCAAAGTGATTATTCTGGTTAGAGATTCATGAGTCTAACAGCCTCAGGGTAGAAGCTGTTTCTAAGTCTAGTGATTTTACACTTAATGCTCCTCAACCTCCTTCCTGAGGGGAGTGGGGCAAAAAGTGTGTGTGCTGGGTGAGTGGGGTCCTTCATGATGCAGGTGGCCCTCTTCCTGCATCTGGAGGTGTAGATGTCTGTGATGGTGGGGAGATTGACTCCAACAGTCTTCTGTACAGTCTTCACCACTCTCTGCAGACCTTTTCTTTCTGCAGCTGTGCAGCCTCCATGCCACACGTTGATGCAGGAGCACAGGATGCTCTCCACTGCACACCTGTAGAAGGAGGTGAGGACTGAGCTTCCCAGTCCAGCTTGTCTCAGCTGCCTGAAGAAGTAGAGTCTCTGATGAGCTTTCTTGATCAGGCTGGTGGTGTTGTTGCTCCAGCTGAGGTTGTCATTCATGTGTACACCCAAGTATTTGTAGCTGGAGACCACTTCCACCACAGATCCTCTTATGTTCAGGGGGGTGTAGGTGTTTTTGTTCTTTCTGAAGTCCACAATCATCTCTTTTGTCTTCTTCACGTTGATGTGAAGGCTATTCTCTTTGCACCAGCTCTCCAGGTGTTCCAGCTCTTGCCTGTAGCTGGACTCATCATTGTTTGTGATGCATCCCACCACCGCTGTATCATCGGCAAACTTTACAATGTGACAGCCTGGATGGGTAGCTGCACAATCATACGTGAGCAGAGTAAACAGGAGGGGGCTCAACACACATCCCTGAGGAGAGCCAGTGCTGAAGGTTATGGTGGAGGAGGAGAAGTTGTGGATCCTCACTGACTGTGGTCTGTTTGTTAAGAAGTCTAGTACCCAGTTGCAAATGGAGGGGCTTAGTCCTAGTGTGAATAGTTTGTCCATCAGGGTTTGGGGAATCTTGGTGTTGAAGGCAGATGTGAAGTCCACAAAGAGCATACGGACGTAAGAGTTTTTCTGCTCCAGGTGGTTGAGCGCAGTGTGGACCACAGAGGAGATGGTGTCCTCTGTTGATCGGTTCTCACAATATGCATACTGATGAGGGTCCTCGTTGATGTTGATGGTTGTTTTGATGTGAGTCATGACCAGTTTTTTTAAGCATTTAGCGACTATTGGGGTGAGGGCCATTGGCCGATAGTCATTCAGACCAATCACTGCAGAGCTCTTTGGAACTGGGATGATGGTGGCAGTCTTCAGGCAGGTGGGAACTGTCTCCAGGGTAAGTGAGGTGTTAAAGATGTCTGCCAGCACCTCGCAAAGCTAATTGGCATATTCTTTCAACACTTTTCCAGGGATGTTGTTTGGGCTGGTTGCCTTGTGCAGATTAATCCTCTTGAAAGCACTCGTTACTTCTGCTGAGGTCATGCTGAGATGCTCTTCATCCGGTGATGAGGTGAATCTGGTGCTGGGTGGTCTGTTTGGGTAAATTGATGTGAGAAATTAGGTAAATACAACAACTAAATAAATAATAAAGCACACAAACCAAAACATTGTGGGATGTTTTTTTTCCTAACTGCATCCAAACTTGAAATGTAACTGAGGAGACTGTTTTGTGTAATTCTGATAGCAAAATTATTTCATATTTTTTCTGTTATAGTTCATTTAACATTGTAGTAAATGGGTTGAGATATTTATTTAGTCCTAGCTTGGCAAAAGAAAGGTTCCTTTTAAAAAATGGGTTGCCAGATGAAAATCCAAGATGGCTGCCACCAATTATCTATATATATATTTTCAATTCAACCTTTATTTAGACAAATAAATCATATAGAGTCTCGAAGACTCATTTACAAGTGAGATCTGTTTAGACAGACAACAAATTGGTGAAACTGGATGTAAGAACTGGAGGCAAAAAAAAAAAAAAATCCTATCAAACTCTTTCTTCTTGGCTGAGAAGAAAGACTCTAATATTGATTTAAAAAAAAACCTCGCACATACAAGCACGTGCTGATGTAGACAATCCGGGGGGAGATGACGAGATTGGTGAGCATGTCCAAGGACGCACTCGAGGGCACTGTAGGAGTTCTGATAAGGATGGAATAATCATCCAATTCCTTCCGGTGAGATCCGTAAACATTCTCAAGTGATGTCAGGGAATGGTCAAGGACATTGCCAATGGGGATCCAAGAGTCCTGAAATGATGACAGAATGTTTATTCAGCTGGTTTCCTCAGGTTGATCAGTTGGAATTCCTCAGCGCATCAGATTACATGTTCTCTATGTGGATTCAAATAAGGTGGCCTGCAAGGCCAGCCAAGGGAGCCAATTTCAGATAAACACACATTGTTTTGGGAACAGGCAGAACTTAATGACATGTACCTCGAGTCTGTGTTGGTCCACTCGGTTCCGAAACATCTAAATTACATGGCCACACCAATGGACCGTGCCTGAGAATAATCCCCGAGGTCTGATCCATTCTGCCAAAAGCAGAAAGTCTGGGTGCTCAAGGCACGAACCAAGCCATCATAAGGCAAGCAGCCTGACTGGGTCCAAATTTGCTGCCAATGACTTCCTTGATTGTAAATAAAACAGTAACCAGCCGAATCCAAAAAGCAGGAACCAATTATCATAAATCCAATTATAAATGCGTCCTTAAAATCCACATATGGCAGCAGAGATAGACACGTCATCAAGTCTTCCAAGTCGATGATATAGCCAGCTGTGTGCATGCCAATAGGGCAAATCGGCTCGCCTAAAGCCTGTCTTCTTTTCGAAGAAATGTTATCAGTTGTGTTGAGGGACCAACTGACCAAATCAAGTCCATAATTATGGTTCGGAAGATATGTAGAGAGAGGCTCACAAGCAGTTTCACAGTTTCTATATACAGTATGTTAAACTTGTGAGCTCATTAACTTAAAACATAAGCATTGTGCAACTTCAATTTTGGTTTGTGACTGCATATAGATGTAAAAATGTACCTTAAAAAAATTAAGGAAGGTCACCTTTAAAAATTGGGTTGCCACCTCAAAATCCAAGATAATTGCTGCCACATATGTGTCATAGTCTGTGTTTTTCTGTAATTTCTTTAGTCCCTTCAGTTCATCTTTTAGTTTTATTTCTCCTTGTGGTTTATGTTTTATTTTTATGTCCCTTGTGTTTATCATGAGACACAACCTCGACCCATGGTTGGGACAATAAAGGCAAAATCTTTGTAGACACACACACATGTACACACACACACACACACACACACAAACATACACACATGCACACACACAAAACAACAATGATGAATTAAATATTAATTAACATATTCATTTATTTCACAGAAAATGTAATGCAATTTGTAAAATTTTTCAGGAAATTTATGTCCGTCCCACTAACATGTTTGCACAGGAGAGGCCACTGTATAAAGCCATTATGACTGAATGAAAAAGAAAATATAAATAAATAGGCATAGTCCTTTGATCGCATTTCTTTCCTCAAACATGCTGAGACTGTTTCGGTAGGGTGGGATGTGGCATGCTGCTCTGGTCTTAAATGTGAAAAGGTCCGTGTGTCAAAAAGGCAAAGGTGTTTTGAGCATATGTTTTCTCATTTGTAGAATTAGAGTATGTTTTCCCACAGACAGGCCAACAAAAAAGAAGATAAAATAATTTCCAAGACAACTTCTTTGTTTGGCTTTGTGACTAAAGTTGACAGAATAGATACAGAAATTTCACTACTCTTTGAAATCTGCATTAATGACACAGCAAATCGCTTGCCATTTCATCTGTTAGCTAATCTCTGCTTTCAAATGAGCTAAATTTTATTATTCAGAGCTGAAACTGATAGGCAGATTAACAAGCTTATTCAGATGCATGATTATCTTTGTTAATCCATGCATTACTGACAATAACATGTCACACTGACTGCTCATTGGAATTATTAAAGTCAACAAAAACAAGTCACTACAACCCAGCATGACTGTTTGATAACATAGAAGACAGTAGAAAAAAACTGCACTGATCAGAACTTGAAATTTCCTACTGTCAATATGTATAAAACAGAGACAGCAACCTATTTTAAGTGGAGAAAAGTAGAGCACAATTAAAACAAACTTGCCCTGTTTAATCATTTGAATATCACCTATCAGCATATCATAATACTGAAGATCCTGATTGTCTTTTTTCCTCAGATACCTGATTAGAGTGTCGATTATGTAAATTAATGATTTCACACCTAGCAATTATTCATCATGATCATGGTTTGACTTCTCTTAACCACTACCTCTTTTCCTAATCATAATTTTTGCCACTGTTGTTGGATACCCTCCAGTCACTTGCCATTGTCCTGCCTTTAGCTAAAATCTAATCTGTCTTTTCTTCAACTGAAAGCTTTTACCATTTTTGTAGAGTGATGTATGAGTCTACTCTAACATTTTAACTAATTTAACTCTGCCATTTAAGGAAAAACCTTTAAGAAATTGTTTTTAGATTTAAACAATTGTCTTTAGATCTAAATGAATTTAGATGCAAATATTTGTCTATGTCATATCTGTGTTTTATGTTCATGTCTACTTGTGATTATTTTCATTTAGTTCTCTGAGTCTGTTTATTCCTGTGTTTACAGCTTCCAGTGTTTCTCTCCTCTTGTTGCTAGCACCTGCTCCTCCCAATCTAACCTTTTCCTTATTATCCTCCCCATGTAGGGGGAGGTGAACTCCTGAGGGAGAAAGTCAGCTGTAACTCTGCAGAGTTTGATCACGGATGGAGATTCAGCAGTTGCGATGACGTCAGAGTGAAGGAAGGTTTGGAGGGACGGAGGTACAGCCAGGTCACATAATACATGAATGTAACCTGGAAGGCCCAACTCTTCTATAGCTTGTGGAGCTTGGTTCTGGGAACTAACAACTTCTTGAGTGCAGGGTTTAAGATTGTGGCAAAAATACAGACATGGGTCATTCACAGAGAGGCAGAAAAAGCAATACAGAGGGGTTTAGTGAGAATCAGTGGTCAGAAGGTAGAGCGAGAGTCGAAGTCCAACCAATGGGTAGAAGTTATTCATCTTGGGCAAAGCAAAGAGGAGAGGAATCCATGGTCATGAAGTGGATTGATAACAAGAGCAGGAACAAGAACACTGGAAACTTCAGGCCAAAGGCGATCAGATAATCTGGCAGGGAGGCAGAGACCGAGGAGCACTTAAGAAGTGCAGCACACAGGTGCAGCAGGAGGAAGATTGAGGTGGCAGAGGTGAGCTGAGGGAAGCTGATGAGTGGAGAAGTTTAGCAGGGCAAGCAGACAAATACACATACATAGACCTGGCTTGCCATGAAGCATGAATCATTACACCCCAGTTGTTTGGTTTACCATCTCGTTAGTTTTGTCTTTAAATAACATCTTATTCTGTTTGCCCCATGTCCATGGATTGTGCTTTCCAGCCTTCATGTTTTGTTCCTCCATTCCCCTTAATTATTGTAAGTTTTTGTTGCCATAACAGCGTTTGCTTTGTTCCTATTTTAATAAATAGTTATTAGTTATATTACCCTTGAGTGTGCCTGTCTGCATCTAGGTTCAACCCTCATTGCAGAGCATGTCAGAATCAATGGGCCACAAGAAGAACCCAGCAGACAGAATGTACCAACTGGAATCGAACCTAATGTGCTGTCCGTTCCTTACGGAGCTTGCCCTGATGGAATATCAACGTCTTCTCAACGCGGTCTTCTGTGAAGATTGTGGCCAACGCTATTGATCCCTGGGAGAGGATGGTGGCCATTGAGAACATTTTTGGTGAATTCACTCAGCCTCCTGGACTGGGTGCTTCTCCTTTGCCACCAGCATTTCCTGTGCTGCCAGCGTCTCCTGTAACACCAGAATCATCAGGGTTTTAGCCAAAAGAAGCAGCCAAGTCTGCCTCAGCTGACAAAGCAGCCAAGGCCATCTTAGCCAGTCCGAAGCAACAGGACTTGTGTCTCTCCATGGGTGTCAGGAATGATGACCTACCTCCTACGTGTCTCTCTGTGGGTGTCAGGGATGATGACCCATCACTTTTGTGTCTCTGTGTGTGTTGAGGACGATGACCCCCACTCTACCTCCTGCAGCTGCTACCGCTCTGGTGGACCCCAAGCCTCTGGTTGTTCCCTTGTCTGTGTTCTCATCATCAGCACCAGTTTCTCTCATCACTGGTTTCTCACCTGCTGTAGCCTCGCTGGTCTCATCACCCACTACAGCCTCTCTGACCCCTCTGCCTGCTGCAGCCTCTTTGGCTCTATCGCCTACTACGGCCTCTCGTCCCTTCGCCCATTGTAGCTCCCTCATCTGTGGGTTCAACATCTGTAACTCCCTCGTCTGGCTCATCTGCTGCAGCTCCCTCCTCAAAAATACATCATGCATATATGAAGGGGGGTAGATGGAAATGTCTGCATCATGTCCCAACAACACTGTGTAGCATGACGATGCGCTCCCTTGACTATGACTCATGGGTGGTTTACCAGATTCACCCTGAACTTTTTTTGTTTAAAGTTACTTTTGATTTGAATAATGTTTGATGTTCTCAAACAAAGACTGTCCTTGTTCTCAGAGTCAGCTACAGTCTGCCTAATGTTTATTCATTTATTTTATGCTTTTAAGAAAGAAAAAAAATAACAAAGTTTGTTTTATTTGATTATGACAGGGGTGGACATGAATAATGTTGATTATTGTTTTCAGTCATTCTAATGAAATTATGAACTATTAAAATGTGTTTTAATAAACGCCTCTTTTCTGTTTTTCATAAAATAACTTTTCCTTGACAGACACCTGTGCTTGAGTGTTTTTGAGCTGGAATCTGTTTATGTCAGAGGGGAGTCATATTATTTCAGTTCCCCAAAAACACTTCTGAGAGCTGAGAGTTCAAACTGTTTCTTTCTCTTCAGTTCGTCTGCTTTCCACATCCTGATGTGTTCGTCTGATGTCCATCTTGTTTATTACTGAGCAAAGAAAACAACAGGTTTGCTCAGTAACAATTTTTTGTTAGAAGCAGAGTAGAGTTCCAGTAACTACAGAATATGAAGTGTTGTTTTTCTCACTGCGAGACTCACATTTTTGGCTTAAAGTATTAGCTGAAGGTTGCAGATCGCCTGCACACCTTCTCATCAGCTGAGACACTGACCCCTGAAACAGTCACAGTGACTTTTGGCTATCTTGGGCAGTTCCTGGCTAGTCCTCTCCTCGTGGTGTATCCTGGTCTGATCAGCAAAACCCCTGAAAGACAAATGATCTCGAGCCATCAACACTGACCTGGGACAGAACTGAGAGCTGCTGACATGATGCCACTTTGGGTCTGATTATGACGTTTTAGCTGATGTAACTTAATAAATCATTTCCTGGCTTGCAGTGATAATAAATGATTCGATCTGGCCACATTCAATAATATCGCCTAAGCAAATTCCAAACTATTAATCAAATATTTAAACTTTATCTAGATTTGTGTGTGTATGAAAGCCAAAATAATTCCTGCTCAAAGAATTAAGTTTGCCTTAGATACGAGAATTAATCCTTTGATTAATTATCGTTTAGATTGTTCGTTATTGCTTTAGTAAGTGTGTATGTTCTTATTTTTAATGCTTTTAATTACACATTGTTATTTTTTCTTTAATTACTGCACTTTATTGTTAAGCACTTTGGTAACAGCTGCTTACAGTAAATGTTCTTTATAAATAAATTTGACTTGACTTGACTTAACAATTACTTTATTCCTTTTTCAAACCAGTTACTCTACTAATTATTATCCTTTATCATTTGTGTTGCAGTTTTTGTTGTTGATGATTCTTATTTGGATTCATTATTTTGTAATGAAGCTTTAAAAATAACTTTGGTCTCTTCATTTGGATGATTTATTTGTTATGGTATGTTACCCCGTAGTTAACAAATTCTACTTCAGTGACTGTGTTCTGATTACGAAAGGGTGAATACATTAATTATCTTGTTGCTGGTCAGAAAACTGACCAGCTGGTGCCCTGCTTTATTGAGTGCAAAATAATTAATACGTCTGGTAAAGTGAGGAGCAAATGTCCCCCTTCTTCCCACTTCACTCATATCAGCAACAAACTCTACCTCAAAAATTCGAGATAATGATGGACGTCTTTCTTGAAAATGTTAAAGACAGGGAAATAATGTTTTTTTTTAACAATATCTTTATTAAGTTTTAATTTTACAGAACAAGAAAGTGATAATAGTACAATTGACATTAGTTTTTCATTAAACAACATAATCCCCAAGGTAAACAAATATTAAAACAAACATATATATATAATATATATATGTTTGTTTT
>NC_056511.1:20548341-20564121 GCF_014905685.2 Nematolebias whitei | reverse complement strand
ACTCAGCTCCAAACATCATTTACTAAATTAAATCCCTTTATAATGTTGCAGAAATTCAGTTAACGGTGACTGTATTTCTTCAAAATCTAACCCTTTACCTCTGACTATAAGTAAGTGAAGTAAGTCATTCCAGTACAATACAAGATGCCATCTCGTTCACCCACATATGATTTGAGGGTACATCCATTTTCTTCCAGTACAATTATATTAACCTCCTGGCCTGCAGGAGTCCAAAGTCAATCAATTTTAAATGTCTGGAACTACAAATACAGTACTCTGGGTATATACCTAACACACACATTTTTACTTCAACAGATATATTTACTCCAACAACCTTAGACAAAGTTTGCATAACTGATTTCCAGTACTGCTGTATCTTTGGATAATTCTATACATAACTCCATAGATAACTCCATTTTTCTTAGTTCATGTCTTAGATGTAATCATTGTTTTCTTTTACATTTTATTGTTGGATGTAACTGGGACCCTGTGTACATAATTTCGCTCCACCACATGTACCACATGAGGTGCGAATGACAATAAAGAACCTCTGACTCTGACTGACTCTGACTCTGATACACAGTGCAGCAGAGTACCCTTTCCATCTAAACATTTACTACTGGTATGTCAGGAGACCAGCGATCCAGTTTGACCGGGGTTATGCAGGTTCTCATCAACCATTTGTATTAGAGGAGTTTCATCCTTGTGTTAACTGATTGCTTTTAAACTTTTAAACATGCAGCTTCCCAACCTGCCTCCTCTTTCTCATCTTGGACGTCAGATCTCCATGCGTATCATTGATGGATTCTTATCTCGTGTTAGTAGAGCTGTATAGAGTAAAAAAATGTGGCCTCTCCGTGATTTTTAATGTTGATGAGGTCCACTCAAACTGGACTTTAAATTTTTAAATTTAACAGCATTTTTTTTTCTAACAGAGATTGTTAAAAGAACTTTCAAGAGCAGATAATATATCAATTGCTCGTAGCTTTTACAACCCCCCCCCACCCCCACCCCCACCCCCATCAAGTTCTAATATACAACAAGCACCCCAAAGTCATTTTAGGCTTTGATTTCATAATAAAGCGTTAAATTCTGGAAATGTTGAAAAGAAAAGCAATAAAACTTAATGTGCTCATTTCACAGATGCAACCTAAAAAATATGATTAATTTTATTCTTCAGATTACTGTGTTGTAGAAGGAATTTTCACATGGTGCATATTTAATCATTCACACTTTATTTTGATTAGACGTAGGAGTTAAAATGCAGTTTTGAGTATATATAGAGAGACTCCCCTTTGGTTCTTCACACCATCCAGGTGTGTGCCTGTTAGTAAGCACTCTGGTCATAAATACCACCAGACAAGCCTGCACAGTCACACAGCCTCAGGACCAAAACATTTAAGTCTTGACACAAGTTAAGCTATCCAGGCTACACAATTCCAACATTTTCTGTTTTATTCTGATGGTACTGTGCGCCCCAAATTTAACAAAGTCTTACAACAATCTTTTACATTTACAAAATCCATTAAGCCACATAAAGGTCAGATGCCACATTCAGTTAGCCACATCATGTTTATGAATAGAACAGCTTTATCGCTGTTGTTCCACATAACAGCATCAGGTCAGCATGAAGGGAACATCTTGACAAATAATTCAAGCATATGATTTAATTTGTGCCTCGAAAAAACAGCAGGCAAGCGAAGCTGTTGAAAACAGAGCTGCATACAATTAGGGATTAGTGTGAATAATTATCATGAATGAAAAGCACATGCACTTTGTAAACATTTTAAAGGCGTTTTATCAATAGGTGTTCAGTCGCAGGCCGGGATAGTTTTTCTGGTTTAAACATTTCGGGAAGGGAGGGAGAGCGAATGTGTACATACACAACCATGTTGCACTATTTGTGTTATTCCCCTGACAGCAGAGTATTTAATTATGCTCCCAAGACTTATCATTTAAATGTCATCTTTTCAAAGGTGCATCGCTAATAATTTGATCAGTGTTGCGTCTGTCTTTTCCTTCAACAATCAGCCAGTGCTGTCGTGCTGATAAATTATCCATTAATCACAAACATGCACATATACACAATGTGCATACTATAAAGGGAGTAACTTGGATCTTCTTCTTTCGGCTTTTCCTTCTTCAGGGGTCGCCACAGCAAGTTGTCCTCCTCCATCTCTGTCCTCTGCGTCCTCTGTCCTCTACCTCCATGTCTTCTCTAACTGCATCCATACATCTCGTTGGCCTTCCTCTTTGTCTTTTTAGTATCTTGGATCAAAATTAAAAATACCTTAAAGGAAATGCTTCACAGCTGACACGTTGCTCATACATCTTAATCTCCATCAGTTTATCAAAAGCACACAAGGTGATATCCATCTTTGTTGAACCATGCAAGCATAAAACCCAGAGATGCAGGGTGTTAAAGTGGAGAGGGTTACTCTTTTCATTTTATGCACAGACGACAGTGACTGATTACATTCGAGGCCTAGTTAGCAATTCTTAAAGGAATGCATATCACTTGCTGTGTTCAATGTCCTTCTAATGAATTAAGAGTTTCGCTGAAATCTGTCCAGTGATTCAGAAGAAATTTCACTGAAAGAGACAGAATTCATTAAAACCACGAAGGCCTCTGTTTTTAACAAAGATATGAAATGGTTAAAGCTCAGAATGTGTGATGTCACTTACTCTCAGCTACAAACATAGAAAAGTATAACTAATTAGCTGTAAAATTGACATTTTTACAGCAGTTTTTGTGTTTCCTATAAGCTTGTTGGTCTGTAGCAGCCGTCTTGAAGTGGGTTGACTAAAAGATAATTTGTCAGTGCTTACTTTATTTAGGCTTTATTAAATTTTGTCCACTTGTCTGTGAGATATTTTGCTAGCAGACATAATTGACTCCAGTAGTTACTGAAAAATATTCTTGTCAGTCAGCGCTCAGAGTGGGTGTTGGGAATGAGTCACGGCTACTACCACACAAATCAGGTAATGTGTAAAACTGGCTGAGCTATGGTAAAATTTACTATGATTGCTTAGTTGTTGTGGGCACATTTGACTAGATAACGGGTTTAAGATGTACATCCAAAGGTTACTTTCTGAGTTTCAATAAAAATCTTACTACTTTGTAGTTTTTAAGATATTTTGTTAATGCACCGGACAAACACAGACATGCACTTACAGGAGAAACTAATATTTCCTTTCATCGATGGGAGGTATTAAACAATGCACCATTTGCAACACCAATGTGCAAGCCTGTCATTTTATTTGCATACCTCTTAGAGCAGGGGTTCTCAAACTTTTTGGGTTCAGGGACCCGTTACAGGGGACAAAATGTTTCAGGGACCTCATAACCATCATGTTTATTAAATTTTTTTTTTCAATTTGTCTCTTTAAAACTATGGAAATATTTGTGTAACATAAATACTTAAGACCTGTTCTTTAATAGTGTTAATACAATTTTTATACTTTTAAACATGGGGTATTTTTCATTCAAGATACACTTAATTAACTTTTTTTTTTTATTTCAACTTCCAAACATTAGTTTAAAAAAAAGAATAGTATCCAAAAACACTATAAACTTTACCTATTCACATAATGAACATTAATGTATTGCCACTTCTTCAAACTATCATAAAACTCTTTACAAAAAAATTGAACAGAATCATAAAAGCAGTTGTCGTACCAAGTAACAGGGTTTAATTTGTAAATCGATTAATGCCAAAACACAAATAGAAGACAGGCCATTGGGTGGGTGGGGTTATTTGGGGGTCCTCCCCCAGAAAATTTTGAATAAAGTAGATGCGATTTCTTGCATTTTGGTGTATTATATATACATACATACATACATACATACATACATATATATATATATATATATATATATAAATTTTTTTGGGGGGGCGGCGGACCCCTGAGCACCGGCTCACTGCTTCAGGTGAAGAACAGAGTGACAGCCTTTATTGCAGGCTTGATTGCATGTTTATTTATTTTGAGGCAGAGGAGTATTTACAGCCTTGTTAAGTCATTTGAAAATTGCTTTTTCAATTTCCTTATTCCAGAAAATAAAACCCAGGTTCACATTCTTTTATTTTTTTTTTTACAGGCAAAGCACAAGCACTCAAATATAGCTTCAGTCGTGACAAACTTATCACTTTGCTTCAGCACCTCTCTCAATGTAATCTATGTCCACCACAGCATTCGAACATCACAAAGTCTCTGCGTTTGTAAAACTGGAAATTATTCACCCAACATGGCGCCACAACCACTCAAATTTGAAGACTTGTCATAATAATATAAAGAGCTAAATGTTCACCTATTGGAATGTAACGTCCAGTTTAAGCAGGAACATTATTTTAAAACCAAAGCTGTGAGTTTGTGCTTTACTGAATGGAACAAGAAACATTTAAATCTCATTAAAATAAAAAAGAAAAAAGGTGAACCTTGCAATTTGATGACATGGAAAGAAGCAGCCAGAGTAAGAGAGCTGACAGAGCATCTTTTAAGAAACATAAATGCACACAGTTACATCGATATCAGGCGTTTATATGGAAAATAGTGATGACTTTTGTTCTTTTATCAAATTGCATCTTCTTCCACTGGCCTGCATAACAACTTTTGCACAGAATGGCAGAGAAAAGCTTCAATATGATTGCTCTGAACACATTTCAAGAAGCAGTCCAGGTTTGCTGAATGGGCTAACAAAAGAAAAACGATGGCACTTGCTGTTTTATTTTTAACTTTGACACAGTTGTCTTAACAGTAAGGCAGTATTTTTTTATTTTTTAAAACAGAAATTCAAAAACGGATATTAAAAAAGCAAAGGTGATAATTCTGATCTCCCCTAGATCATCATGTCAAAGTGCACCTAACACACATTTCTTTGGTTTTAATCGAACTCTTACTTCCCTTCAAGTGCATCTAAAACACTCTCCAGATGTTGACATTTTAGATTATAATGTACATTATTTACATCACTTCTTTCCCTTCCTTTCTTGTTTTGCTGTCTTATTTCCTTAAAGACACAAAGGCAACATTTCTACTTTTTATTTGACAAGATGACCTTACTGATTCTCCTTGTCATTCGGCCACTGTCTCCACTGTAAGACCCGTCTATCTACTTTTTTTGTTCTCCTTTGACGCAGATGTCGTTGTTCGTGTCCAATTGTCCAACAGGGGATTGCAGTTGTTTCAAATGTGTCTCACCCCATGAATATTTCAGCTTGTGAATTTTTGCTCTGCATCTGTTACGGTACCATTCTTGACCCTATGGCTTTTCAGATTTTACACTGTTTGAGAGTGCACTAATGTGTTATTGCGAAATGAATTTAAATGGCAAATCAAATCAAAACTGGAACATTTCATGCACAGTTTGTTTTGCAAAATCTTGGTAATATAACTTGTGCAATTGTAGGCCTATTCCCTAAATAAAAAAAGCTACTACATTAATGCAACGATAGTGCCAAATGTTTAGGAGTTTGTTTTAGATGCAAATGTAACAAGGTAATGGGTAAAGATGAGAACTATCAAACATGAACAGTTACTAAGCTTCAAATATAAAAACACATTTTGAATACATTTTCAATAACAATTAACCACAGTTAAAAACCACACTGGCAATAATTGACAAAATATCTCTTTGAAACATCTTCAGACTCCATTATCGGCAGTTATTCAACTGCAAATGTTCTGAACAAGTGTACAGTCTTTCACGACAAAATGTTCAATAGGCACCCTGAGATGGGGATACAGATATGAGCTGTAAGCTCTCAACAATTGACATTGTACAAAACACTTTTTGGTAAGGTGGCAATGAATGTCACTTTTTAAAATAATAAAATACAAACAAGATACATAAGTATGCTTTACATGTTCTTTGCTGTACAGCTTGTTCTGTCTTGAATTTTATTCCACAGTGAAAGCATTAAAATGCAGCCCAAGTCATTTAAATCTTTAACATAAATAAACATCGATTAGATAAAACAATGAAGAAAAGAAAAACTCAAGTTTTGCAAAAGTATTTTAGATCGTAAAATATGATTCCCCTATTGAAAAGACGTCTGTGTAGTATGATGTAGGACGCAGAGGAACCCAGTCTACTGTCAGTTTGACTTATTTAAATTTGCTTGGGTTGTTCTTCATGTACAAAGTACTAAAAAAATTCTGACCTGCTTTTCTTGTAGATAGGAAATCATTATATATATGAATCATATATATCAATATAATATTCTGATGTGAATGCTATTTGATATCTTGATCTGTGACACAATCTGTTTTGAATTGCATGGCAATGTGTTTCTGTGCATAAAGAGACACACTAGGTAAAAGTGACTATTAAAGAGACATTGGCTTGCCATACTAAGCCACTGTCGTCTTTCTCCAGAACTCCTGGAGCAAACATCAAATCTGCTGCATTTCGCTGTGCCGTCCAGGCGAAACGCAGCTGATTTGACCATTAAAGTGCATTTATTAAGGAAAAGTTCAACTGAGACAAACCTTTGCTATAATGTCGAGCAAACACTTGCTTTTAGGTGGTTAACTTGTTAAATTTCGAAGAAATGCACAGCGAGTCGTCCCTCTGCGCTCTTGTTTCCGCGAATTGGCTTTTGAAATGCAGCTGATTTGATGGTCAAAGTTCATTTATTAAGGAAAAGTTCAACTGAGACACACTTTTGCTATAATTTCAAGCAAACAAATAATTGTTTTTAAGTGTTAATCTGGTTACATTCTTGTGAAAGTCCTCCTGTTCACGCTCCTGCATCCGCCATTTGGCAATCAATCAATTTTTGCCACAACACCGGCCCACGTTTCTGGGTTGTCAGCGGTGACGCATAACAAACGCGATGCATCTGCGGTGAGGCATAATAGATGCAACTTATATGGTGAAGCGATGTATTTATGTTTTTTTTTCCACTTTCTTAGACATATTTGGACTGATGCGACTTATACGGTGGTGCAACGTGTACAGTGGCAAGTATGGTAGATGTTCATTTAAATTTTATCAATAGTTGACATCCCAGCAGATTTCAGCTATTTTTGTGTGAAGTCTCTTGGTCGTGCCCTACTCTTTGGTGTCTGGTGCAAGTAGTTCTTTTAGAAGGTCTCCTGTTTTCATTTAAACCCACTAGCGAAAGTCTTAAAGGGCTACGCCTATACTCATAGAATCTGGGGTTACAGTACGTAACCAACGTTTTCATAAAAATAAAAAAAGACAGAAAAAAGTCCTCAGTGGTTTTGAATTTGCAAGAACCCCCCACCCCTGATGTTTAAATAAAATTATTAAATAATAACCAGGATGAGCTTATACTTTAATTGTGTGAATGCTGTTAAGCATGCATTTTACTTTTTCTGGCTCTTACCTAGCATTTTCCTGTTTTGATAGCATTTCGCTATTTCTACCTCTAAGTTAGCTTTTTGGTTAGCGTTTTGCTACTCATGGATTCAGACTAGTCTTTTCTTTATTTATTGATATAATTTCATTTTTTATTTTCTAAGCTACGTTTTTCCTGCTATGTTTTGTTACACCTGGCTTTCTTAGCTAGCACTTTTTTCTTTAATTGCTCTTCTGCAAATTTTAGCTTTTGTTCAACTAATTTCAACCCTTTTCTGCATTTTTTGTGCTTATTGCACATTTATCTTTCAAATTTTTAGCTATTGATGGATTTCAATAAAACTAGGTTTACAAAAAAGAAACTATTCAGCAGGCCCTGCGATGGACTTGCTACCCGTCCAGGGTGTACCCCGCCCCTCGCACAGTGATTGCTGGACATGGGCACCGGTGACCCCCGTGACCCAAAATGGAACAAACGGGTAAAGATAATGGATGGATGGATGGAAACTATTCAGCAATCAGCATTCATATTGCATTTGGCAGTGAAAATATTTTCTCTATTTATTATTTATTTTTACCATTGTTACTGGTCTTTCACGGACATGACAATCCTTCATCGTCCCAGAGGAAGTTTGGAGGCAGGACTGAAGCACAGCTAAGAGGGACCTGTCATAAAGTCACTCTAAAATTTCAAATTAAACCTAACAACTTTTAAAGCTAAAATTAAACGGGCAAGTTGTTGATGTTTTTATTTCAACTGTTCCCTTCTGCAGGGGTCACCACAGCAAGTGAACTTGCATAAAAGATTTGGCAATTGTTTTCATGCTGGATGATAGTCAAGTCTACGTGGGCTCAAATCTACAGCCTCAAAATTGCACAACAGCAACAGATTCTGTAGTCTAACTGCTCAAAAGCCCAAGTACTATACTTACTTTATATAATAGGGATGTACATTTTAAGCAAAAGCATTCTTCACCCTTGTTGGATAACAAAAGTGTATATGTATATATGTATATATATATATATATATATATATATATGTATGTATGTATGTATGTATGTATGTATGTATGTATGTATGTATGTATGTGTATATTTGAGCCGCACCTACTTTGTGTATCTTCAAGCCACCTCTCCAACTTGAAACAATTCATGATTATCATAATGCATAATCATTTTTTCTTTAAATCATGAGAGTCTACATGACATAACAAAACAAATGTCAGCAAAACATGCTGTTTAAAAGTAGAAAAAGCAGTCTTAACAGGCACTAACATCAGCTGCCGCTTTATGATTTGGGTCTGTTTCATGCTTTCGCTTAAAAAGTGACCATGTCTACACGGTTGGAACTTGCAAGCCTCACAACTACAGAAACACAGGAAACTATGTAAATATTAGTGGGTATATATATATATTTTTTTTAAATCTAGGCTTTGAATACTCAAAAATCAATGCCTTAGAATATCAGTGTACTGCTAAAATTTCTCAGTTAGCTCCACAAAAAATATAAAAATATCCTTTTGTTTTAGTAAATCTTGTACTTGAGTAAATAAACCAAGTTGCTACCCCCTTTTCATCCTGTCTACATCACTTGTTAAAATATATTCCTTAACTTATTATTTAGGTTCACACTGCAGCACAGTTACATCATAAAAAACCTCTAGAATGCATAACGTGTAGACTGCTGGAAATAGCAGCAGCAGCAGTCACAGTATGTAGGTGTCCTCTGTGTGCTACATCACAGACACAACTTTTAAAATCAAAAACAAAAATAATCATGAGACATGATTTGGATCTAGATTTGACTTGATTTGCATGAAATGTAAGTGAATTACGATACTGACATTTATTACTATTTTGTTACTTGTTATTTTCAGTGCAAAAAGGTCTGACTAGGCAGTATAAAATTCATGCTACTGCACCATTCAGTCTTGGTGTGTAAATCTTACCACATTACAACCACCATGTAAATATCTAATATATAATGCTCCTTCACTAACCTATGGCATTTGTGTGAGGCAAGATCAACTATTTGAGGCTTTTGACGTTACTAAGTAGAGGTGTGTATTTAGTAGCAGTCACCCAGTTATGTCAAAGTCTTCAGCAGGAGACATTAAAGGATGTTACATTTTCATTGGCATTTCAAAGTACCATTCAGATTGTTAGAGTAATAACAACAGTATGAAACTGCAATGCATAGCTTGGTTTTCTCTAAATGTAACTTCTCAGCTTTGTTGCTGCAAAAACCACCTATTAAAAATAAATATAAAAAAATCATTATTTGTAAAAATAATTGAGCTAATGCATGAAACATTTTTTAAATGTTCAAAAGCTTTCATATACAATTTATTAGTGCTTATTTTTTCAGCTCTTTAGTAGAAAACGTAGCCATGTTTTCCAGTTTCACTTATCACTTGTTACTCCTTAGCTGCACAACTGGCTGGATATCGCATAAAAACAGGACTTGCAATTTGATAAGCTAAAAAAATTCCAAGAGTCATTCCTGATTTACTCTATCTCTAATTGACTCATTGTTGTTGTGAGGAGGAGGTGGTGACTGCTTGCTCCTCATGCTCCTACCGTCTGTAGCAGCTCGCGACGTCTCAGTCACAAAAAGCCGCGTCACCCAGACTGAGGTGACAATGAGTTTGTATTCATTCCTGAAGTTCCTGTTGAGTAAACCATATATGATGGCATTCAGACAGCTGTTAAAGTAGGCCATGAAGTAGCTCACAACAAAAAGCCACTCAGGGATGCGAGGAGCCACGTGAGTAGGATCTATAGCCACAGCCAAACCTATAAGGTTCAGCGGGGCCCAGCATATGGCGAACAGCACAAATACTACAAACATTGTGATGAAATTTCGCATATCACTTGGTCTGATGCGAGGGCTGTCTTCATTCTTTACCTTACGACGCACCTGGACAGAAATTAGCAAATGTAGAAGACAGACATTAGATTGCGATCAGGCCTTATTGACTACCTCAGCATTTAACGTACATTTAGACATAAAGAGAAAATATTGAATAAGCAAAGACCCACTTATGTAATCTTAAGAGAATATGTTCCATCTTCCTGCCTTCTAAAACTGTTAGCTGGAATCACAGGCCAAAACTAACCCTAACCCTTTCGTGTTACTAAATCTACGTGTCAAAAAATTTCAGTGACAATTTCACTGACAAAATATTGCAATACTGTGAGTAAAAGTATTGTACAATTTAAGATTTTGTACAACTGTAAATAAGTTTATTTGTTTAGAGACAGAATTACAAAACTTGAAAAACAATGTTGTCTTCTTTCTCATTTGAATGGGGTTCTGTATTATTTAGTATTTTGTTTTGTGTATAAAGAATGTACTTCTTGTACAAATATTTTTGCTGCCTATCATGCGGTGTAAAAGCTCCAGAACAAAGACTCAAAACCAGGACAGAAATTAAGGTTACAAATGTGCAAGAAACCCTAAAATGCCTTAAACTACATACAATAAGACAACATTACAATACATTGTAGGCAAACAGTAACTCTGTGTACCAGGATATAGAATGAGGAATTTTATTAAAATGGACATTGCGTAATCCTAATTAGTTGGTGCCTTTTTTTTATTTGACCATTTAAAAAGATTTCTATGGAGAGAATCAGGGAACTCACCTGAATAACAAGAACCCAAATGCGGAGATAACAAAATGTAACCACCGCAATTGGTACCAGAAAGTGAACAACCACTACTGCCACTGTGTAGGAACTGCTGACGTTCTGGGCGAAGGTGCAGGAGTAGACCCTTGGGTCGTAGCGTAAAGAACCAACAAAGAAATTTGGGACAATGGCCACAATAGTAAGCACCCAAATTAAAGCAACAAACAATAAAGTGTTGCGATAACTGTACAGCCGGCTGTAAGAAAACGAGTGACAGATATAGCAGTATCTGTTCACAGCAATCCCAGTGATGTTGAAGATGGACCCAATAACGCTCAGCCCCATCAGAAAGCCACTGACCTAGGAAAAGACAAAAAGAAAAATGAAGCATTTGTGTCAGTCTGTGTTGGACAATGTGTGACTAATGACATTTCAGTTATGATAAATACAGACATTGACTGATGGGGTTTTACCATGCATTGTGTGTTTCCAAGAGCCCAACCGTCATGGAAGAGAGCGTAGAGTACCAAAGGATACGGATAGAAGGCTACCACAAGGTCAGCAAATGCCAGACTCACAACAAACACATTACCTTGAGAGGGAGACAAAAAGTGATAAGATTGTTTGAACTAAACATGTTTAAAGAGAAAAGGATGAGTCATGTGTTAGTATACCAGACATAATCACAACATTAACATTAGGCTTATGTAATGACTGATGATTTCATGACCATGTTCCAATTAAAACTTTTGCATTTGCCTGCCCACAAACTGACTTTAGCTTTATTCACCATGTCCAAATTCGCATAAGAAAATAGTACAATTTATCAGATTTTATTAGGAACAGACCTGTAAACTTAGTTTTTGGCAAGCCATTAAATATAAACACCAAGCCAATAAGTCTGCTTTTCAACAAGTGTAGTAATGCTGCAAAGGATTACATATGGTATTACCAGTACTAGATATGTCCACTGAAAACTATGAGTGTGGCCTAGTTTTCAACAGGGCCTTCTCAAGTTAACAAAGAGCAGCTTTACTCTTGTGTGGTGTGGTTCCTTAGCAGCCTTTCACCAAATCTGAGAGAGTAACAGAGTGCATCATAGCTGCATTAAATGAAGTCACTGACAATCATGTCAGATATGTCTACTGGAAGAAGGATGGATAGTTTGGAGTTAGAAATTTATTAAACTTTTGATTAAGGAAAACTGTCTGATGTCTCTGGCAGTTAATGTTCCGACTCAGTTCAACTTTATTTCATTTTTTTAAAGTGGCTGCTTTTGAGAAGACCTACTGGACCAGATACTTCTGGAAGGACATACCACTGCTGTAAGAATTTTCAGAAAATTATTGATGGTGTTTCAAAGACGAACTGGGTTTGGTCAACATTAACATTAACAGCACCAACAGTGCGCCGTTCATGGAAGTGAAAGTAATCGTACTGTCACTAAAGCTGTCAGCTGTGGCCGCATGGAAAAAAAATCCCTCCACAGCCTCATCCAGCAGAGTTCTGTGACTTAGAATCAGCAGTGAGTGCAGTTTCTCTCATTATTAATGCGTAGCATGGTGTGGAGATCCATCATTTTGGCCCCCATTGCGGAGCATAAAGGGGGAGTTGGAAATACCCTCCATCCGTCTGTGCATGTTGATCATTCACCGTTGGCATAGGTTGACCGCTGGCACGTTGGGAGACGGCTGCCACTCCAGTAGCTCTCCAGTTTTTAGTGTTGTTTCAGTTTTTTTCCCCAGCTCTTTTAATCCTTTGTTATACTTTTCCCAACTTTTAAATTGTGTGTGATACTTTTTAACATATTTTAATACAACCAGGAGCCAGTTTTTCACTTCAATAGGGGAGCTGCTGGCTCTGAAAACAATAGTATGAGCTGGGATATGACACCCCATCCCAGCAGAGATTATGAGGAGACCCAGGTGCTGCAAGGCTGGGGCTTTGCCAAAGGCAAAGCAAGAGAACAACTGAAGGAGCTACAGACCATCAGTTCTGTCGATAAGCAATGGGAATTGGAACTTTCTGCCGAACACGATCGACAAGATGTCCACACTAAAGACCCAGCAAATTTACCATGAGAATTGCTGGTTTATCTTTACGAAGACATGGCTCACTCATCTTGTACTAAACACTAATGTGGATCGGATGGGATTCACTGATGTAAGAGCCGACAGAGACACTAAACAGCCAAGCCTACTCCATCCAAAGCTGAACAGTCAATGAGTCATCAGGTGGTTGCAGGACGTTCGTTTTTGCTCACACCTTTCTTAGTCCATGAGATACATTTGCAGAGCCCCTGGGAAAACCACCCTGCTGCAGTATACAGCACGTCCCAAAGCATATATGGGTGTGGTTTTCTGACAAAATAAATGGTGTGGTTATAGCAGCAATGAACATGTATGATTTCACAAGCAAGGAGAAGAAGGAAATAATGTTGGATGAGCAGGAAAATCTTGAATTTATGAGTTTCTTGCCATTTGATTTTCTTTAAACATATTTTTTGAAGCAGATGAAGATTCTCAGTCCTCCAGGTAAAGCAAATATAAACAAGATTAAAAGCAAAAACAACAATGATGCAATTTTTGTCACGCAAATACGACAATGAGAGCCAATTTTGGCACTTCAAATGGAGCATGCCGGGCCCTTAAAGTGTTTGGGAAAAGCAAAGATGGAGGACTCAGCATATACTTTAACAATCATGTGTAACCCAGGTAATATCTCCAGAAAATTGGTCTTGTGTTGTTGGGACCTCTATGTGCTAGCCGTTTTCTTGCAGTTATGCTATTTCATGGGAGAGTTTAGTCTCATGATCACTATCTACGTTTGCATCTCTCCAAGATCGGTTGTAGATGGTGCATGTGAGAAGATCCACTATGTCACAGCAAGGCTGCAAATACAGCACCCTGATGCACATATGGTCATTTATTGGGACTTTAATCATGCACTTTGGATTTTGGCTGCTTTTCACCAGGTTGTGGAAAGTCCAACAAGAAACAAGGGTAAAATTGACAATGTATGTTAATGTGAGGGATGCATACATAGTCACACCTTTTCCATCTCTAGGGAAGTCTGATCACAACCTGAGTTCAGACAATACAGTCTGGATTGAGTTGATTAACCCAAACTGAGAACATAGAGGGGATAACGCATTGTCTGATGGATTATCTTAACTTCTGTGCAAACATGGTCTCCCCATGCTAAGACTGTACACTATTATCCTAATAACAAACCATGGGTAATGTGTGAAGCTATCCTTCAGGAAGAGAGACAAGGAGACGATAAAGGCAGCACAGCCTGAGTTGAAACGCTGCATGAGGGAAGCAAGTGCAGGACTAACAGACTGAAAAAGTCCTTTGTCACTCATGCTAACAGATTGTACAATGCCTCACTGAGAAAGAATGGGGGTAACAGGAGGACAGAGGATGGGAAGGTTCAGCAGCCACCAACACCACCACCACCACCACCTTAAAATAGCCAGTAACTGTCACATTTTCCCACTGTGCTGCTACTGTCCCTTTTTCTTCTATCACCTGTATAATGCTGCTGGAATTTTATTTCCCTGAAGGAATCTTCCCAAGGGATCAATACAGTTCTAATCTAATCTAATCTAATCTAATCTAATCTAATCTAATCTAATCTAATCTAATCTAATGTTATGAGCATAACTTAAAATACAAATGAGCCATCAACTTCCATTTTGGTGAGTGACTACATCTAGGTTCCTTTCAAAAATTGGGTTACCACATCAAAATCCAAGATGGTTGCTGCCATAAATGTCTGACCATGTTATGAGCATGATAACTTAAAACATAAAAGAGGTGACCTCCATTTTGGTGTGAGGCAACATCTAGGCATAAACTTTCTTGTAAATGAGTCCTCAAGGCTCATTGAGACTAACCTGTATAAATAAAGGTTGAATGAATTCAATTAAATTCAATTCAGTTTATTTATATAGTGCCAAGTCACAAATGAATTCATCTCAGGGCACTGAACAGAAACATCCATATATAAAAATAATAAGTTAACAACAACATTCATAAAATAATAATTTAACACTATCTGTGGAGCAGACTGCTTGGAATTTAACTCCATCACAGAACACTCTTCTTGAGCAAGCATGAAGGTGACAGCAGAAAGGAAAAATTCCCTCATGAAGAAGAAAACTTTAGCAGGACCAGGCTCAGGACAAGCAGCCATCTGCTTCGACCAGCTGGGTTGGGTAGGAATAGATACACGGAACAAGAAACACATGTTAAGATAGAAATAGTACCAAATGAAAACTATTCAATTTTAACAATTCATTTAAGGGAATGAGGTCAATTTGTCTTCTAGTAGTCTAGGCTTAAGGCAGCATAAAAAGCCAACCTTAATTATAGGATTTATCAAAAAGGAAAGTCTTAAGCCCAGTCTTAAAACTGAACAATGTGTCAGCCTTATGGAATGAAACTGGAAGTTGGTTCCACAAGAGAGGAACCTGATAACTGAAAGATCCTCTCATTCTACCTTTGGAAACTCTAGGGACCGCGAGTAAGCCTGCAGTCTTTGAGAACAAAGGGCTCTGTTAGGAAAATATGGAACAATAAGATCTCGAATATAAGATGGAGCTAGGTTGTTGAGAGCTTTGTAGGTTAGAAGTAAGATTTTTTTTTTTTTTTTTTTTTTTTTTTTTTTTTTTTTTTTTTTTTTTTTGTGATGGCCTCCCTTCTCCCCTTACAGCCATCCTCTCCACACCATTATTATTAAATATTTATTATAGTGACATTCTAGTGTAGGGTTTTTTTTTTTTTTTTTTTTTTTTTTTTTTTTTTTTTTTTTTTTTT
>NC_056511.1:20547496-20548241 GCF_014905685.2 Nematolebias whitei | reverse complement strand
CATATGTATAAAGAACTTAAAATATTCATGGCTTTGCAGTAAGTTTCAATAAATATATATACCCATACCTACGCCTATATACATACATACATACATACATACACATGAATATACACTCACATACATATCTATATATCTACATATAAAGCCTACATAAACATCCCTGCTTCTATTTGTGTGTGGTTGTGAGCATGCATAAGTGTATAAGGCTTCTCTAATAGAACATTTATTAGTAATTGTGAAGCAGCAGAGACCCGACCCCCAAGACCAGAGGCAGACGAAAAAGTGGGGACCAGAGCCCAAGACCCCAGGAGGGACCCCGACCGCGGAGCCCCCAGAGCCACCCACACAGGGCGAACCACCCACCCACCCCCCAGAAGGGACCACAGGGGAGAACCGGAAGATCCCCACCAGCAACCACATACAGTGACCCCCCGGGGCCAACAGCGACAAACTCATAGGCCTCCGTCGGCACCCGCCACACCGATGTAGGTCCAGGTCCAGGCACCGAGGCCCGGGCACCGAGGACTCACACCACCCAGGCCAAGGCCCGACAGGGCCAGAGGACCCGAGCCCCACCAGGCAGACACCAGGCCGAGCCGACACACGCCCAAGCGCCCAGCCCCCGATACCAAGGGCCCCAAGCGCGCCGGCAGGCAAGGGCACACCCCACCAGGGGGCCGCGCGATAGGGGCGCGATGCCAAGCACCCCCAGTTGTATCAAAGAGGGGGCAGTCCGAGTCTC
>NC_056511.1:20523506-20537496 GCF_014905685.2 Nematolebias whitei | reverse complement strand
ATATATATATATATATATATATATTTCGACAGACATCAGGGTAGTGGACCTGATGTCGTCGAAAGTCAGAGACAAGTTATGAGAACGGTGTCTTGTTTTAAAACTCGCAGACAGTAAATAAGAGCTGCTGGCACCTGCTTTGTCTCACCTCTTCATAATATTTCTCTTTCTGTACTAACCATTTTTAAAAACATTCCTGCTGTCTCCTGACTTCTAGTGACCCTCTAACATCACTAGAACCACACCCCTGCTGGTTGTTTCAACCAATCAGGAAGTACCACGTAACAGGAAGTGGATACCTCTTTAAAAGGCAACACTTCTTGGAACTATTCAGTCTTAGTCAGTCTTCACGAAGTCAGTCTTCTTTGAAGTCTTCACGAGTCTTAGTCTTGCAGTCTTGCTGGAACTTTCAGTCGGAGATGAGACTCAACTAAGTAGCGGATGGATTTGACCATGTGCCAAGGGTCTCTCCAGTCCAGCGTAGTCACAGCCTGCCTCGGCTGTGACTCAACCCGAGCATCAAAAGCTCAACTCCTAAGGAAGCTTATTCGGTTGAACCAAGTACTTCGTCACGATTTCTGATGACCCCCAGCTACTCTAACCGGAGACGCTGAAAAGGGAGCGTACCAATGGACTTCTGTTCCGGAGTGGAGTCATCCTCTGCTAAGGTAACAAAGTCGCTGCACGTCCTGAAGTGTACCGGAGGGCTGAGCTGGATATCGGAGGAAGGGTGCAATGTTCTGGTTCAACACACAACTTTCATCCTTAAATCTAAACTTCCTCCTTAAATCTATTCCTCCTCTCTTAAGCTTCCCTATTCGCCAGTAAATCAAACTAGATGCCTTCAGAGATGAATCAGTCTCAATCAGTAATGTTCTGTTGTCTTGTTTAGTAAAGCGTGCCAAGTTTATTAATCAGAAACAGATCAGCAAATCAATGTGTACATGTTTTGATGTTAAATTTTGATTCTGTTAAATAAATGACCGCATTTATTCTGATGGGTCAAAGATAAAATAGCGTCTCATGTCACTGATTAAACACTCAAGTTATCTTGGTCACATAACAGAACTTTAACTCGAAAAAGAAAATAATCCGTTGTAATTAAACAATTAATATTCGTTGTGCTTGAACTAGCTTTAAGAATAATTAATTAGTAGTGTGTCCACAGCAAAGCTGTCCTGACTTACTACACATAATAAATGCATAATAAACGCAACGGGTAAGCAGTGACAAAATAAATGCGACTTATAGTATATGTTTTTTTTTTCATGATGCTTTTTTTGACTGATGCGACTTATACACCGGAGTGACTTATACGCCAGAAAATACGGTACATATATATATATATATATATATATATTTGACTGACATTATTAAAACAAAGTTCATAAACCTTTACCTATATACAACTTTCTTTTACCTTTCCAATTATTCCCAACTCAATTAGCTGCTTTTCAGGTACATTAAACATTATCATGCTAAATTTGAAGGCAAATGGCTCGTTATGCTCCTATTTTTTGTCAGGTACACTCTGCCCATGTGCTTACCTCCAACTTAAAATCTGAAAAGTAGTTTCAGGCAGTTGAACCTATGATGAACTCCAACCTCGTGAGCTTTTGTCATCTTTACTACTTCTCAGCACTTCAGCCCTTGGAGGTCAGCATGTATTCGCCGACTGCTGGTATTGTTACTGTAAGTTCCACTGAGCCAAAAACTCAGAGTGTGTAGGAGCTGTTGGTAGGCTACAGCTTTGAACCCAGCTTGGCTAAGAAGCTTTTATAGCTGCCTCCTCCAGGTCTCTTTCCCTGCCTCCCTTGCTTCTCCTCATAAAACAATGTCGCCAATGGCTTACAGTGTTCTCAATGTCCAAAATTTAAGAAGCATCAGTAATAAACTACATAACCTTCATGTCCCTACAGTCAATGGATGAGCTAGAGAAGTAGATGCAACATATAACTCAAGATAATGATATAAGTAACATTTCCTCTTTGGGAACATAATTTTGAGTAACTTATGTAAACTCATGTGATAACTCATGTGATTACAAGTACACACACATATATTTACACACAAATCCTGATAGACTTAATAAAACAAATTCTAGCATTGCTTCTCAAATTGTGTTTCTGCAAACCATGTGAATAACTTTATTGCAATTCTAACCCCAATTAAAATAGTACCTTGATGTGCCTTGGTATCACTTCACCACTACTCTTACAAGGCTTTAAAGGCTACTAAATACACTGACTACAAAAAACCAAACATAACGCTCAGCTACATGCTGATTAACTGAAGAGCAAATATTCAAACCAGCTATATTTACTTAAAAAAATCACCTTATAATAAAATGAAACAACATAAATCATGATCAGTCAAATATGTAAAAAGGAAAGAGATCAAGAAATTATCAAGTTCACTGAAAGAATTAATAAATGGTGCACGCAGCCATCATGACACAGTTATTATATCAGGACTGGCAACTGTAGTAACTTTAATTCATGGTTAACATATTGCATGAGCTATAATGCTCTCTCCGTGGGATACGTCTCAGACTGCATTAAAACTGCTACAGATAGCTGCTGCCACAAATATTTATGTCTGCAAATTACCATAAAACTCTACGTAAAGAAAGGAGTAACACAAAAGTGGTGTAAAGATTTTGAATACAGAATCTCCATGAGCCGTTATAAAATATTTGATAGTTTATTATTATTTTTTTTTTTTTACTGATGGCAGCAATCTGGTTTAGTCTTGGCCACACTCAGACTAGTTGACAGTTCATCAATTCAGTCAGAAATAAACTATTTCTCTAAACTGAGGTCTTTCAAATAGCCATCTACAACAGGTAAGAACTTATTTGTTCAGTACCTTGATAAAAAAACAAACAAACAAAAAAAGAACATTGCTTTAAGACACTGCTAATACAATTAAATGATATGCACACAGTTTTTCATTATTCAAATAATTGCTTTGGTAACTGTACTAAATTTAGGCAGATTTGCAACAATCATTTGGCAAATTTAAGTGCACAAAACTAAGTCATAATATAATGCTGTTTCTATGTAAACCTACCATTCAAAGTTCTTCGTACTACAGAAATTACACATATCACAAGCATCACTGTGCGCTGCTTGTGATATGTATTATTTGAACAATCCCACATTAAGCTGAGTACCACTTTATGAGCTGTGCCAGAGCACATAGCAGTGAGCATCTGTGTGTGCTGTGAGCAGCTGGGTTAATTTAATTGGACGTCTGCATATAATGCATCTCAAACATAAATGCACATGCAATAAATTATTCAAAGCATTATTTGTAGTATGGGGGAAATAGTCACTTCTTTTGCATGAGATTGCAGTGCTCTGGGATGTTTTTCCCATCTTTTCACCATGCAACAACATCATGACAAATAAGAAACGGAATTTTTAAGCTCTGGTGTTGAGTCTAAACTACACCAAGGTGTTGGAAAACAACTGTAAATTCAAAAGCATTAGCTTTGAAACTAACAAAACTATGTTTTTAGTCGATGTCTGTTTTTTTTTTTCTTCTTCTTTCAGCTGTTCACTTCATCAGGAGTCATCACAGCGGATGAACTAGCATGAAGACTTGGCAATTGTTTTTTATGCCGGATGCCCTTCTTGATGCAGCCACAGACCACCGAGCTACCACAGGCCTCTGTGTGGAGCAGAGAGCTGCCATCTAGACTACCTGGGGGAAGCTGACGGTAGAGGGTCTTGCTCAACGGCCCAGAGTGGGACAAATGAGGGTGGAGACAGGTGTGGGTGCATCACCTTTTCCACCCCCATTTTGATGTTGTTGGTCCGGGAGATTGAATCAGCGACCTTTATACGCTTGCCTTCTACTTACACATATAGTAGGATGTCATTTAAGAGAACAATTTTAATTTTGTAACATACACCAGCATCATTTTGGTAAAACAAGCTGTATTCTTTTCATGTTCTCTGCTACCGTTTGTCACATATCACTCCTGAAACTTGTCTCCATCCATTCCATCCTGCCTGGAGTCTCCTTTTCACCTAGGGCAGCTGTGGCTGAGTAGTTAGAGCAGTCGTCCTTCAATGCAAGAGTTGGGGGTTCGATTCCACCAGCAGTTAACATGCCAAAGTGTCCCTGGGCAAGACACTGAACCCCTCATTGCCTCCGATGTGTGTCCCATCGGTGTATGAGTGTGATCTAAAGCACTAATTATTCTTTGTATAGATCTAATAGAGTGCTGTATGGATGGGTAAATGAGGGCACATATTGTTTTGTAAAGTGCTTTGAGTGTCTTGATAAGATAGAAAAGCGATGTATATGTGCAGTCCATTTACCTCTTTATGACACCCCCATTTTTCCTGGACAGTCAACCCAAAGTATTTCAAGCCCTGCACCTTTGTGACCAACAGCAACAAGTGTTTTGCTGATGTCTCCTGGTGCTGAAGGATTTTAATAGTGAGTGTTTCTAGTTTTCTAAATAAACATTTTTATTGACTGAATTTTGACAGGACAAGTCAATTTTCAATAGGAAACTTTCTTACACCAAAATGCAGCTACATGCCAAAATTAAAGTTGGCATGTTGCTTATTTTTCCAAGTTATTTTATTCACAAGGTTTACACATATACATACAAATAAGGCAGCAGTAATCTTGGATTTTGAGTTGGCAACCCATGTTTTTCAAGGAACCTTGCTTACATGTAAATGCAGTCACACACCAAAATGGAAGTTGGTATCTCACTTATATTTAAAGTTATTATGCTCAAAATATGCACAGATGGACAGATGGAGGGTATTTCTAATTCCATCTTTTCACTCTGTGACGGGGGACAAAATAAATACGATTGGTACGAGCAGTGACCATTATACGTAATGAAGCTTGATGAAACAGATGTTTCTAGATTATGGGATAACAGGAAAATGTTGCTAAAGCATTACCATGAGTGCATTAGGAGATAGGCTTTATTACACAGAAACTCTAGAAATGCCATGTCTATGTTTTGTTTTTGCAAAATCGTGCCTCATTCAAAGCCCAATTTCTTTTTGTGTTGCAGCAGTGGGGCTGAACTGCTCTGATGATGAGAGAGTCCTTTAAACAGTGTCTCACTATTGCATAATCAGTGTTTCCAGGGTGTGCGGCTGGTCTCCACTCAGGCAAATGCTTTGAGATTTGTGAATATTTGACAAACTAAATTCGCACTCTGCACAGGGAGACATTCGGACAACATTCCATTGGAGTGAACAGTATCATAATATAATGTTGCAGTGTAATAAAATGCTTGTCAGGTGAAGGGCTGAGTCAAGGATTTAATGCTGGTGGGTAAATTCCACAAACACAAACCCAAGCCCTTTGGGAACTGTCATGTTAGGTGTTTTTCTGCATAATGCTTGTGCTCCATGAGGCAGAATATGCTTTCAGCACATTAAGGCTGCTCACTATTAAGTTCTATTTTGTGTAAAACTGGTAACAGTTCTGCTGAATTTGACAAGCATTGATTTATTTCTCATTTATTTATGTACTGTATTTGCCGCCGTACATGTCACACCGCCGTATAAGTCACATCAGTCCAAATATGTCTAATAAAGTGGACAAAACAACATAAATAAGTCGCTTTGCCATATAAGTCGCATCTATTTTGCGTCACTGCTGACCACCCGGAAATGTGGGCCGGTGTTGTGTCAAAAATTGATTGGCTGCCAGATGGCAGTTGCAGGAGCATGCACAGGAGGACTTTAACAAGAATTGACCAAGATAACCACCTAAAAACAAATATTTGTTTGCTTGAAATTATAGCAAAGGTTTGTCTCAGTTGACCTTTTCCTTAATAAATGCACTTTAATGGTCAAATCAGCTGCATTTCACCTGGGCAGCGTGGCAAAATGCAGCTGATTTCACGTTTGCTGAGAGTTCCAGAGCGAGAAGAAGGTAGCCTCTATGGCAAGCCAGTGTCTCATTAATAGCTACTTTTATCTATTAATGAGACACTTGGCTTGCCATATTAGTCGAGGGTCCTCTCGTGGTTGCAAATGGTAGTGGTTAATATTTTCCATGTCAGAATGAATGAAATCGTTAGATCTCAGCCAAAAATTGGGTTATAAACATGGGGAAAAAATGTTTATTAGTCCCTTCAGTGTACAAGTCGCAGGACTTGCAAATTCATGCAAAAAGGTGCGACTTATACGTCGGCAAATACAGTAGTTGTTTTTGTTGTTGTTGATTTTTCTTCTTTCAGCTCCTCCCTTCTTCAGGGGTTACCACCGTAAGTGAACTTGCACAATGACTTAGCAGATGTTTTACTGCCAGAAGTCCTTCGTGACCTAACCGCTGCTCTCCAAGCTACCGCAGCCCTTTGTGTGGAGCAGATTGTTACTTGTAGTATGAAGGCCAATAATGAACTTCTGACAAGGAGATGAAAAGGGGCTGAACATATAGGGCAGATGTAAACGTAAAAGTGTAGGCACCTGAGTTGATTGGTGAATAAGAACAGGTGAGAGTGGCAGGCTGATTAGAAAAACAGCTGAGCTGACAGCTAACTGAGGGCAGACGGAAGACGGTGCAAATGATACAGGCAAATATGCAAACAAGAAGGTAACAATGTTTGTTCAACCAACAGAATTGGTTAAAGACTTTGTTTTGCTTTTAACAGTTTTAATAGTTTTATTATTTGGATGATTTATTTATGAAGTGCGCAGCTTTTTGCCCTGCAGTGTTTTATTCAGAGCTTCTCAAGGACCATTGTGAAAGCGTCTAGTTATGGATGAAAACAGACTTTATTGTTATTTATTGTTGTTTGTTTTGTTTTCAGTGAGTTGCAACATTTTTGCACTGCATTGATTCTGTTAAAGTTTTTAACCTTGTTTGCCTGTATTGTTACCAGTCATTAGGCTTTTAAGGTTTAAATACTTTTAGTGACAAGAACATTTATAAAACAGAATTTTCAAACACAACATCACTTATAGTGGGATGTTCACAAGTCAAAATGTGACACTGAAAGTATGTTTTTGCCTTTATATATAGTAACTTTGTTATATTCACAAGGATTATATGAAACATATAGCACAAGTAATATTTTGTACAGTACAAAATAACTTTGAAAAAATAGCCTTTAACATTTCTCAGACTGATAGATTTCTGCCTTAAAATTATTTTATTGCACATAAAGAGATCTTATTTTAAGGATTTCAACACATGCATTAAATGTATTTAATATAATTGATCATATATGATCATTTAGTGAATTACATTTATGACAGTATTGTTACCTCATAGTATGGTTCCAAACATAAACTGGAACTGTGAGATGTTATCACTGGGGTACAAGCCACTTGATGCATGACGACCATGGCAAATCTCAACCCCAGCACTTCTTCAATCTTGTGTACTACAGTCATCTTTTTTTTCTTTTCTTTTGTCTGCTACATTCCTCAGGGGTTGCCACAGTGAACTAACTCAGGCAAAGACTTGGCAATTGTTTTTATGCCAGATGCCCTTCCTGACGCAACCACAGACCACTGAACTACCACAGTTCTCTGTGTGGAGCAGAGCGCTGCGATCTAGGGTGCCCAGGGGAGCAGATGGTGGGGGTTAAGGGCCTAGCTCAAGGGCCCAGAGTGGGGCAAATGAGGATAGAGACTGGTGTGGGTGTTTTACCTTTTCCACCCACATTTTGATGTTGACAGTCCAGGGAGTCGAACTGGCAACCTCCTGATCCCATGCCCACCTACTGTAACCTCTGCACCACCACTCACATAAATAATAGGATGAGTAAAAATATAGGGTTTATACAAGGACCTAAGGTCTCAGCAGCTTATTCTGTCAAAGATGATATCTTCTTTCATCTTCTTTAATCTTGTCCAATTGCAGGCGTTGCCACAGCGAGTTATCGTCCTCCAGCTTACTCTGTCCTCATACCCTCATGTCCTCTCTAACTGCATCCATATAGCTTCTCTTTGGCTCCCTCTTATCTTTGGCAGCTGCATTTCTAACATCCTTGTACCAATGTCCCTCCTCTGGACATGTCCAAACCATCTCAGTCTGGTCTCTCTATCTCTCAGGTGTTCAACCTGTTGTGTACGAATGATGATCTCATTCCTAATCTTATCTTTCCTTGTCCCTCCCAAAAGGAGAACCTCAACATCTTCAGCTCTGACACTTCCAGCTCTTTTTCCAGTCTTTTTGTCAGTGGCATTGATTATACTTCTCTTTTGTATTTTTTTTTAATGTTTTACGTTTGCTGCTATACGTTTGTCAAAAATCACTCCTGAAACTTTTCTCCATCTATTCCATCCTGCTCTTTTTCTCCCCTTTACAACACCCCTGTTTTGGGGGACAGTCAACCCTACATGTTTAAAGTCCTGCACCTTTGTAACCAACAGCAACACATGGTTCACTGATGTCCTCCATCATTGTGTGATTCAAACATTGAATCAGAGGGTAGGGGTTCTCTAACCCTAATCTGCCACATGGAGGAGAAAAAGAGGTGATTAACATAGGAGCTGTGGTGGCCAGCAGGAAGCATTCATGGAGGTCTCTTCCCTGAGTGCACAAGGGACAGTTCAACAGCTTCCTCTCTGCTCCAAGCGAAGGAGAGCAGAAAATTCACTTCAAAGTCCCACACAGTTGTGTGTCATAGCAAGCCCAGTTTCTCCCGTGCACTGTTAGAGAAACACATTTCCACAGTAGCTCCCAGTTTGTTCTCCCCCACTCATCTCCCTGTGGGGTTGGCTCAGAGGATAGAGGGTTTAAGTGTTACAGAGTTCATAAGCACACTTCACAGTTTGTAAATAAACACAACACTTTCACAGTGTTCTGTTCTGATCAGTTCAACATGGCAACTGGTTCACATCAATAGATTTACAAGAAGCATATTTCATATAAGTTTTCTTCCATAACATTGAAGATTTCTCAAGTTCACCTATCAGGATGTAGCTAATGAATATCAGACCCTCCCATTCAGACTGTCACTAACTCTGAGGGTCTTCAGCAGGTGTGTGGAAGAAGCTCTAATTCTGTTTTGAGGAACTGGTCTCAGAGTACTTGCTTAGTCAACTTTCTAGTATGCACATCCAGCAGAGAGCAATCGGAGAGGGTTACACAGCTCGTGCAGCCTTGGTTTCTGCATACACCAGACCAAAAGTGTGCTGGTTCTCAAACAGAACATAGAATATTTTGAACTTAAAATAAAATGTTTCTTTTTTTAGCTTTTCTGACAAAAGAATGCGTGGAGAAATTTCTCCATCATCTCACCCTGTTCCGCAGGGGAAACTATGAGCCTGCATGAGCCTCACAGGACAGATGGCCTCAGTAATTTATGTCATTCCTCAGGGACTGTTCAAGATGCAGGAGTTCCAGTGCTGGGTCTCCTCTCTGAAGATGGATGTGAGATGGTCACCTCAGGTGCATGGTCAAAATACCTCCCAGTGGTGTTCTCACACTGCAAGACTGGAGAAATCCAGATGTGTTTGCCACTGGCACCCCACTGGGTGAAGCAGTTATGACAAAGGGTCTGACAACAGATGCTTCACTGTCAGGTTAGGGAGCCATGCTCAAGGGGAGGTTAGTAAACGGGACCTGATCCCCCTCACTTAGTCAGTCTCACATAAATTACCTGGAACTGTTGGTAGTTTTTCTTGCTCTCGAACATTTTTCATTGTTGATACAGAATTGTCATGTTTTGGTCAGAATCAGAACAGACAACACAACAATAGTACCATGTATAAATAGTTGGGCTCACCCGCTCTGTGACACTGCACAGAATGGCTCACAGCCGAATAATGTGTAGCAGTAAGTGACTGGCACACATCCCAGGCGCACTGGAAAACGGGAGTAGATTTACTCACCAGGGGGAATCCATTTTTTGGGGAGTGGAGACTCAACACCAACATAGTTCACCAGGTGTGGGAGAAATTCAGCCGGGCATCCGTAAATCTCTTTGCATTGCAGAAAAACACACAGTGCACTCTGCTCTTTTCTATGAGTAATGAGGACTCCCCATTGGGAGTGGACGGACGCTGTTACATGTATTCCCACCTTTCAGCCAGCTGACATCAGTTCTGAACAGAGTGAGTAAGCAGTGGCAGTCAGTGATCAGTACAGTATAGCACCACAATATCCCAGCAGGCCATGGATGGTGGATTAGTGAGTCTCCTTTGCGTACAGGCGCATGGTCAGATTTTTCACCCACATCTGAAAAATTGGCTTTCAGGGCCTAGTTCACAAGAAAATAAAATTTAATGAGTCTGGTCTTCCCTTAAGAATGATTCAAGGTTCAAGGTTCAAGCTGACTTTGTCATTCACTTCACATGTGGTGTATGAGGTGGAAGAAAATTATGTACTCAAGGTCCCAGTTACACCCAAAAATAGCAAATATATAAAGTATAAAAAAGAAGAAGTATACAAGAATCTAAGATATATGCCAAACAATAATAATATAATACAGTGTATTAAACAGTAGCCTGAGCAGTGAGACCATTGAACCATCCACCTGCAATCTTTATGTCACATATTGGATAGTTGGTGTGGGAGGAGGAATGCTATTTCATTTCAGTGTTCTATGACTGAGCTGTTACGCTTCATGCAGGACTTACTGGATTTTGGTAAGGTCCTTTCCACTATTAAAGTTAATTTGGCTGTAATTTCAGCATGCCATGTGAGTTTTGTGGATTCTCCTGTTGGGCAGCATCCTCTGATTAAGAGGATTATGAAGGGTGCGCATCATTTACATTTTGCAGCAAAGCCCCTCTTCCCATCATGAGATTTACCTGTAGTCCTGGAAGCCCACACAGGACTTCCCTTTGAGTCTATAGAGTGTGCAGACTTAAAGAATCTGATACTGAAAACTGTCCTGCTGATCTGTCCTGAATGAATGAGTTTCATACTCTGTGCATGCATTCTATTTGGCATTCGCTCTAGGTGACAGAAAGGTGGTGCTGCTCCTTAATCTGGCTTTTGTGCCCAGGTTTAGGGAAGCATCTTGAAGTTGCTCCTCACTGGAGCTGCTGGCCTTTTATACTCCCCCATTCACAGATTAGAATGAAAGGAGGTTGAATCTGCTGTGTCCAGTACAAGCATTACGTGTACAGTATATTTGGACAGGTCCAAGGATTTCCACAGAGGTAATGCAAACACCTCCCGGAAAGGCCCCATACCAGGATTTGATTCAGTGATCTTCTTGCTGAGAGGCAACAGCTCTACCAACTGAATGAACCATCTTGCGTTGTCATCCCCACATACTATTTTTAATGTTACCACTTGGATATCACTGGGGCATCACTGGTACACTCAGTTCTTGGTGGGTGGTCATATATTTGCAGCAGCCATCAGGGTATACTAGGAGTGACCAGGTAACTTTCAGACTTTAGGTCAAGGTGCTGTTATACAACACTAATAATGTGGAAGAAATACATGTGAGAATGTCAGGTGTAGGGCAGGGGCACTTATAAATGGGGACAGCACCCCTTTGCAAGCATATGATTGGTTTGTCTGTTATAGACTTGGTGGTTTTGGAGCTTCCATGACTGGTCACCCCTGAAGGCACTTCCAATAAATTCCTATGAAATACTTCACTCAATTTTTAAAGAATCAAGGTTTACATTAGTAACCCAAAGACTTGAAGCTGAGTGACGATTTAAAGATTTCAGGTAGGAAAAATGTAAAGTTTGAGAACACAAAGATTTGAGTGACAGCTAGGTCAGCTGTACCTCAAATCACAAACATGTTTTGTATGTACCCAGCACACAGCGGTCCAGGGAAAAGCAATCTGAGAAAGCCAACAACAGGTTTATGGCATATTAAACGATTTCCATTAACCTTTAATGTCAAATCTAGAAATTATGTTGCAAACAACATAACTGTATTGCTGTTGCAAGTAAGAAAAGTAAAAGTAAGTTTATTTCGGCTGTTCCCTTTTGTTGCCACAGTGTGCAAACTTGCATGAAAGACTTGGCAATTGTTTTACATCGTATGCCCTTCCTGATGCAACCAGGGCTTGAACTTGCAACCTCAAGATTACAAGACGTTGGCACTGACCACCCACCAAGCTACTGCAGCCCCTGCTTCAAGTCACAAAACCAAACTACTAAAATATGAGTCAGTAAGGAGCTGGTGAAGATTCTCAGTCATCCAGGACATGATGAATTCAAAAAGCGTTCAATACAACAACAACTGGACTTTATTACAAATAAAGTCCAGTTGTTGTTGTATTGAACGCTTTTTGAAGTCAGTAAGGAGGTTTCTCTATTTTATGCATCAAAATCTTGTAACATGTTCACTAATAAAGGGTTAAAATTATGTGTGTATTTGGGTCTGTGGCTAATTTTAATGAAATACAAACTGATAGAAATGTGAATATTTATTAGAGCATATAGGACCACTTTTTAATGTGCAAGGCAATCATATTAGGTTTGGGATGAGGGTGCGAGGGGTTAAGAAACCCCCAACCCTCACACAGTGAGTATAGACTTCTGAGAAGTTAATAATTGAAGCAAAACAAAAGCTCATTGATCAGTGCTCTGGCCTTACCTCCCAGAAGAGTAGGACTTTGTGTTTGTGTTGCATTTTGTGATTTGCAGAAATTTACCTCTCCAATTTCTTTCTTTGATGACAAAGATATTTTCCTGCTAGGATTCTGTTTTGTAAAACAAACGTTTTTTTTTTTGTAGTTTTTTTGGCAGCATGCAGGGACAGTTGGCTTATCAGTGTTTGTGTATTAAAAAAATAGTTGAAAATGTGCCCATATTTTTAGATTTTTGTTCGCGGAGTGAAAAGGGAGAAAATGAAATGCCCTCTGTCCATTTGCCCTTCTATTCTTGCCTGTTGTGAGCATGATAACTTGAAAAATAAGTGATGCTGACAGTCATTTTGGTATTACAGTAGTTTCATGTAGGTGTAAGGAAGATGCTTTTTGAAAATTGGGTTGCCAGATTATGATCCCTCTATGTGGCTCTGTGAGGGACATGCAACCTGTCCAGAGTGTACCCGCCCCTCGCACAGTGATGGCTGGACATGGGCACTGGCGACCCTGTGATCCAAAATGGAAGAAGCGGGTAAAGATAATGGATGGATGGATTATGATCCAAGATAGCTGCTCAAAATCCAAATGTCCGTTAGCGTTGTGAGCACAATAAGAAAAGTAAGTGAGATACCTATTTCCTCTTTGTACATTACTACATCTACATTTGTAGGCAAAATGAAGCTTCTTTCTGAGATTGGTTTGCCAGGTCAAAATCCATGATTACTGCTGGAAAAAAAAATCCATAGAAATCCATTGGAATATAGGTGAGGTACCAACTTCTGTTTTGTGGGGTTTCCTACATCTAGGCATAAGAAATGTTCCATCCAAAACTGGGAAGCCAGGCCAAAATGCAAGACGGCCACCACCATATATGTAGAGGTAAACATTGGAAATTGGATTGTTGGAAAAATAAACAACTTGCTAATTTCCATTATGTTGTGTGGTTATACCTAGACATAAAAAGGTCCCTGTCAACAAATGGGTTGTCAGATCAAAATCCAAAATGGCTGCCACCATATCCGTTCATCTTGCAAGGTGAATAATTAGAAAAATAAGTAATGTGCCAACTTCCATTTTGGTGTATAACTGCTTCTAGCAGTAAGAAAAGTTATTAAAAAATGGATTGCAACACCAACATCCTAGATGGTTGTCACCATTTGAGTAAACCTTGTGAGCTGCAAAAATAAGCCATGTGCCGACACATTTTGGTGTGTGGCTACATCTGGGCGTAAGAAGGGTCACTATCAAAAATGTAGTTGTCAAGTCAAAATCCAAGATGGCCACCATCATATATATATATATACATATATATATACATACATACATATATCTATCTATCTATCTATCTATCTATCTATCTATCTATCTATCTATCTATCTATCTATCTATCTATCTATCTATCTATCTATCTATCTATCTATCTATCTATCTATCTATCTATCTATCTATCTATCTATCTATCTATCTATCTATCTATCTAT
>NC_056511.1:20485977-20523106 GCF_014905685.2 Nematolebias whitei | reverse complement strand
GCTTTTTATTGTGTCAGGAACGCGTGCGGCCGACGATCCAATATATGCAAACATGGCTTGCCATACTGCACCTGCCGCATGTGAACATTTGATTGCGCACTGACCAGCTGGTTGAAAGAGGTAAAATTTGGACCCGAGTGCAACTCTAGTGTAAACCACACACCATAATCATTTGAAAAAAATGTGCTTTCTAGTTATTTATATTGCTTAAATGTTTGGTTTCCTCAAATGATTGTGGTGGCTGAAGCTTGATCTATAGTGACCAAGGCCACCTTTGCCCCCCCCCTCTAAGTCATTGTACCTGGTGATTAAAATTGCTCCCTGTACTTGCCAGGATCTGTCACTCAGAAAAAAAAAAAAAAAACTTCTGTTCAGACAGTGTAACTCCAATCCATTTGAATACCCTGCACAAAAAAAAAAAAAAAACCTCCATTGAGGTTTATTTGCATTCCCTGTTCAATTCCAGTCCAGAAAAACACTCATCTTGAAAACTACAATGATGCACTTTTCAAATCCTTCAGTGACGGGGAGCATCGGTATCCTGTTTGTTCATGTTGAAATTATCTGCTCTCTCCCAGTTAGATAAGAATATCTGACTTTTTTACATCTTGCTCTTGTTAGATAATAAAGTCTATCTAAAGAACAACAGCACAACAAACAAAACAACGTGGATGTCAGAGAGCAAAACAAGAGATGTGATACATGATAAAATACATTTATATTCCAAGTACATACATATTTTGAAGAATCTTTTCCGATAGGATAGTTTAAAATGTTCCTTTTCTTACTTGTAAATTCCTAGTGTTCTTGAAGTTGTTATATAATATGTGACTGCTTTTCACAGGTAGGCCTCAGGCGAAGTGTGACTGAGGACATCACAAACATGCCACCAGCTTGACAAGTACATGGAAAACACCTGGAGAAAATTTTATCTTTATGATTTCTTTATAGCCTATCTGTGAATCAAAAACTGTCATAGGAGCTCTGATGAATGCTTAAAGCTTAAAGGGTGTCATATCGTTATGGAGTTTAACTCAAACGATGCGTTAATCTGTTAATTATGTTCATGTGTCTTGTCTTTGATGCTTCAAACTTATCAAGCATCAAATTTTGAATAATTACCTTGAATAATTTATGCTATTTTTGTTCCAGTCTATTGTTTGAGGCTTTTAGTTTGTAGCTTTCATGCATCACATTTGTAAAGCATTATTTCATTTTGTTTTAAGAAGTTTATTTAAAAAAAAAAAACATAAAAAAATGTTCTATCTGGGACTGCATATTGAAATAAGAAGTGCTTTTTCCCTTTCGGTTTGAAAATCTAACGAACAAATAGGATTTGAAATATACTGGTAACCCTGGTACTGGCTCGAGAGCGAGCTCAGGTGTGAACCCACAAGAATAAAACACGACGCAAAAACAATACTTAGAACTGTCAATACATTTTATTGCCAGCATTCTGAGGGCAAATTTGTTTTCCCGTCACTTGTAATTACACACCTCAGCTCACACACATGCGGCAGAGCCACATATAGAAGTGTGTGTGCCTTCTGGGGGGCTCTTTCCTTGTTGTTGTAATTGATGTGTTTTCAAACAGAACAGCAGTCTCTTGAGCTCCAACTCCCTTCCACTGCTGGGAGTAGGATGTTTGTTGGAAAGATTAAAAAAAGTCTTCCTCATGTGTAGTGGATTGGAGGGACTGTAAAATATTCAACCTGGTTAAATAACAAATTCAACACATTTTCAAAAATCACTTTGTTCTGGGCTAGTTTAGACTTCTTGTCAAACTGAAAATAGAAAGCCGTGCCTTCGGAAATATCAAATAGGACTAATATAAGCGATGAAAAAAGTATGAATTTTTTTTCTTGCTTTGGTTTTAAGTTGTTTTACCTGTTTTGCTCCTGGAGTTTCTCTCCTTTCTTTTCTGTTTTTCTTTACCCTACAGCTTATCACACCTGTAGTAGGAAACAGGATTAATGGTTTAGCGAAATAACTTCAAGTGCAGTTCTGGATTTATTGTATCATAAAGCTGCCTCACCTTTAACCTGGATCTATCACCGTGGGCAGTGTTGGCTCTAGCCAACTTGGTGCCCTATGCAATATTTTAGGCATCAGTCCCTGTGCAATTTTCTAAATCATAATGCCAATTTACATACATTCTGTAAGAGTTCCAGATGTTTCCTTTGCAGCTCTTTTTCACCAGAGGGCGCCAACAGATCTACACCTGAGGATCATTCCCTTGATGAGCTGCAAAGAGTACTTCAGGCAGCTGATGACTGCTATCTAACGCTGGTGCATTGTCTGCCTTTCGGTAGTTGTGTTCCTGGCCTTTACCTTGTCCCTAGTGTTTTGGAAAAAGTTAATATTGATCTCTTGTTATAGCTCAACTCCTGTGATCCTGCTGAGTGTTGGCCCTCCCTGTGATATCTCCAGCTGTTCCCTGCCTTCCATCACTTGCCCAACGTTTGTATGAAACCTTTTTGGAACCTTTTGGATTTCGCCCCTACGATGACCCTGCCTACTTTTAGTAAGAAACTGAACATCAAGACCAACCCATGAGGAGATTCATACTAACGCTGTTCGCTACACTCCAGGTCCACAGATCCAAACACACTGTTTATTATTATTCACTTTTGTAAATTAACTTCGTTAAAACTTTCTCTTGGTCCTGAAGTCATTGTTCTGGTTCACACACTATAAGGGTATAGAGCCAAACCTTATCCCATGTGAAATTAAATAGTTTTATCTTCTATATTATACTTTATATTTAGAAACCAAGTTGGACAGCACGGTGGCACAGTTGGTAGAGCCGCTGCTTCTCAGCGAGCAGGTTGCCCCGGTTTAAATTAACAATATATTGAATTTGAAACAGGATTCATAACAAGCAGCTGTGGAGCAAAACAGTCCTAAGGGGGTCTGGGGACATGCTGAAAATTTCCCCAAAATACTTTTTAGAAATCTTCTAACAACAATGCATTTTCCAACCATTTGAAGAGCATTTAATGAAATTCTTAGGATTAATAAAACACATAAAATCAGTGTATTATTATGACGGTAGAACTTTACGGTAGAACACTGACAGCTGGCCTTTAAGATGAACTTTAGCTGCGATCATATTTGAAAATTGCATCACCCTTATTTTATTTACACACTGAGTTCCAGAGTTTGTTTGACTGCATTAACTGTAGGTTTATCACAAAATGTCCGCTGCAACATAAAGCACCACATGTAGTAACAAAGCAGGCTATCCCGAGAAACCCACAGACATTGTGACTTCATAAACCTGAGCAGCCTGTGATTAATCTAAAATCAACTATACCTAGATAAAAAGGTAGATTAAGTTATTGTTTATTTGTCATATGCAGGTTAACACAAGGTCAACAATGCAATGAAATGTTCAGGATGAGAACTGTTTTAACTTGCTACCAAAAAAAAAAAAACTAAAGCATACAATAAAAGTACAAAATAAAGTACAAAAAGTGAAAAAAGAAATAGAAATACAATATTCACAAGGTTCAAAAGAAATATAGTAAACAACATGGTACAATATAATGGTGCAAGTAGGATTAATTAGTATAAATAAGTATTCCACAGGTAGTAATATTAGCTTAAATGCACATGATATATAATGCACATACCATATACTACACAGGTTGTGTTTCACAGGTAGTAAGTAACATTTAGATGCATTGAATTATGATGGTAAGGTAGTGACACACACATTACAGCCACATAGTGCAGGAGGTATAAAATCCTTAAAGTATAGGTGCATCTAAAAAAATTAGAATATTGTGAAAAAGCTCAGTATTTTTTGTCATTCACTTTAGAAAGTGAAACTCATATAGATTTATTTACAAAGTGAAATTTTCACGTCTTTATTTCTTGTAATTTTGATGATTATGCTTTACAAATAATGAAACTCAAAACTCTGTCTCAGAAAATTTGAATATTGTGATAATGTTCCAGGGCAGCACGGTGGTGCAACTGGTAGAGCTGCTCCCTCTCGGCGAGATGGTTGCCGGTTCACATCCCGGTCCATAAGGCCTTTCTAGGTAAAGTTTGAATGTTCTCTTCCTCCCACAGACCAAAAACATGCATGTTAGGCTGATTGGTAACTCTAACTTGTCCCTTGGTGTGAGTGAGAGAGTGAATGGTTGTTTGTCTCATTTGTTTCTGTGTCCCTGTGATGGACTTGTGATCTGTCCAGGATGTACCCTGCCCCTCGCACAGTGATTGCTGGACATGGGCACTGGCGACCCCCGTGACCCAAAATGGGAAGAAGCGGGTAAAAGATAATGGATGGATGGGTAATGTTCTATATTGGAAAGTCGTGCATAATATACACAGACAAATCCTAGGTTTGAGCGACAACAGTTGCATTCCTCTAGTCTAGCCTCTCCTGAACCAGACACAACTTCACATGTCTTACCTGGACTGAGGAATGCAGACAACACAGTGGACCAACACCAGCAGATGACATGGCCCCAAACCATCACTGACTGGAAACTTCACTCTGGACTTCAAGCAATGTGGATTCTGGACCTCTCATCTCTTCCTCCAGACTCTGGGACCTTGATTTCCAAATGACATGCAAATTTTACTTTAATCTGAAAAGGGGACGTTGGACCACTGAGCAACAGTCCAGTTCTTTTTCTCCTCAGCAGGTAAGACACTTCTGACATTGTCTCTGGTTCAGGAGTGGCTTGACTTGAGGAATGAGACATTTGTAGCTCATGGCTAGGATTCATCATAGTGAGAATGAGTTCCCAGTATGGAACTTTATTACAATATTCTAATTTTCTGAGTGACTGCGTTTTGAGTTTTCATTCTCTGTAAGACATAAACATGAAAAGTACAAGAAATAAAGGCTTGAAATATTTCACTCTGTGTGTAATGAATGACTCTATAATATACGAGTTTCAATTTCTGAAGCGATTGACAAAAAAACGTTGCACTTATCAAGAAAAACAAGATGCTGGAGAAAATTATGTAATTAATTCTGTTACTAAATCAGCTATAACTATTTAATAATAAAGTTGTCATATCTTATTTGATCCCACAGTGTACACACTCACAGCACAACACAAAATATGGCCATAAGAAGCAACATGTATACCTCTGCATAAAACCAGCGTGATATGACAGGAAACATTCAGAGAGAGTTAAGATTAATGAGATTAACTAGAAGCCCTGAGAACACACAACAGGATGTCTGCTGATGTTATTTGCATATTAAAATACTTGTATCATCACATCATAATTTTAACATACATTAAATACACACACAAATACAAAATGCAGCTTAATCTACATGCCCAATTTTACTACACAATTTTTACTAGTTTTGTACTATACATATGAATTGTCGTTTTTTCCAGCACATTTATTATTATTTATTTAATTATATGACGGAAATGTCTAATGCACAGATTTAAGTTGTCTATTGTATTAGTAATGAAAAAGACACGAGTCAAATAAAAACCATCATGGACCATTACATCAGTTGTAATAACTAGATCTAAGAACTATATTTAAAATATATTTGGGGGTGCAAATAAATGTTTTTAAGGGCCAGATTTGGCCTGTGGGCTTAGAGTTTGACACACTGAATAAGACTCAGCTTTATTGTCATTGCACAGAGCACAACAAAATTACATATACTGTATAATGCTTTACATTATATGAACTAACAGAGCTCACAGCTGGACTTACAGGTCTAATATATAAAGAGGTGGAAAATGGATAAGATTTATCTTGAACATTAAAACCAGAACAAACACTGGCTAAATAGAGAAAACAAAAATAACAAAAACTCAACAAATGTGTAACACGTTAGTCAGATCTGATCTTTTCAAACATCTCAGAGAAATGTAAGGGTGGAGTTTCCTGCAGGGTTATTTTTCATCAAAGATCAGACTGCAGCAGAACATCAGCTGATGTAAAAATGTGCAAACGTTGTTTATTGATCAGCAAACCATGTTCAGCTGAAAGTAACGTTATTCCGAAATAAAGGAATCATTACTTTATGTTTTTTTTTAACCGTATCTCAGTCTGTGTCATGTAATTCCTCCTCTACGTCTTTCCCTCCATCCGAGGTTGTTTGGGCTCACATGAGCAGTGGTGTGCACATAGGCAGGTACTCAAGTTTAAAAAGAGCACCTTTTGCGGTGTATGGAACCACCTCATTAAAGGTACATCTTGCATGTTGTGCATATTTATCTAATTTAAATCAACTCTGGTTTCCTCCCACAAACCAAAAACATGCATGTTGGAATAATTGCTTACTCTAAATTGTCCCTAGGTGTGAGTGAAAGAGTGAATGGATGTTTTTCTTGTTTGTCTCTGTGGCCCATTATGGACTTGTGACCTGTCCAAGGTATCCTCTGCCTCTTGCACGGTGACTGCTGGATATGGACACCAGTGACCTCCATGACCCAAAAAGGAAGAAGTGGGTAAAAGATGATGGATGGATGGATGGATGGATGGATGGAATTGGAATGAAGTATGTTAGACTGGGGCAGGACATGTACTGTATGAGGACAGCAGGACAGTGGTGAGATGTGCTGAGACAGATAGCTTCAAAGTGGAGGTGGGATTTACTGGGAGGATCCACAACTTCTCCTCCTCCACCATAATCCTCAGCACTGGCTCCCCCCCCCCCCCCCAGGGTTGTGTACTGAGCCCCTCCTGTTCACTCTGCTCATGTTTGACTGCACATCTATCCATCCAGGCTGTCACATTGTAAAGTTTGCAGACGATACAGTGGTGGTTGGATGCATCACAAACAATGATGAGTCCAGCTACAGGCAGAAAGTGGAACACCTGGAGAGCTGGTGCAAGAACACCATTCACATCAGTGTGAAAAGAAAAAAGGAGATGGTCGAGAATTTCAGATGGAACAACACCCCCTCGGGAATATAGGAGGAAATGTGGTGGAAGTGGTCTCCAGCTACAAGTACTTCGGTTTGCACCTGAATGACAACCTCAGCTGGAGCAACAGCACTACCTGCCTGATCACCTGCCTGCACATCAGAGACTCTACGTTCTTAGGCGTCTGAGACGAGCTGGTCTGGGAAGCTCAGTCCTCACCTCCTTCTACAGGTGTGCAGTGGAGAGCATCCTGTGCTCCAGCATCAACGTGTGACATGGATGTTGCACAGCTGCAGAAAAAAGCTTTGCAGAGAGTGGTGAAGACTGCACAGATGACCATTGGAGTCAGCCTCCACACCATCATAGACATCTATACCTCCAAATGCAGGAAGAGGACCGCCAGCATCATAAAGAACCCCCCTCAAGTAACACACATACTTTTTGCCCCACTCCCCTCGAGCAGAAGGTTGAGGAGAATTAAGTTCAGAACCACTCCACTAAGGAACAGCTTCTACCCTGAAGCTTAGACTCATAAATCCCTAACCATTTTTACTAGACTTTTTTATTTGTGGTAATAGACTTGTACAGATTGTAGTTTTCTAGATCAATTTACAGTAGGTTTTTGCCAATCTGACGTGTTCTGATACAATTTCTCTTTAAATATATAACAGAAAGCACTCAAAATAGTTGCATTTAGGAAACAGGGTATCTTTCCATCACTGGAAATCTTAGACTGAAGTTCTCCACAATACTGGACAAGTATGTTTTTCAAATAAAAATAATATTTTAAAAGAATATCAATTTATTATCTTTAAAAATACCCAGTAAGAATTTTACATTTTTAATAAATTCACAACATAAAAGTGCATAAAAACCACTTGTATTCATTTTATTCATCTTCTTCATCATCATCATCATCTTTTTCTTTTTCTTCTTTTAGCCTTTCCCTTTTCAGGGGTCACCACAGCGAGTCATCCTCCTCCATCATCTTTTTGAAGCATTTAGCGACTATCGGGGTGAGGGCCAACGGCCGATAGTCATTCAGACCCCTGGGTTTAAGTCAAATTTTAAGAAGAAGGCAAAGATATTGCTGCAACTGTTCCTTTTTCCCAAGCTGTGATCCAGCTCAAGATGCCTCTCGTGTCAGATGAATACAGCAGATGACATATGATGCACATCATAAGACTAAAAAAGCTGCACGTTTTGAAGATGTTGTCATTTGCTACTATGCTTTTCTTTGACTATAGAAGGAAATTAACATCAGGGCAATTCACATTCAAAGCATATTTTGTGGATGTTTTGCCTCAGGCAATCTGAACCTTTTTTTTTTTTACCTATCTGACCCCAGTCCCTTCACAGCATTACAGTCCACAGTTTTCTCATAGAAACCACCTCACTTTATCCCTCCACTCAGATAGGCAATCTCTAGCAAAAGTGATAGCAGTGATACTTTGAAACTAACATTTATTATTGTAAAAAAAAAAAAAAAAATCTACATGTTAGGTCCAAAATATGTTTAGATTTTGTCATTCTTGCAAGTATGGCAATAAAGCATTAAAATGGCCATTCAAAGGAGATTGACCTTTGAAGCGCACAATGCAGTGAAAAGCAGATGATGCGATTAGAAAGCTGTCTTAACCTATCATTATAACTGCACGTATTAAAAAATAAAAGTCTAGATTAACGTTACATTGCATTAAAAAGAGAAATGTATGTTGACAGTATTGATTATGAAACCATTAAAGATTTGTCTTTTAGGTATAAGCTTTCTCTTTATGTAAAATATTGCCTTTGTCTCTCCAAATCATTACTTGTTTTCAGCTAACTGGCTGCAGCCTTATGTAGGGCATTACTTTCTCTGGGCATTTAATGTTTGATGTATAGATATTGGCATTTTGAATGCCCGACTTTCAAGCACTGAAACTGTGAGCTGCAGCTGCCAAGTCAGGCTACAACTGATCTGATCATGTGTTCTGGAATAGATTAACACAAACTGAAGGACATGTAGCCCTCTGAGGAAAAAGTATTTAAAAAAAATTGTCCTTATGCTCTTTAGTGAAATTAACTTGCCAAGAAAGGAGTTTGTGAGCCTTACGTAACACACGTATAAAACATGTGTTAATGGACATGTTTTCAGAACAAATTTAAATAAGCTGGTTCACAATTACACCTATGTAAATGCAGAAATATCAAAAGGATGAAATATAATTTAAAAACTTTATATTCTTGGAGTCGACTGGGGAATTATTTCATTTTATGAAATAACAAAATTCCCTTTTGCCTCCTGAATCTTCAACTTGTGTTTGAAAAACTGGACTATGCATAAATCGCAAGTCATATGTTTTGATTAAGTATTAAGTATATCAATGTATTTGAAATAAATTTAGATTAGATTACCCTTTTTCATATTTCTTTAATTTATGGTTTCTTTTTATAAATGACTCTTCATTCTTACAGAAATGCAATTAAACGTGAAAAACATGCTGAATGAATATCAGGACATTGTTTTCATTTCTTTCTTTTTTTTGAGCTGAGCATGCTGTCAAAATTACTGACAGCATCTGATTTAACAAAATTTTCATTCAACCTTTATTAAAACAGATAAATCACATTGAGCCTTGAAGACTCATTTACAAGTGAGACCTGTTTGGACAAACAAAATCAGTGGTTAACTGGACACATGTAGGAGTTGGAGGAGAAAAAAAATCCTATCAGACATTTTTTTTCCTACCTGAGGAAAAAAAAAACCTCTAATATAAAAAACACCTCACACAAACAAGCACATAGTGACATAGACATTCTGCAGAAGGGGGGGTGGGGTGGCGAGAGCGGTCAGCAATGTTCATAGATGCTCTCTCTTGAGGTCACTGTAAGAGTTCTGATAAGGATGGAAAATCAGTCAATGTCCTCGGGTGAGATCTACAGGTCCTTCTCAAAAAATTAGCATATTGTGATAAAGGTCATTATTTTCCATAATGTAATGATCAAAATGAAACTTTCATATATTTCAGATTCATTGCACACCAACTGAAATATTTCAGGTCTTTAATTGTTTTAATACTGATGATTATGGCATGAAAACCCAAAATGCCTGTCCCAAAAAAATAGCATATTTCATCCCACCAATGAAAGACAAGTGTTTTTAATACAAAAAACACCAACCTTCAAATAATCATGTTCAGTTATGCACTCAATACTTGGTCGGGAATCCTTTTGCATGAATGACTGCTTCAATGCAGCGTGGCATGGAGGCAATCAGCCTGTGGCACTGCTGAGGTGTTATGGAGGCCCAGGATGCTTCGATAGCGGCCTTAAGCTCATCCAGAGTGTTGGTCTTGCGTCTCTCAACTTTCTCTTCACAATATCCCACAGGTTCTCTATGGGGTTCAGGTCAGGAGAGTTGGCAGGCCAATTGAGCACAGTAATACCATGGTCAGTAAACCATTTACCAGTGGTTTTGGCACTGTGAGCAGGTGCCAGGTCGTGCTGAAAAATGAAATCTTCATCTCCATAAAGCTTTTCAGCAGATGGAAGCATGAAGTGCTCCAAAATCTCCTGATAGCTAGCTGCATTGACCCTGCCCTTGATAAAACACAGAGGACCAACACCAGCAGCTGACATGACACCCCAGTGACTGTGGAAACTTGACACTGGACCTCAAGCAATGTGAATTCTGTGTCTTCTCTCTTCCTCCAGACTCTGGGACCTTGATTTCCAAAGGAAATGCAAAATTTACTGTAATCAGAGAACATAACTTTGGACCACTGAGCAGCAGTCCCAGGCGAGATGCTTCTGACGCAGAAGAGTGGCTTGACCTGGGGAATGCAGCACCTGTAGCCAATTTCCTGCACACTCCTGTGCACGGTGGCTCTGGATGTTTCTACTCAAGACTCAGTCCACTGCTTCCGCAGGTCCCCCAAGGTCTGGAATCGGCCCTTCTCCACAATCCTCCTCAGGGTCCGGTCACCTCTTCTCGTTGTGCAGCGTTTTCTGCCACACTTTTCCCTTCCCACAGACTTCCCACTGAGGTGCCTTGATACAGCACTCTGGGAACAGCCTATTCATTCAGCAATTTCTTTCGGTGTCTTACCGTCTTGTTTGAGGGTGTCAATGATGGTCTTCTGGACAGCAGTCAGGTCGGCAGTCTTACCCATGATTGCGGTTTTGAGTAATGAACAAGGCTGGGAGTTTTTAAAAGCCTCAGGAATCTTTTGCAGGTGTTTAGAGTTACGTCGTTGATTCAGATGGTTAGGTTAATAGCTTGTTGAGAGAACCTTTTCATGATATGCTAATTTTTTGGGACAGGCATTTTGGGTTTTCATGAGCTGTATGCCATAATCATCAGTATTAAAACAATTAAAGACCTGAAATATTTCAGTTGGTGTGCAATGAATCTGAAATATATGAAAGTTTCATTTTGTATCATTCCATTATGGAAAATAATGACCTTTGTCACAATATGCTATTTTTTTGAGAAGGACCTGTATAAACATTCTCGAGGTATGTGGAGGAATGGCCAAGAATTACGTCTATGAGAATCCAAGAGTCCTGAAATGATGACACAAAGTTTATTCAGCTGGCTCATCTGGTTATCAGTTGGAAATTCCTTAGGGAGGGGGTGGTGAGCATCAGATCACATGTTCTCCAGGCAAATTCAGATAATGTGGCCTTCAAGGCCAGCCAAGGGAGCCAAATTCAGATAAACACACAGTTGTTTTGGGGACAGGCAGGACTTAATGACATCTACCTTTAGTCTGTGTTGGTCGACTCAGTTCCAAAATGTCCAAAATACATGGCCACACCGATGGAACGTGACTGAGTAAAATCTCCAAGATCTGATCCATTCAGCCTTTGAGTCCGGGTACTCGAGACATGAACCAAGCCATCATAAAGGCAAGCAGCGTGATCAGGTCCAAATTTGCTGTCAACGACTTCCTTGATTGTAGAAAAAAAACCAGCAACAAGCCAAATCCAAAAAGCAAGAACCAGTTATCGTAAATCCAATTAAACATGTGTCCTTAAAATCTACAGATGGCAGCAGAGATAGACACATCATCAAGTCTTCCAGTCGATGAGATATTCTGCTGCGTGTGTGCCAACAGGGCAAATCGGCTCGCCTAAAGCCTGTCTTCTCTTTCAAGTAATGGTGTAAATTGAGTTGAGGGGCCAACTGATCAAAACAAGTCCATAATTATGGTTCGGAGGATAGGCAAAAGAGGCTCAGAAGCAGTTTCACAAACAGACAGAGCGCAAAGCAGAGAGGGAGGGGGAGAAGCATCCGATCTAGGCGAGAGCAAGTGGTGAAGTGACATGATCCAGTACAACATCTGATTTAACTGGGGTGGAACAAAATTGATCACAGTTAAATACTGTACTTTACTAAACAAGCTTTATTCTTATGATGTTATAATATTTCATATTATTGTCAGTTTTGCATTACACTGTTATATAAATATTGTTCTTTTATTTTTGTGTGCACACTAATAGCTAGTATTAGATTTGACAGCTGTGTTTCACAGAAAATAACACTTTCGGTGCCACCCTAGGCATTTGCAGCAGAAATATTAGCATATTTCTACAGGAATCACCATGTAATGCAAAACTGATGGTGTTGTGTAAAAGGTTTATAAACTACCATGAACCGTAAGAAAATGTTTCAGACAGGATTTGCAAACACATCTGCAGCCCACCTCAGCATTTCTTGAACTAGATGTTAGCTCATCAGTCTGGTCAGAATAATGTTTCTTCATATTGAGGATCTTTGACAAAGGATCAAAACCAGGATCAAAACGTTAGAGCTAGGACCCCAATGTGGGCCAGAAAAAGCAGAGTGGGGGTTGTAGGGTAATTTGACTTGCATTAAAGATATATTTCTAATGACTTTCTTATTAGCATAATTGCTACAAGTAATAACAAGAGCAAATCGTACTTAATATGCTATCCATCCATCCATTTCCTTTTTGGGTCGTGGGGGTCGCCTGTGCCCATGTCCAGCAATCACTGTGTGAGAGGCGGGGTACACCCTGGACAGGTCACAAGTCCATCATAGGGGCTTTAGAGAAATGAGACAAACGACCGTTCACTCTCTCACTCACACCTAAGGAAAATTTAGAGTTACCAATCAGCCTAATACGCATACTTTTGGTCTGTGGGAGGAAATCGGAGTACCCGGAGAAAACCCACAGATGCAGAGAGAAAACATGCAAACTCCACCCAGAAAGGCCCCTGGACAGAGATTTGAACCAGGGTAACCTGCTCACTGAGTGGCAGCAGCTCTATCAACTGTGCCAACATGCTGCTCATCTACAAATTACTGAATAGCAAAACCGCAATTTACAGCAATGGCTCAGACAAGCAAATACCTTGTATAACTTTTGACATTTATTTGTGACCTTCATCATAGAACTGGAGTAATAAAAAAATACACAACATGCTCTATAGTGGTGGTACAAATTTGTACCATGTTTTGATAAATTATCTTCAGCAAATCAGAAGTTATGGCCCAGACAAGCAATGGCCTTGCATAACATTTGACCCTGTTTAATGACCTTGTGGCTGGGGAGAGGGAAGTCTGGGCCTCCCTACTTAGGCTGCTACCCCCGTGACCCGACCCCAAATAAACAGAAAGAAATGGATGGATGGATAATGACCTTGACCATAAATCTGGGGTAATAAAAAGTATATGTGAAATGCTGTCCATTGGTGGTACAAATTATTATTATTTTTTTAAGTTTTAGAACAATTGTCCTCCAATGCGAAAGTTGGGGGTTCAATTCCACCAGAAGTCACATGTCGAAGTGCCCCTGTGCAAGACACTGAACCCCTCATTGCCTCCGATGTGTGTCCCATGAATGAATGAATGTATGAATGTTCGAAAGCACTGATTATTCTTTGTACAGATTTAATAGAGTGCTGTATGAATGGGTAAATGAGGGCACAAATGTTAGTGTAAAGCACTTTAAGAATTTCAATAAGATAGAAAGGTGTTATATAAGTACAGTCCATTTACCATTTATCCTAAGTGGATCAGAAATTATGGGCAGGACAAACAAATAACTTCTTTTAACTTTGACCTTGGTACTGGGGTAATGCAAAGTGTATGTCCAGTGATGATGCGCAGTGCTTCCCCTACGAATATACAAGTGGGGTGCCCCGCCCTGTCAACAGAACCAAGCAAACTGTCTGTACTGATGTAGAGCAGAGAGCAATACAAACATGCTAGCAAAAATGCTACTGATGTACCGCTCCTCCTCGCACACCCCCTCCCGGCAGCAGCAACATAGCGTTAAGTTTGCGGGCAGGCAACACAGACGTGACTTTGTAGGGTTCTCAACCCCCGCACTCAACAAAAAATTAAATATGACGAACTCCCCACCAAGGGAACTAATCAAGGGGAATCACTGAGGCATATGTGTATTGTTTCATGAAATTATCTTGAGCGGATCAAAAGTTATGGCCCAGACAAGCAAATACTTAGTTTTAACTTTGACCTTGACCTTGGAGCTGGGGTGATGAAAAGTATGTCACAAGTATAGACATGATTCAACCTTTTTTGTTGTTATATACCTGGATGACTGAGAAAACAAACTTTGTATGTCACAAGTATGTTTGCCACTATGATATTTTGTGTGGATCAGAAGCTAGACTGTTTTTAGGAATTGCTATTCCTTCAACCCTGCAGTCTCGACTGCTTCCTGCACTTATTAAACCCATAGTTTGTGCCGAAAAGCAGAAAAGGTTAGTTCAAAAGGAACCAGAACATAATTTGTTTACGTAAATCGGTCATAAAATTAAGACTCAGAAAATGCAGTCCCCTGCCAAGGCCAAAGCTCCATTTCACAGTTTGAAAAATATTGATCTAAAGCTACACTTGAATTCCAAAAGGTTCTTCCTTTAGTTCTCAATGTGAAGTTATATGAAATTCAAATTAGGGTTTTTTGTTTTGGCTGTTTTTTAACCAACTGCACAGAAAACATTCCTCTGCCAAGGCTCATGCTTTGCATTTTTGACTCTAAGCTTGCTATCAACAATGAGCATCTTCATCTACATCTCTGTGGGACTGCATCCAACAGTGGATTAGGAGGTGGCTTCTATCCTGCTTCCTGTGTCTGTCTAAAACAAACATCCTCACTCCCGGTCTCTGTTTTCATCCTCAATCTGTTTTTTATTTTGTTTTTTTGTGGACTTGTTTGCCTTAATACAGTTGTGTACCCGACAGCAATACCTTATTCCCTTATCCGTGTCTAATTTTCTCATCCTAGGTTGCTCTTGGTTTCTCAAATCTAGTTTATTTCACTTCCTTCCTCCTTTTAATATTCTTTCTCCTCCTTCTCCAGAAGCAATCCCTTGCTTCTTCCACCTCTTCACCCACTGCTGCCTGAAGGTCTGGAGAAAGCATTACATAACGTAATTCGAATTATCACAACATTATGGATTTGGGTAGATCCAGCATACATTTGGGAATTTGGTAAGAAGTAAAGATAGGAAATTTTTGATCACTTGTGATGCTGATTAAGTAGGTCAGTCTATCATCTCCATGGCTGTTGAGATTAAAGAAAATTGTTCAGTGAATTGCTCTCTCTCTTTCTTCCCTTCTCTCTCTCTCTCTCTCTGTGTGTGTGTGTGTGCAAACTTGTGTGTCTGAATCACCTCCCACCTCAGCACTAAAGAGACAACAGATAACGGTGTGATTCTGATGACACATGACAGTAGTTCTTAAAGCTCCACAGACGTTCTGTAAAATATAGCCTGCATCCCTTCTCTGTTTTTATTTCTTTAGGTGTTTCCAAACCACTCCTTCTTTTTGCAGCTCTTTTCTTCAATATGCTTGCTGTCCTCCATCAGGACTGAGCTCTTCTTATGTTGTTTTTCTCAGGTGTGTGTGTGTGTGTGTGGGGGGGGGGGGGGGGGGGGGGGGTGCATGTGTGTGTGTGTGTGTGTTTTTGAGGGAATTACAGAAGCCATTCTTCACCCAGAAGGTAAAGGACAGTGTCTAGGTGCAGCTCAGGAAAAAGTTGGTTTAAAGAGCACTTAATGCTGCTGAGAACATCAATAACAATCATGTCCAGCCTTCACTTCTTCCTAAATATGCACTGAAACGAGCAAAATAATAAAAAAAACAGTAATGCCAGATGATGAAAGAGTTATATGCCAAAGCCTAACACACACATAAATTCCCCTTCCCCCAAACCCAGCATACACTCTTCTCCTTTGCATTATAGATCAGTGGTAACTCAGCTCCCCTGTGGATTCTACACAGAGTGAGATAATGAAACTACACCGAGTGTCTAATATTTGTCACAATGGATATATAATAGTATGTCAGGTGCAATTTCCATGTGTGATTTCAAGTTGTCCAGTAGGTGAATGGTTTAATTCAAATCAAACAAGCAACAGAGACTCTGTCTAATCTCTATTCCTTTTCTTTAACAGCTTTGTATCCTCCATTTCCGCTCTCCGTCTTCTACCGCTTGTCCGTAATCTGGTTGAAGAGACAACAGGTTCAGGAAAAAAACTCAGACGTCCCTCTCCCAAGCAACACTTTCCAGCTCTAACTGGGGGACCCAGAGGTGTTACCAGGGCAGAGAAGATTCATTATCCCTCCAGCTAGTTCTGGGTTTTCCCCAGGGCCTCTTACCTGTGGGACATGCCCAGAAAACCTCTAAAGGGAGGCACCCAGGAGGCATCCTGATCAAATGCTTGAACCACCACAACTGATTCCTTTCAATGCGAAGGAGTAATGGCTCTACTCCGAGCTCCCCCAGGATGACAGTGTTCCTCACACTTTCTCTAAGGCTGAGCCCAGCCACCCCATGCAAGAAGCTAATTTCAGCTGCTTTTATTTGGGATCTTGTTCTTTCTGTCAGGATACAACCCGTCAGGACCATATATGACGGTTGGAACTTAGACAGACCAGTAGTTTGAGAACTTTGCCTTTCAACTCAGCTTTGTCATCATTGCAACCAACCGACGCATCACCCTCATTTCTGAGGATGAGGCCCCCAGTCTGTCATCTCCTCCAGGTCTCCTACTCTATCCTATCATCACTTGTGAACAAGACACCCAGATAATTAAGCCTTTCAGCTGAGGCAAAGACTTACGCCTGTATTGGAGGGGGCACTTCACCTATTATCATTCAAGAATCATGGCCTCAGACCAAGAGAAACTGACTCTCACTCTAGCCAATTCATTTTTGGCTATGAACCACCTCTGTGAATGTTTAAGGTATTACCCTGAAGATGCCAGCAGAACTTTTCATTCATTCAACCTTTATTTAAACAGATACATCACAATGAGCTTCAAAGACTCATTTACAAGTGAGATCTGTTTGGACAGACAAAAAAAGTGGTAAACTGGACACATGTAGGAGAGATGAGACCCCAAGGTTCCCAAATTGAACACCCTCCTCTCCACAATCGTGCCCTGATAAGCTGAAGAAGAGTTTTTCAATTTTTAATGGTAGTGAGGTCATCATGTACGGTGGCTGTATGTTGTGACATATGTTGTACATAAAGACGTGCAATGTCAGGACTGTACCTTATGTCTTGTCAAGTAGAAAACCCCTGAGCTGATTTCCTACACTCCTCCTCTTTGCCTGTTCTCCATTGTCTCAGTTAAAAAAAGTAGAACCATATCTCTCTGCATTTACAGAGGAAAATACAAATAAATTATGAGAAAAAAAAATCTAATTAGTAACAGCCCCCAACTGTCTACAATTCAGTTACTGTCATTCATTGTAAAGACATATTAAAAAGATTTAGATTGTTCACAAATATCACATCTCCAGTTGGAACACATTCTGGTCGCTCTTTTTAAAAATGGAAACCACCACCCCAGTCTGCTACTCCACAGGTATTGTCCCAGTCCATCATGTGAGATCAAAGAAACCTGTTAGCCATGACAGCCCCACAACAATGAGAGTCTTCAGCATCTCAGGGCAAATCTCATCCACCCCTGGTGCCATGCCACTGAGGAGTTTTTTCATTATGCCAATGACCTCTGCCATGGCCTCAACTTCTCTTAGTCCTCAGACTTTGAGTCCTAAAAGGTGGACATAGTAGGTGGATTAAGAAAATCCTCAAAGTGCTCCTTCCATAATTCAACAATATCCTCAGTCTGAGTCAGAGGCTCCCCACCCAAACTAAGTACATCCTGGGACAGGGTCTGTTTTCCTTATCTCAGAAACCAAATGGTTTCCCAGAACCTCCTCAAGGCCAACCGAAAGTCCTTCTCCATGGCTGCCTCAAATTCCTCCCATGCTTGAGTTTTTTTTTTCATCAGCAATCACCAAACTTGTAGTCCTTCTGGACACTTGTAGTGAACTAGACTTCACTACACACTCTGTACTTGTCAGCTGCTTCAGGAGTCCTTTGGGACAACAAAGCCCTGAAGGCCTCCTTCTTCAGCTTCACAGCCTCCATCCCCATTAGCAGGTCCTTTGGCTGCTGACGTGACAGGCAGCAATGACCTTAAAGCCACAGTTCATGTAAGGCCCTGAAAATTGCCTAATTGGATTCCATGTCCTCATTGTCACCCTGGACAGGTGAGACACTCTTACAGGTGTGAGTTGAAGGTTGCATGGAAAGGGGGCTCCATCAGATGCTCCCAGTTCACTCTCACTGTGTGTTTGTGTTTAGCAGGTCCATCCAACTCCTTCCCCAACCACCAGATCCAACTCACTGCCAGTGGGTGATGAGTTGACAGTTCTGCCCAGTCTTCCTCTTAGTGTCCAAGATATAGGGCTGGAGGTCTGACGGCACAATTACCAAATAAATCATCAACCTTTGGCCTAAGGTGGCCTAGTACCAACTACACTTATAAATCACCCAATGCTCAAACATATTTTTTTGTTATAAATAACCCATGCCTCACACAGAAGTCTAAGAGAAGGTCATTTGTGTTTAAATCAGGAAGGTCATTTCACCCTATCACCCCTTGCAGATAACCCCACTCACATAGTCATTGAAGTCACCCAGTAGAACAAGGGATTCCCAGATGGCACCTCTTCCAGAACACCATCCATAGATTCCAGAAAGATTGTGTAATCAGAACTTCTGTTTCATGCATAATCACAAACAGCAGTCAGAACTTTCCCTCCTGAGTCCTGAGCCAATGCTGCTTCTACTAGATTCCACCATGTCTTTTCTGCAATGCATACAAAAATATTCCAGCAGAAAGGTGGGAGAAAAAACTCTGTAAGGATAAAGACAAGCTGGTTTATCTGGACTACCTCATGTTTTGATTTTAATGTATTAAAATTAACCCCCTGGTGCCTTCATAGCAAAAAAAAAAAAAAAAAAAAAGATGGTCTGGAGTACAGTTAATTATAGAAAAAAAAAGAGTGAATCGCTCATCACAATCACTCATGCACACACAGTAGCCAGTTTTGAAAAATGTACTATAACAGTTGCAAACCTTTGATGTCTTCAAACCCATTTGCAAGCAAGAACTTAAATTTTAGTGTCTAGCCTTTAAAGTTTCTTCTCTCTGGCAATATTCAGCCATCTCAGATGCATACATATGCACTCTTGCTTGCTCAACTGCATTTTATATTTTAAAGACATTGTCGTGTTTTGTCAATGTAAAAGCAGACAGCTGGGTCACAGCTAGATCAACAGCAAAAGTGAAAGTAGCAAGAGATGAGACACAAACAAGCTGGCTGCAACAGACAGAACCAGAGATGTGTTTGAATGATTCAGCACTAAGAAGAAGCACATAGAAACTGTCTCCCTAAAAATGGTGAATGCCAAGTTCAGAGTTGCAACTTTTGGCAGTCCATATTTGATTAGTTCATTTTGAGACTCTAACGCCTCAAAAATATATGGACAGAGTACTCTGCATGCTGTTCTAACAAGATTGAGTCAGGTCCTCTGGACAGGTTCTTCTTTGTTGAAGTGTTTCATCTTTTACCCAGAAGACTTCTGCAGTCTGAAGAGCTGCTAGCAAACTCTGTCTTATAAGTAGCACCTTTGCATAATGGACCGACAAGTTTGCAGGTGACAGACAAAAACTAGTTATTCACATGCAAAAGGAGGACCATCAGCCTAATGAGTGGTAGTGTCCTGCCTGTTAGTGCCCTGATGGTCACTTGGTACTCACAGAGGGCTGAGTGATACTCACTACAACAACATTATAAGTGTGGACAATTGGACATAAAGGCCACCCCTATTTAAAGACGGGAGCTACTGGGATGGTTGGTATGCCTTTGCAATATTGCATGGACATTGAGGGCAGTGCCACTGGATTGGCAGACTGGGGTGGTGGTTCCCCTCTTCAAAAAGGGGGAATGGAGGGTGTCATCCAATTATAGGGGAATCACTCTCCTTAGCATCCCTGGTAAGGTCTATTCAGGTGTTCTGGAGAAGCAAGTCCAATTGTAGGTCGAACCTCAGATCCAGAATGAACAATGCAGGTTCCTTCCTGGCCCTGGAACACTGGCCCTGGAACACTGGACAAGCTCTTTTCCCTCACTAGGGTACTCGAGGGGTCATATGAGTTTTCCCATCCAGTCTACTTGTGTTTTGTGGACTTGGAGATGGCGTTCAGCTGTGTTCCTTGGAATGCATTGTGGGGGGTGCTCTGCAAGTATGGGATTGGGGGCCCATTGCTATGGGCTGTTCAGTCCTTATACAAGTGGTGCAAGAGTTTGACTTGCATTGTCGAGTCAGAGCCCTTCAGGGTGGGAGTTGGACTCCGCCAGGGCTGCCCATTGGCACTGATTCTGTTTATAACTTTAATTGACAGAATTTCTTGATGCAGCCTGGGGGCAGAGGGAGTCTGGTTCAGTGGCCTCAGGATTCCATCTCTGCTCTTTGCAAATGATGTGGTCCTGTTGGGGTCACTGTGCCGTGACCTTCAGCTCTCACAGGAGTGGTTCACAGCCAAGGGTGAAGCATCTGGGATGAGAATAAGCACTTCCAAATCAGAGGCTATGATTATTATTAGTAGGAAAAGGGTAGATTGCTCTCTTCGGGTCAAGGGTGAGGTTCTGCCTCAAGTGGAGGAGTTTAAGTATCTTGGGGTTTTGTTCATGAGTGAGGGAAAAATGGAGTGTGAGATTGACAAATGTATTGCTGCAGCATCTGCAGTATTGCAGACTCTGTGCCAGTCCATCGTGGTGAAGAGGGAGTTGATCTGTAAGGTGAAACTGTCTGTTTACCGGTTGGTCTATGTTCCTACCCTCACATATGGCCACAAATTCTGAGTAGTGACCGAAAGAACAAGATCACAAATACAGACGGTTGAAATTAGTTTCCTCCACAGGGTAGCTAGACTCTCCCTTACAGATAGGGTGAGAAGTTCAGATATCAGGGAGAGACGTGGAGTAGAACCGCTGCATCTCCACATCAAGAGGAACCAGTTGATGTGGTTCGGATATCTGGTCAATATGCTCCTTGGGTTGTATTCAAATTCAATCTAAGAGCTACATTTAAAATATTCCTCTTGGGGGCAAAATAAAATGTCAACAAGGGCCAGATTTGGCCTGTTTCTGCAATCTGTGGCCACATTGCACTGTTTTAATCATGTTTGAAAGTTTTAACGTATGGACTTTCTTGTCACTAAATATGTTTTTACCTTAAAACCACCATGACTGGTAACAATACAGGCAAACTAGACAAACAAATTCAACAGAATCAATGCAAAAACTGTAGTTTTAATTTTTTTTATTAACCTTTATTTAACCAGGCAAATCCCACTGAGAACACAGATCTCTTTTGCAAGGGAGGTCCGGACCTGACAGCAGCCTAACATGCATGCTTTTGTACTGTGGGATGAAACTGGATTACCAGGATAAAGCCCACGCAAACATGAGGATAACTCATAAACTCTATGCAGAAAGACCCCAGGTCCAAATCAGTTGCAACACCATAAAAACCAAGAAATTAATGTGTGATGTGTGTAATGTGCAGCAGCTCTACTCCAAGCCTCTCCCAGTATTTCCCGTAATTGATGTTCACATTTTGGACCCGCTTATTTTGTCTTTATTGAATGGTTACATACCTCAGCACTTTAAGGTTGTTGTAATTAAACCTTTACTTAAGAAGCCTGATCTTGATTCAGACATTCTAGCCAATTATAGACCTATATCTAATCTAACATTCATCTAAAAAAATTCTTGAGAAAATAGTTGCAGGTCAGTTGCGTGAACATATGGAAAAAAATAATATTTTTGAGGAGTTTCAGTCAGGGTTTAGAGCTCATAGTACAGAAACAGCACTAGTAAAAGTCACTAATGATATTTTCATGGCCTCAGACAATATACTTCACTAAGATGTCACTAAGATTAGAAACACCTTGTCCAAAAATGATGCAGAAAAACTGGTCTATGCATTTATCACATCTAGGTTGGACTATTGCAATTGTTTACTATCTGGGTGCATGTTCACAAACTTCTTTTAAAAGTTTTCAGCTAATCCAAAATGTTGCTACTGCCAGAGTTTTAATGAGAGTTGATAGGAGAGATATTGCTCCAGTTTTAGCTTCTCTCCACTGGCTCCCTATAAAATTCAGATTATAATTCAAAATCTTACTTCTAACATGCAATGCTCTCAACAACTTAGCTCCAGCTTACATTACAGACCTTATTGTTCCATATTTTCTTAACAGAGCACTTTGCTCTCAGATTGCAGGTTTGCTTGTGGTTCCTAGAGTTTCCAAAAGCAGAATGGGAGGCAGAACTTTCAGTTATCAGGCTCCTCTTTTGTGGAACCAACTTCCAGTTTCTGTCTGTGTGGCTGACACACTGTCTACTTTAAAGATTAGGTTTAAATCTCTCCTTTTTGATAAATCCTATAGTTAGGGTTGGCTTGGGTTTCCTGAGCTATCCCTTAGTTATGCTGCTATATGCTTATACTGCTGGAGGACAAACTGATCACATTACTTCACTCTGCTACTGTCTTTACTTACACTGCTCAACCTGTTTTGTATTTGTAAATGTTTTGCTATCCTTGACATGTGTTTTTGTCCTTCTTCCAGTAGGCATTATACCTGCACCTGCATCTGGACCTGCTGTTCTGTTTGTTTGCCTCTCCTTCCTGTCCTCTAAAACCCAGCTGGTCAAAGGAGATGGCTGCTTGTACTGAGCCTGGTTCTGCTGGAGGTTTCTTCCTTTTAAAAAGGAGTTTTTCCTTTCCACTGTTTCCATTGTGCTTGCTCAGGATGAGACTGAGATGAAGTGACGATTCAACATGTCTGCCAGTTTCCTTCAATAGAGAACTTTACTAATTGGCTTCTGTATGTAGGTGAATGTTTCTGTACAGTGCCCTGAGACAATGTCGTTGTGAATTGGCATTATATAAATAAAATGAACTGAATTGTAATTACATCTATAAAAAGAAGCTTTGAAAAAATGTTTTGACAAGTGCCAAAAAATAAACTGTAATGAAAAAAGCTGCACACCTTGTAAATATATCTTTCAAGTTATAAAACTATTCAAATCATTATTAAAAGCAAATGTTCTTTTTCCATTATTTGTCTTTGTCTGATGGTACATTTTTTCATTCAACCTTTATTTATACAGGTTAGTCTCATTGAGTCAAGAGGACTCAACAAGAGACAAGAGACCTGTACAGTGCACTCCTTCTAATGGAATAATATTCATGCTGTAGTGTATAATTTAATTCCAATGTTTACAGGCACAACGTTAAATACAAGAGCCATTCATTCATTCATCTGCCCATTATCTTTCGCTTGTTCTGGAGTCGGGTCGCAGGGGTAGCACTTTGAGCAGGGAGGCCCAGACATCTCTTTCCACAGACACACTTCTGGGGAGGATTCACAAGCTAGCAGAGAGATAAAGTCTCTTCAGAATGTCCTAGGTCTTCCCTGGGGTTTTTCACTCAGTCAGACATGCTCAGGAAACCTCCCTAGGGAGGTGTGGTATAGGTTGCATCCTTACCAGATGCTCAAACTACCTCAACTGGCTCACCTCGATGTGGAGGTGCTGCGGCTGTACTCCAAGTCTCTCCCGGATAACTAAACTTCCCACACTATCTCTAAGGGAGGGTCCAGCCACCCTGCAAACATTGTGATCCGCAATCTTGTTCTTTCAGTCACTACCCAAAGTTTGTGATCCTAAGTGGGGGTATAAATGTTTACTGTCCAGTGTATAGATAGCTTTGCCTTGCAGTTCAGCTCCCACTTCACCACAATGGACTAACATAGAGGCCATAATACTGCGGAAGCTGCACCGATATGTCTGTAGATCTCACGACCCATTCTTCCCTCACTTGTGAACAAAAGCCCAAGATACTTGAACTACTCCTCCACTTGAGGCAGAGCATCACTCCCAACCCAGATAGGGCAATCTACCCTTTTCTGACCGAGGACCATGGTCTCAGATGTAAAGATGCTGATCCTCATCCCAGCTGCTTCACACTTGAACCAATATAGTGAGAACTAAAGATCAGGACACAATGGCGACAACAGAACCACATTATCCACAAACAGCAGAGACAGAATCCTGAACCTACCAGACTTCCACTGCCCCCTGGCTGCATGGAGTAATTATGTCCTTAAAAGTTATAAACAGAACTGTGACAATGGTCAGCCCTGGCAGAGTCCAACTCCCACCCTGAAAGGGTCCGACAACTCTCGCACACACTTGTAAAGGTACTGAATGGCCAGTAGCGACAGACCCCCAATCCCATAATCACCCACCACAGTGTACCAATATACAAGAGTACCAAGTCAGTCAGTTTGTTTTGGTTCATTTGTGTGCATTTTAGCACCACAGAAACAGATGAATACTCTGGTTGTCAAGGTTTCAGCACCATGGACAGAGGTACCAGGAACAATTTGCTAGTAAACATTTAACTCAACTGAACAGTGAGCTTTTTTTTTCTTCTTTCTTTCAAGCTTTAGTTTTAACTAAAATGTGTTTTAAACAAAACTTTTGCAGAGGAGATCAGCTTTAGTAAAAATAAGCTGAAGAAGACATAAGAGAAAACGCGTAATGAAAGTCTCTTAGGAGAGTCTCTGTGATGCATGTTCTTCTCCAACTGTGGATTTGCAGCGCCTAAGCAATTTCAAAGCCAAATCTTATAGGGCAAATACATCTGTCCTGCATAAGCGTAAAAGCTGATTTTGCATACCCATTCACAAAAGTGTACAAAAGAGCATGAAATAGCCAAAGCAAACACAGGTATAGGGAAGTGCATTTTTACAAATTATGCTCTGAATTGTACATTTTAGCATGTAGTTGAGTATGCTTATGTTAAAGTAAAAACAGTGCCACCATCTTTCCTGGAGACATGCTTGCAGAATATGTTAGTTCTGAACAAAACTATTTGGATTCAAGACGAACATGCTTCGAGAGTTCTGCTTTGTATAAATCACACACATTTTGTTGTGTTGTGATCCAATTCAATATCTGGATCATTATAAGTCTGTTGTACACCATTTACTATGAGGCAGTGCTTGCCATGAGCTTGGGCAGGCGAGACTAATGCACGGCCAGTTATCACCCACCACGCTTGCATCTAATGAATTATTAGACTGAGCCGCAGACTCTCTTCTCACTCTGCCATGGCAGGGACAACAACGGTGAGTAATCACACACTGCCCTCTGATCCCACTGTGACTGTTATTACACTCTTGTTGTCAGGTACTTTCCCATCGAAACTGATAAGTGAGCCATTTCAGTCCACACGTTTGGTGCCATTTCTCAACTGCTGAGTGGGCTGTTCAGGTTGAGAGAGATCAGCTTTAAGGCAGAAATGTACCATGTATGTACCATACATGTACATACAATGGTACAATGTACCATAAAAAAAGAGCCCTATATTCAAGGCAATATTTTAGTAACAAGCTTCATAAAAACATTCAGCGAGTCAAAGAAAATATTAAAATAAAAAATAAATAGATAGAAACATCAACTTTTAATTATACTACTATAAAACTAAAAGACCCAGTATTTCTATCGTATTTATAAAATAAATAAATATTGCTTTTTTATGCCAAAGATTTAAATTAAGACCATTTTATGATGAGAAATGAGAACAATGAAGCTCTTTTGGTCACACATTGTCAATGACACTATGAGCGATCTCGTGCAGAATCTCACATGATTTCACATAGAGTATGCATGCAGGATGACTTTCAAGTACTACCAAAAGTTATTCCGTTGTAGATGTATATACAGATATTACTTTCAGCTAAACTTGCCCAGTGATTTATGCGATACACTCGATTTGATGGAAGATATGTTAAATTGCCCAGCTAATAAAAAGGTTCCTGAAGCATAAGAGAACAGGTGTACTATATGTCAAACAATATAAAATGTTTCATTGACCTCTTTGGAAGTGTTGTAGTCCCCATTCAGCAAAACCCTGACGGGATCACATTTTTTCTCAAATATTGAACCTAGAATCTCTTATTTCTTTTTTACAAATATCTATGTTATATTTCTACAAATTATAATTGTAATATACAATTATAAGCCACTTCAATTATACAGAATCCTGCTGTGTTTTAGCTTTACTCATTTCATCTTAATGTTTTAAACGCTTATACCAACGTTATGAACAGAGAGATGACATTGTTAAATGAATCTTACTTCTTTTGAAAAGCCTTCATCTTTGGCCTAAAGAGGTGGAAAGATGTGATCTTGACTCTTAATGCAATTATCATCTTTCACAGTGAATATTCTTTAATTAAATTAAACAAATTAAAATAATATATATATATTTAGATCATATTTCCCAAATCTATTCATACTTAACACTGAGGCCAGCTTCGCAAATGTATTTCGTAACTTTCCTAAATACACTTCCTTCCGCAAATTTAGACACTGAGCCAATCCAGAGCCATGAACACCAGGGACTCTGTCTGAACCTTAGTTTTTTTTTTAAATCCTGTGATTTAGTTCTGCATGTGGGAGTCTGAAGTCAAGGTGGCATTCAAATACACCGGTGATCATAAGTCCATCTGACTGAAAGGTGGACTACGAACATTATCCTTTATGAGTGAAAAAGGAAAGCTACACTAGAGCTGATATATGAATAAAAACAGCACTCTAATTATTTCGCTGTGTCCTCTCTTTTTATATGCCAGTCAGCAGATCATTTTAACTCCTCCATCATAAAGCTCTGTGTGCAGGCTGACAGATAATCCAATATCTAACAGCTTGTAATCTGGGTTGTGATGTGGGTTCCGTTTAACGCTCCCTTATCTGTTAAAAGTAACTTTATTAAAAGTGAACGTTTATCATGTCAAACTTAATTGAAACTCGAGGTGCTCTGTTCCCTCCAAACTCAGAGGTTCGTTCAGCCGCAGAAGAAACTCACCTGCGTTTCTCAGTTTGCGGTTCCTGAACACAGAGATGATGACCAGCAGGTTCCCCAGCACATCCACCACCGTGGTGAAGATCAACACGCAGGCCAAGATGGAGATGACCCAGGCGGGACGGGCGGTCCCCTCCAGGGCCAGGCTGCGCTCCAGCTGCCCAAGCCGTGGCTCTGTCCAGTTCTTTAACAGCGATAACGTGTCAGGCATCACTGGACCCCCCGCCTGAGTCCCAGCCTCTTATGTCCCGCAGGTCTCGGGACCAAACATGGAGCGCACCTGCCCGCTCCGCAAAGTCCCACGAGAGCGCAGGCTGGGAGTCCGCTACTTAAAGGCGGTCATTTGTTGCTGTGGTCACGTGCGATGTATAAAGTTCCTAAAGTGGTCAGCACTCTTCACGAAGGTCCATTCATGTCCCGCAACCTCCTGTTGGCGCCACACCTCCCGTGTGTGCTTCATAAAATATTTCTCAAAGCAGCAGTCTCCATCTTTGGCTGTCTCTGGTCGGTGGACATTTGTAAATCTCGTCTTCCCACGTTCGTACAAAAAAGGCAGTTTTCCTCTGAAATGTCAAACAATCAACCTATGTCTGCACCTCGGTGCTCCTGATTAGATATGCTGAACTATGGACAGTTTTATTGATGAGTCATGTCGGGTTCACGTGCCAGACAAGCTTACGACGCAACTGGAAGTGCGCGCGCGGCGAGAAGCCCCCGGCGAGACCCACATCTTGGTGGAAAGAGCAAAACGGGAGAGGGATTGAGCTGAACAAACAGGCTTGTCGTCCTTTCTCTCCTCACCTTCAAAGACCGCTCTTCTTCATCCCCATAACTGTGCGTGCAGACGTGCGCTCACCTCCGTTTGCGCGCTGTCTTCCCCCCGCGTGACCTCCCAGATTCTGCCTGTGATCTGAGCAGAAAGCTCCGAGGTGCTGCGGAGCGCAGCGGGGGGTCCAATCAGCACGCTGGGATTCCTGTGAGGCATCTCTCACGGGTGAGCAAGAGGACATTTTAAAAGTTAAACAATTCATCCGGACATTTTGTTGTTGGATGCTTTTTGAAAGTGCATTTTATTGTTTATTTATTTTTAGGTCACACCATGTTTATTCTGAAAGAATCAAGCAGTCTGGAGCTGGGTTCATTTGCCAAGAGCACACAAAAAATAAAAGTCATTAAAAGATTGGGTACCACTTTACAATAAGGCTCCCGTTAGATGGGTAATAAATAGTTTATAGATACGGAATTTATTCCTCTATAAGCACATTATAAATCATTAATAACTGTTTATTATGCATTGATTAAGGGTGACAGAGAGCCAAAACTGATCAGTTTCTTGCCAAATAGTGAGCCAGATCTGCCACCTATATTTTTCATCTAGAGTTATAATAAACATTTCAGACTGTTACTATACCTTAAGCACAATAATAATTTGTAAAACTAATTTTTTTAGATGCTTATAATGTAGTGATTAGGCACAATATTATTTGCTAAAGAAATGGGTTTACAAATGCTTATTGTGCTTACAAGGTAGTAACTTAGTCTGAAATGTTTAATATAACAATATGAAATATATAACAGATATGACATTATTTGGCAAGCAACTGGTCAGTTCGGTCTCTCGTTCACCCTTAATTATTGCATAAAAAGCAGTTATTAATGATTTATAAAGTGGTTGGAATTAATGACATCTATAAACAATAGCCATAGGGGAGCCTTATTGTAAAGTGTTACCAAAGATTTTTTTTAATAAGTGAGATTTAATTAGCTTTTTTTAATTACACAATTATCCTTAATATCCATAAGTAAGTAGTACTTTCCACAGTTAGCTGTATTTTTTGTCTCAACTGTATGTACTGATCTTGTTACAGATGCATGATCAAGAATCTCTAAATAAATCTAACATGATTAAGTCAGGTCCTCTAGACAGATTCTTCTTTGTTGAAATGTTTAGTCTTTTATCTAAAAGGCATCATCAGTCAGACTGTAGATGCCTTTTAGATAAAAGACGAAACATTTCAACAAAGAAGAATCTGTCCAGAGGACCCGACTTATCCTTGTTAGATCTTGTTCCAACGCAAATGCTATTTTCAGATGAATTGTGGTTTAGAAAAAGTCCTGCCTAATTCTAGAATGGAATAGAATAGAATAGAATAGAATAGAATAGAATAGAATAGAATAGAATAGAATAGACCTTTACTATCATTGCACCTAAATACAAAAAAAATTATAGTTATTTAACATTTAATTTAATGTTAAGTCATTTGTGCACTGGTACATTTGTTACTGACTTACTACGGCACAAACTCATCCTCAACTGACACAAATTCATTAAAAATTGTTCTGATGTTAGATGTTTCATCTTTTCATTCACTTTTGAACAGTTTTCAACAGTTTACATTGATGGTCAGTGTTTATACCATGCTGCAGTCTTTCCAACACCTGGCAACATTGCACATTGAGACATTTTATTTTTTTGTAAAATACCAATTAATATACACTTGGACATAAAAGTTTAAGAAAAGCAGGTGTAAAAAGCCTAAACACTAGAGTTGAACGTCAAACTTGAATGTGGGAAATAGCTATGAAGCTATCTGAGCATGCGGTGTTTGATTTTAAGGCAAGCACATTGAAAACTAAAACAGAAAACGTGGCATAGTTGAAACACAGTTGAAACAATCATATCAGTGTGAAATATCTAGTTGATAAGAGACAATTTAAAAAATAGGTTTCAAGCTTATAAAATGATCTTTTCTTTAAAACAACACACCAGTGCGAGAACGCAGCATTATCTAATATTAAACCTCTACACCAGGGTGATTTAAGGAAATTGCTCAGGGGGGCAGTTACTTAAAGCCAAGAATGCATGGGCCAGACATCCAGCTATCATTTTTATTATGTGAATGTAATTCAAGATTTTTTAAAAATATATAGTTTTATCTTAAATTAGTTCATTAGGAGGCAGACTGAGTTGTATAGCTCTGTCGTAGATAATTTATAAGAGATGTTTGATGCATACATCAAGGTTCAAGGTTATTTATTGTCATTCGCATCACATGTGGAGGTGGAACGAAATTGTGTACTCAAGGTCCCAGTTGCACCCAAAAGTAGCCATAATATGAAATATAAAATAGAAACACTATACAAGTATCTAAGACATATCAGTAATGATAGATATAATATGATGTATTAAACAACAGCCCGAACGTTAGTCTGTTGTGAGCAGATGGATATGAATATAGCAGCTTATGGGTAAGAAATCAGCAGCATGGATAATCAGCAGCACAGATAAAGTGTCAAATCTCCAATTAAAGTGGCGTTACAGTGATTTTCCTGGTTAGGGATCCATGAGTCTAACAGCTTTAGGGTAGAAGCTGTTGCTCAGTCTAGTGTTTCTACACTGCATGTCAACCCTTAGATGTCTACCTGTATACTGACTTTCAGAATTCCATAAGCTTCACTTTAGTACTCTGACATGGCACAAACTTTATTTACAACATAAACATTTATGTTGTTTACTGAAACATGTAGTGTTACCCAAGATTCATGGATAAATATAGAGTCAGATATCTGGTTCTTTCTTTATTTGTGTCACATTATCATGAAAAAGCAACAATGTTTGATGAAAACAAGACCGTTAGACGTAAAATATAATTGAAGCTGAGTTTTTGATGAGTCCATAAAATTTTCTCTGTTTGTCCATAGTCATGAAAAATGGGGGAAATTATGTATAATTTCTGGAACGTCTATAAAGGTTGACAATGAAAATATTAGTCATTTTAGATGTAAGTTTCACTAATGTTTTTTTTCTGATTTAAAATGTAGTTTTATTTTAAATGAACTACTTTGGGGGCTGAACCTGAACCACATATGACCCCCAGGTTCCAGCTGAATGGCTCTGATCTACATTATTGTGCAACACTGTTTGTTTGTTATATGTTGATGGTGCTAGGTTGCTGAATAGTTCAGTCCACTTGATCAGCATGTCTAGCCAGTCAAAAGGTTTAGTCAATGCAGTGAACTGATATATTCACATGGACATTCTTTAATTGCGAAAACAGCAAAAACTAAACAAATGGTGTTGTGCAAAAACACTTCACCACTTGCTCTCGCCGAGATCGGATGCTTCTCCCCTCCCTCTCCGCTTTGCTTTGCTGCTCTGTCTGTCTGTGAAACTGCTGTGAGCCTCTCTTGCATATCTTCCGAACCATAATTATGGACTTGTTTTGATCAGTTGGTCCCTCAACTCAATTTACAACATTACTTGAAAGAGAAGACAGGCTTTAGGCGAGCCGATTTACCCTGTTGGCACGCACGCAGCTGGATATCTCATCGACTGGAAGATTTGATGATGTGTCTGCTGCCATCTCTGGATTTTAAGGACACATATTTAATTGGATTTACGATAACTGGTTCCTGCTTTTTGGATTCGGCTGGTTGCTGGTTTTATCTACATTCAAGGAAGTCGTTGACAGCAAATTTGGACCCGATCACGCTGCTTGCCTTTATGATGGCTTGGTTCGTGTCTCGAGTACCCGGACTCAAATGCTTTGGGCTGAATGGATCAGATCTTCGGGATTTTATTCAGTCACGTTCCATCGGTGTGGCCATGTATTTTGTATTTTGGACATTTTGGAACTGAGTGGACCAACACAGACTCAAGGTAGATGTCATTAAGTTCCACCTGTCCCCAAAACAACTGTGTGTTTATCTGAAGTTGGCTCCCTTGGCTGGCCTTGAAGGTCATCTTATCTGAATTTGCCTGGAGAACATGAATTCTGACGCTCACCACCCCCTCCCTGAGGAATTTCCAACTGATAACCAGATGAAACCAGCTGAATAAACTTGTGTCATCATTTCAGGACTCTTGGATTCTCATAGACGTAATTCTTGGCCATTCCTTGACATCCCTCGAGAATGTTTATGGATCTCACTGGTGGACATTAACTGATTTTCCATCCTTATCAGAACTCTTAGTGACCTCGAGAGCATCTATGAACATTGCTGACCGCTCTCGTCTCCCCCGTCTGCAGATTACGTAAATATGTGCTTGTTTGAGCGAGGTGATTTTTTTAATATCAGAGGTTTTTTTTTTTTCTCAGGCAGGAAAAAAAGTCTGATAGGAATTTTTTTCGCCTCCAACTCCTACATGTGTCCAGTTAACCACTGTTTTTGTCTGTCCAAACAGGTCTCACTTGTAAATGAATCTTTGAGGCTCCATGTGATTTATCTGTTGGTAAATAAAGGTTGAATGAAAAAAAATAGCTAGTGTAGTGTTCTTTCACATAAGTATGATGTTATTGAGAATTGTTTCAGGAGCCTGAAAAAAAGAAGAACACTAAAAAGATTAAAAGTGGGCCTGTGTTTAGTTGGCCTGGATAAAGAGTTTTGTCTATTTTTCCATACTTCTTGCTCAAGTACTGATATTCCTGCTAATAAGGTACTAAATATTAATACTTATTTGATTGAACATCATCTAAAAATTGCAAGCAAATCCCTTAATTATAGCAGTCCTGGTAGGATACAAAGCTATTTAATAAGTAAGGGGATAGGTGAAGTGAAAAATGTGCAAAAATCATAGAGTAGGCATGGTGCATGTGCAAGTTATTTGAGGTGTTTTCGCTGGTCTTCTCTGTCTTTTAGCTATGAACACAATTCATTATGGATTGGACCAACAACAACAAAAAATAACTTGAGCCTTTCTCTAATATGTCACTTCTGGACTCCGGAGCAATCGTGCACAGTCACACAACAATTGGTGGTGGCATTTACACCTATTCATCCTAAACCAGTGACAGCTGTGCAGTCAAACGCTGAGATCCAAGCCGTTTCAAAAGTCATCAATACTGTCAGTGCCAGTGCTGACACAATGAGGCCAGCTCCAGTCCCTGGTTTCACTCTTTCCTGCTGGACCGCAGCAGATGCCCTTAAGCCCGGCAGCAGCGACAGATCAGAGGCACCCAGCCTCAGCCTCAAAGCAGAGCAATGTGCGTTCAACAGGCTTTATGTGACGACCAAAAGACAGACAACTCTGGCTGTGAGTTCAGCCACATCAACAACACACACTTACAAGCTTTTTATTTGGAAAAACACACTCAATAGTGGAGACAGGGGATTATAACAATACTACGAAGAAAAATCAATGGTGTTGGTGGAATAAAACACAAGTCTGCTAATTAAAATCTGCAGCTCTCTGATAATATTCTGCTGACTGTATAGCACATGCTTCACAGTGCTCTGGATCTATAGCTAGTGTTCTTGCTGTCTTGTCCTATTTCAAAGGAAATTTCTGTAATCCAAAGCATTTACTTCTAGTGGTGAAAAGTAACACGTAGAGAAGTATGAATACAGTTCTGAGCACGTAAATAAGATATTGATACCGCCCTCTTCAATAACCAGGAACACATCTGCTCCCTATGGTCTTATTTTTGTCTTGTTTTTTAATAGTGATAACACACACTTTTTGCTAACTCAAGTCATTGTTTCACAATGGATTTTTGTTAAAATCACCCAAATTGGTTTCACCCAAAAAGACTGTTTGCGGAAAAGAGTGTCAAGAAAACAAGATAAAACTATTCAGATTATAGCAACTGTTTTCCCCAATGTGTCCAAGAATAACGTGATAAGTGGAACCATATTTGCTGTGACTTATAAAAACTTTCAACGCTTTAGTGACAAGTTCAGAATTTTGTTTTTCATATCTACAACCTTGAGTATTTTTTTTATTTTTTTTTTTAAATTGAGATTAAAAGAAAAAAGCCATGAATTATATTAGCAAATTTTCAGTTTGTCTGACAATTATTTTTCAGTTTTCTGATATTTTGTTATGTGGTTGTGATAGCTTGGTGGTCCCTGTTATGGTTTCGTTATCCTGGTGCTGCAGGTGCGAGCCCAGTTTGTAACAGAAAGGGCCACTGCTGTAACACATTTACTTAATCTTTCATGCAAGTTTAGTTGCTGCGGCAGCCCCTGTAGAAAGAAACAGCAAAAAAATCAATACAATAAATAATTATATTCTATCATGCAAATAAATATGCAAATATTAAAATAAAAAATAATATTGCTCGAAGGAATGCACACTGATTGTTCACCCCCTCACATGCCAAAGTTTTAAACAAAGCTCTTGTGCGTATGTGATGAAGATGACCCTCAGGCACCATCATGTCCATATCCGTAAAACTGACAGCGTTCCAGACATTTTTATATTGACTAAAGTCAGTTGACTGTGTTAGTCATCTTGAATCTGATCGGTGGTAATCTGTGGAAGATGTATATTCATTGATCACATTCTCCAAGTTTCAGTAAAAATCTGTTTACTGTATTATGAGACAGACATACACATGCACACACAGAGACACAGGCAATCATACAAATTACCTGCCTTTCATTGTGACAGATAATAAAAATGGGCAAACGCTAACATTCATGAAATGTCTATCAATGGTTAAATTATTATTTCTAAAAATATATATTTAGAATATTATCTATATGGGTTTACTGAACTGATATTAAAAATGTTGTGCAAAATTTTCAAGACAAATTATGATGATGTCATATGCGTTGTGTTCGACAATGGCGACCCTGGATCACTTATGGCATGTGCTCGTATGTGGCTGGCAAATAAAAAACTTTGTCTTAAATATTTGGTTGCGCAAGCATTTGTACGTTCCATGCTCCAATAATAAGGTCTTTCTTTATATGCTTCATGTATTGTTTCCTTTGACCGCATTAGTTTAATGTCCAGGTAACTGCGGTTTGATACCTGGTTTATGGAGGAGGTGAACTATTTTTGGGCCACCTTTTTTAGGCCCCACCCCTATGCAGGGGAAAGCAGAGCGGTCCTAAATAGGGCTGCTTTGTCGTCAGACGTGCTGCCAAACCCATCCCATTTATTGGACTCATTTAATCTAACGCAGCATGTAAACGGCCCCACCCAAGAGCGTGGACATACACTGGACCTTGTTTTAACTTGTGATGTGACTGTTAATAATCTTGTTATTGATGATAATGTTTTTTCAGACCACATGCCAGTCCAGTTTGAGTTCACCCTCCCCCATCTAACTCCTAAGTTGTGCATTCTTGCACGTAGCACCCGGGCAATTAACCATTTCACTGCCGCACATTTCACAGATGTTTATAACTCTGAAATGATAATTCAGCCCCCAGTGTTTCTCTCCACCACTGAGGAGCTGACATCCCAGTTCAACTCTGTCTGCTTGAAGACTCTCGATCATGTTGCTCCTGTTAAAACTAGAAAATCAAAACTGAGAGCAGAACATTGGCTGAGTGACATCACCAAGGCCATTAGGCAGCAATGCAGGTGGGTGGAGCGAAAGTGGAGGAAAGACAGGTTGCAGGTCTCTTTTCAAATACTTAAAGAGAGTTGGCGCTGTTATCAGCAGCTATCAGCAGTGAAAGCTGCTAAATCCAAATACTTCTCTGATATAATTACCTCAAACTTTTGCAACCCACTTGTCCTCTTCTCTACCCTAAACTCTGTTCTTCACCTCACTGAACCATCACCTCTGGAAGCCTCGACTGAGCTGTGCGACAACTTCTTACATTCCTTTTTGGAAAAAAATGCGACCACCCGGGCTCTCATTTCCCCTCCAACTCATGGCCCATCTATCCCACCGCAATCTGTAGCTCCATTTGACCATTTTGAACCCATCACTCTATCTTCTCTAGAGCAGGTCATGTGCAGCTTGAAACCCTCTGATTCCCCCTTTGATGTGGTCCCCCCTCAACTACTAAAGGAGGTTTTTCCTACTCTAGGTTCGTCCATTCTTGATATAGTAAACAGTAGTTTATCCACTGGCGTGGTGCCAAAATCCTTTAAACATGCTGCTGTCCAGCCTCTCCTGAAAAAAACAAACCTTGACCCCTCAGTCGTGTCCAACTTCCAGCCTGTCTCCAAACTCCCATTTGTTTCTAAAGTACTGGAGAAAATAGTAGAGTCCCAGTTGAAGTGCTTCCTGGAAGGTCACACAATCTTAGAGCTTTTCCAAACTGGCTTTAAACCTCTCCACATCACTGAAACTGCCCTGCTGAAGGTATTTAATGACATCTTCAGATCCACAGATATTGGTGATTCTGTGCTGCTTGTCCTGTTGGACCTCACGGCCGCAATTGACACCATCGACCATGAGATCCTCATTGCTAGGTTAGAGCAGTGGGTGGGCGTCACAGGGTCAGCCCTCAATTGGTTCAGATCCTACCTCACTGACAGATCCTTTTGTGTCTCCATCAAGGATTTTAGTTCTGCAGAGGCAGAGCTTAAATTGGGCGTTCCACAGGGGTCCATCCTGGGTCCCCTCCTATTCTCTTTATACCTGCTTCCGCTTGGTACTATTTTCCGGAAACACAACATGCCCTTCCACTTCTATGCCGATGACTGTCAAATTTACTACCCCCTAAGACACAATGGTACATGCTCTATTCAACCGCTGCTCGATTGCCTGGCTGACATCATGGACTGGATGGCTTTAAACTTCTTAAGTTTCAATGAAAAGAAGTCTGAAGTCATGTTGTTCCCTCCCAAAGACACGATCACAAACCACTGCATCTACCTCTCCGCTCTAACCCTGTCAGAAAAAACAAAGAGTCACTAATCTGGGGGTGATAATGGACTATTCCCTGAAACTTAACAATCATGTAAACATGATTGTCAAATCATGTTTCTTCCAACTGAGGCGGCTGTCTAAACTGAAGCCCATATTGTCCAAAAATAACCTGGAGACAGTAATACATGCATTCATTTCATCTAGGCTTGATTACTGCAATTCACTCCTGTTTGGTATCAGTCAAACCTCCATTGCACTACTACAACTGGTCCAGAATGCAGCAGCCTGATTTTTAACCAATACAGGCAAAATAGAGCACATTACACCAGTTTTGGCCTCACTGCACTGGTTACCGGTTCACTTTCGAATCAGTTCAAAATACTGATGTATGTCTACAAATCACTGAACAGTCCCCCCCCC
>NC_056511.1:20480042-20485877 GCF_014905685.2 Nematolebias whitei | reverse complement strand
CCCCCCCCCCCCCCCCCCATCTCTCTGATCTGCTACAATCGTATGTCCCACCACGTTCCCTGAGGTCAGCGGACCAGTTGCTCCTCACAGATCCAGGAACTTGTCTTAAGCGCAGAGGTGACAGGGCCTTCTCTGTAGCAGGACCAAGACTCTGGAACGAGTTACCTCTGCTTGTCAGACAGGCCCCCTCCCTCTCGGTTTTCAAGTCCCATTTAAAAACTCACTACTATTCAGTAGCTTTCAACACCAGATGATCTGTGTTTTGATCCTGTATGCTCCACACTGGTTAGTCGTTATTATCTGCATCGTTTTTATGTCTATATTCTGATTTACCTCGTTTTGTATTTTGCTTTGTATGTTACCTGTTGTTTTGTCTGTACAGCACTTTGGTTGGCCTTGTCGCTGTCTGAAGTGCTCTATAAATAAAGTGGTATGGTATAGTATGGTATCCTCCCACCTCAATCATTTTCGGGAGTGACCACTGATAATCTGATAGCCTACATGCAGAGCTTCAGCTAAGGCTCGGACACATCATCGTCCTTCACCCCACCACCAAAATGCCATAGCCAAAGGACTTTTCAAGTCTCATAAAGCCAGTTACATTTTGCCAAGGTTATCTGTGTGTGAGTTTTTTTAAAAGTGGACAAGCGGTTGCACTGGTGTAGACCCACTCTCTTGTCCTCTACCCCCAGCAACCAGAAGATCGGAGACCGATATGACTGGAAAGAGATAGGAAGATGCAGTAAGTTGGCCACATTTAATTTATAGATCCTTGGTATGTGCCCTTTACAACCTCTTACACTGACGTGCTACATTGCTAAGTTTGTCAAGTTTGACGGTGCTCCCCTGTTCTTACTGATGCAGTCTTCATGTGCTATACGGAGGATCATCCACCCAGCCATGCATGTTTGGTGAGGTTTAGTCCACGGGTCAATGTGGCTTACCAGGGTGTGGCTGCTGCACAAAACAGCTTCTTGGAGCCAGTAGTAGAGAGATATCGGGGTCTGCAGTCCAGTCAGCAACAACTACATGCCAGTAGCGAGTCGATCGGAAGCTCTGTAAAACTCCTACTGTTAGACACCCCACCACACCCCAAAACTTTCAAAGGACAAACTGTTTTTAAGGGACTATAGTTACTATAGGCAGCACGGTGGCACAACTGGTAGAGCTGCTGCCTCTCAGCAAGCAGGTTCCTGGTTCAAACCCCGGTCCAGGGGCCTTCTGGGTGGAGTTTGCATGTTCTCTCCGTGCATGCGTGGGTTTTCTCCGGGTACTCCGGTTTCCTCCCACAGACCAAAAACATGCATGTTAGGCTGATTGGTAACTCTAAATTGTCCCTAGGTGTGAGTGAGAGAGTGAATGGTTGTTTGTCTCGTGTGTCTCTATGTGGCCCTGTGATGGACTTGCGACCTGTCCAGGGTGTACCCCGCCCCTTGCACAGTGATTGCTGGACATGGGCACCAGCGACACCCGTGACCCAAAATGGAATAAACGGGTAAAAATAATGGATGGATGGATGGATAGTTACTATAACCAAAGATCACATTAGGAAACTTTGATGTTAGACCATTAGATTGATGATCATTATACACCACAGGATTTTAAACAAAACCTGGTTTTGTTTCACAGATTTATACATTAGTGAAACTCTTTAGATGTAATAGCAAATTTGTGTATGACAACATTTGACAAAATCTGTGACTCTGCAGTAGCTCTTTTGCCACATTTTTAATTGTTTGTGCATTTGAGTCATCGCTTGGACTCTGAAGGCCACTTCAACAGACATTTTATTCTCTTTCAGTTCATCGAGGGTCTAATAAAAATCACAGCAACTTCAGCAAATCTAAATGCTTGTTCTGCTTCTGAGCATAAAACCCCCCTGGTGATCAAAGCGCAATATAAAGCAGACCTTCTTAACAAAATCGGATCTCAGCAATATCAAGGGTGACAGTGTACCAATTTCTTAGAGCCAAAGGAGTTAACATGCTGAGCACTGAAGCTTGTGATGCTGCCAGATTTCTAGTATGTGCACTGATACATTGTTTCTTCTTACCCACATTTAAGACAGACAGCATTTACAGCATTAGAATAAATGGTGGAAATTGTAATAAAGTTCAACACTGTTAGGATAAGGTGGCAAATGCAGCATTTCTCCCCCATTTTCTAAGTACGAATTTTGACAGTATTTTTCCAGATTTACTTATGTAAATGTGATTTCTTAGTTTTATATTTTTAATAAATTTGCAAAATGATTGTGGAATTCAAAAGGAACAAACACACATACACCCCCCTGAAAATAAGAGAATCTGCGGTGTAAGTGGTCTCCATCTACAAATACTTGGGTGTACACCTGAATGACAACCTCAGCTGGAGCAATAACACCACCAGCCTGATCAAGAAAGCTCATTAGAGACTCTACTTCCTCAGGCGGCTGAGACGAGCTGGTCTGGGAAGCTCAGTCTTCACCTCCTTCTACAGGTGTGCAGTGGAGAGCACCCTGTGCTCCAGCATCACCGTGTGGCATGGAGGCTGCACAGCTGCAGAAAGCAAAGCTTTGCAGAGAGTGGTGAAGGCTGCACAGAAGACTGTTGAAGTCAGTCTCCCCACCATCACAGACATTTACACCTCTAGATGCAGGAAGTGGGCCACCTGCATCATGAAGGACCCCACTGACCCAGCACACACACTTGTTGCCCCGTTCCCCTCAGGAAGGAGGTTAAGGAGCATTAAGTGTAGAACCACTAGACTGAGGAACAGCTTCTACCCTGAAGCTGTTACACTCATGAATCTCTAACCAGAATAATCACTGTGAAAAACCACATCATGTTGCTGCTGATCTGTTTCATGTTGCTGTGTTCATGCGTGCTCATCTACTCACAGAGACTCATGTATGTTCGTGCTGCTGTTCGGTGTAATGTTTTTATGCTATTAGTGCTTAGTGTATATTTAGTTGATGTTTTTCTTAGTTCATATCTTAGATCTTATTACTGTTTTTTTTTTTTTTTTTTTTACATTTTATTGTTGGATGTAAATGGGACCCTGTGTACATAATTTCATTCCACCGCATGTACCACATGGGGTGCAAATGACAAATAAAGCACCTTGAATCTTTGAAAAAATGTCAAAAAATATTTTTCACATTGTCATAATGGGGTATTGTGGGTAGAATTTTGAGGAAAGACAATTTAATACAATTTGGAATAAGGCTGTAACATAAAATGTGAAAAAGTGAAGCATAATACTTTCTGCATTTGCTGTATGTTGTGCGCTGACAAACCTGGCTCCATCTGTTATTCTTTAAAGGTTAAACATTATAAAACATAAACAGTGTGATATTGTACAGTGAATTTATATTTTCAATAAAGAATCAGTTATGTAAAACTTTTTGTTAAATGTTAATTTGGTATTTTTGTGAATAGAATGATGAACTAATACAGTTGTGCAGCCTGCCATTTGTGCTTCTATCATCATCTGAGGATGCTCCTAACCACAGGTACTGATGATGAGGCCTCCTCTACTGACAGGGAGCTCAGTGTGGTGGCACTCCATCATCTTAGTGTCATCTAGAGTGTCATCTTTTTCCTTGTATTCCAGTCCCCATTTATTAGTAGAAATAAAACCTGTTTACATAAACACATAAAACAATTCAGATATGTTTCAAACTTATATGATAGATAGAAAGCAAGAAAATAAGTCACACCAGATAAATTAATCTGAATAGTTTATGCCACACAATGTTGTGCTTGATAGCTGTGTTTACATTGAAAAGTTTTACTTTATTTGTCTATATTAAAAATGAACACGAAATGTGTCAATATAGCTGTCAAAATAAACCCAAATAATCTAAAAGTCATGAAAAGACTTGACCTCAGAAGCAGAATTTATTTCTTACAGAGCTGTTTGCATTTATTATCTGAATGAGTGTCGTATCAGAACTGTCAACTGAGATGTTTTAGGTAAGATTTGTAGCATAAATGTTGTTCTGTGGAAGAGCATGATGTATTAAACACCTAAGATTATATTGTTGTATCTCGCCCCAAACATTTCTTAGTTTTGATGTGTTTACTTTCATTTTATGGAAGTAGCTCTGATGTGTTTATTTCTGTATCATATTCAGATAAATCACTTACTTACCCTCACTTTAATGATTAATATTTCCTGGTTCTTCACCTTCCACACAACAGGCACTCCAGATCATCGTTGTGCACGGCAATGTTTTGCAAGTCAGGGTAGCTAGCGGGTCATGTGACTGAAAACTATCCAAAGTAACCAAAGTGATTTTCATAAATAAATATATGGACAATTATTTTATTTTGCTCGACTAAATCATAAAGTAATGCTATTCTAGGACTTAAGGCTCAGTAAAATGAATGGATGGACTGTTAGGACAAGGCAGAGGTCAAATCAGCATATCAAAGCTTGAGTTTTATAAAGAAAATGACCAATATTGAGATTTGACTTTTTCTTTGGTAGGATTTCAACAAATTCTTATTTAACAAACAATAATAAATTCATGCAAAAAATGTTCAAAGTTCTGAGACAATTACTGGATTTTAATCTTCTGTAAAAGTGACATAATCCAGTGCCATTTGTGTTTCGTCACTTGAGAAAAATCCAAAAAAGTATGTGCAGTGCAAGGTTAACTTCCATTTCCCACATAGAAATTATGCAAGCATATGCCAACAGATTGCTTTAGTAAGAATCTCTCTGAACAGCATGAGACATGGAGTGACAGGATTGGGCTGCTGCACAGCTTCCTGCTGATGTAGTTCAAGGCAGCAATCTGATGTGAACTTCTATGTACATACATGTAGACATAAACTGTTTCGGTTCCATTTTTTCATCCTTGTTTTTTCCACTATGAAAGAATGTTGTGTCTCATCTTAAGTGTAAGATCAAAGTATGCGGTAAATATTTGTGACAAAAATGCTGCAAACTCTGGCTTCATTTGCACCACATGTTTGAGTTTGCTTTTGGACATGTATGAATACAATATGTGTTGGCTTGTATTCGTGTGTTTCTGCCATCGGAGACAGGTTTTGGGAGGCTAGATTATGTCTGGCTGCTGTGTGTAATCCTGTAGTGACTGTGAACAGCATGGATTTATAATCACTCCCACTCTTATCCCCCCAACAAGTGAGAACTCGGGGATGGTAATCTCTCATCCTTTTCACTTCTCTACTCATCTCTCGCCTTTCTGACATATATATTTCAATCCCCTCCTTTTATTTAACATCTTTTTATCCATCCATCTACAGGTACATCAAATAAATAAATAAAAGAATATGAGGAAAATGTTCAAGTTTTTCTGTCAGTCATTTCAGAAAGGAAACTACATAGATACATACAGTACATAGATTCAGTCCACATAGAGTAAAACATTTCATGCATGTCCTGATGCATGCTCAATAATCCAGGTAGAAAAATCTAAAAAAGTTAAATCTGGTTCTCTGGACATTCAAAAAAACAAAACAAAGCAAATCAACAAAAAAATGTAGAAACGTTTCGTCTCTCATCCGAGAGACTTCCTCAGTCTGAGGAGCTGTATTCAGCTCAGTCTCTTAAATAGCACCGTCTCAGAGTGGATCAACCAGTTTTGCTGCTGACAACCAAAACCGGCTGATCACATGATCAAGAAGGACCATCAGCCTAACAATGGATCATTAGCACACTGATGGCTGTTTACTATTCACAGAGTGATACTAGCAATCACAGCATTGTAAGAGGGGGACAATTGAACCCAGAAGCCTCCACCCCTGTTTAATGATGGACGATTTCTTTTCACAATGATGGCCTCCTTTACTCCTCTCTCAAACCATCGTTCCTCTCTGTCCA
>NC_056511.1:20421938-20470042 GCF_014905685.2 Nematolebias whitei | reverse complement strand
ATGACAGAGGAGCTGACAGAGAGCAGAGCTATGACAGAACCCCCCCCTCAAGGTCCGGCTCCTGAAGGACCACCATGCTGGAGAGGGTTCAGTCGATGAAAGTCTCTAATGAGGGTTTTGTCCAGAATATTGCGTGAGGGCACCCAGGAACGTTCCTCCAGGCCGTACCCCTGCCAGTCTACCAGATACTGGAGTCCTCTCCCCCACCTTCTGGATCGAAGAAGGCATCGGACCGTGTAGGCTGGACTCCCCTGAATGAGTCGGGCGGGTGGTGGGAGGTCGGTGGTGGGTCGAAAACGTGGCAGGACAAATGGCTTGAGTCTTGAGACATGAAACGTTGGATGAATGCGCATGGACCTGGGTAACTGTAAGCGAACAGAGACAGGATTGATTATTTTGGTAATCAGAAAAGGACCAATGAAACGTGGTGCTAGTTTCTTAGATTCCACACGGAGAGGAAGGTCCTTGGTGGAGAGCCACGCTTTCTGGCCCACCTTGTACAATGGTTGAGGCGTTCTCCTGCGGTTAGCCCCCCGAACGTACCTTTTGGTGGCCAAAATTAGGGCTCTCCTGGCTTTTCTCCAGACTCGCTGGCAACGTAAAATTGCGAGTCGTGCAGAGGGAACCCGAGCTTCTCTCCCCTGGACTGAAAAAACAGGGGATTGGAATCCATAGACAACATGAAAGGGTGAAATACCTGATGTAGAGGATGGAAGAGAGTTGATTGCTTGTTCAATCCAAGGGAGGTTGGACGTCCATTTCCTCGGGTCCCCCTCGCAGAGGAGCCGAAGCTTGGTCTCCACCTCCTGGTTGGTACGCTCAGATTGTCCATCCGTTTGGGGATGAAAACCTGACGAGAGGCTGACCGAGATCCCTAGCAGGTTGCAAAACTCCCTCCAGAACTTGGAAATGAATTGGGGACCTCGGTCAGACACAATGTTCTGGGGGAGCCCATGGAGCCTGAAAACCTCCTTGGCCATGATAACGCTGAGCTCCTTGGAAGAAGGTAACTTGGGGAGAGGAACCAGGTGGACCACTTTAGAAAAACGGTCCACAATGGTCAATAACACTGAATTACCTTCAGAAGGGGGTAATCCAGTCACAAAGTCCATAGCAATATGTGACCATGGGCGTGAAGGAATTGGCAGGGGTCGTAGCAGCCCGGCAGGTGGGCGATTGGAAGACTTGGCACGATTGCATTCGGGACATGACTTGACAAAGTGCTTGGTGTCCTCCGTAAGCGTAGGCCACCAGAATCGGGCGCGAATGAGTTGGAGGGTCTTGGTGATTCCTGGGTGACAGAACAACTTTGATGAATGGCATAATTCAAGAACCTCTTTTACCTTTTGATTGGGGACAAACAGGCGCCCCCTAGGACAGGTGGGTGGACGTGGCTCGGAGAGTTGGACTTGTTGGAGATCGAGTTCTAATTGAGTCAAAGAAAGACGTACGGTCTCAGGCAGGATGAACTCGACCTCTTCTGAGGGCCCTTCCTTGACCTCAAAGACCCGGGACAGGGCATCCGGCTTGGCATTCTTGGGCCCGGGTCTGTAAGAGAGGGTGAAACTGAACCGAGAGAAAAACATAGCCCACCTGGCCTGACGGGGATTGAGTCTCTTTGCTGTGCGAAGGTACTCCAGGTTTTTATGGTCGGTCCATACCAAAAAGGACTTCTTCGCACCTTCCAGCCAGTGCTTCCATTCCTCCAGGGCCATCTTGACTGCCAAAAGCTCACGGTCTCCCACGTCGTAGTTTCTCTCAGCGGGGGAGAGTGCCCTGGAGAAGTAAGCACAGGGGTGGATCTTACCATCTGTGCTGCGCTGACTGAGGATGGCACCCACCCCGGTGCTGGATGCATCGACCTCCACAATGAATTGTTTCTCGGGGTCTGGAGAGTGCAAGATTGGAGCAGAGGAAAACAATGTTTTGAGCTTCTGGAATGATTGGTTGGCAACGGAGTCCCAGATGAACTTGGTCTTAGATGAGGTGAGAAAATGAAGAGGAGCTGCAACTGAACTGTAGTTCTTAATGAACCTCCTATAAAAATTTGCAAAACCGAGAAACCTTTGCAGCTGTTTACGATCCTTGGGCTTGGGCCAATCCACCACCGCTGATACCTTCCCGGGTTCCATGGATACTTGACCTGGAGAAATGTTGAACCCAAGGAATGAGGTGGACACTTGGTGGAAAGCACACTTCTCTGCCTTGACAAACAAGTTGTTCTGTAAAAGGCGGGTTAAGACAGCTCTGACATGGCGACGGTGAGAAATGCTATCTTGTGAAAAGATAAGTATGTCATCAAGGTAAACAAAAGCGTAAATGTTAATCATGTCACGAAGGACATCATTAACCAGGGCTTGGAAAACGGCAGGAGCGTTGGTGAGGCCGAATGGCATAACAAGATATTCATAATGGCCATCTGCGGTATTAAAAGCCGTCTTCCATTCATCTCCCCGCCGTATCCTGACCAAATGGTAAGCGTTGCGAAGATCCAGTTTGGTGAATATCTTAGCATTTTGGATTATATCAAAAGCAGAGTTCATGAGGGGCAGAGGATACTTGTTCTTTATGGTTATTTTGTTAAGTTCTCTATAGTCAATGTATGGACGAAGTGACCCATCTTTCTTCCCTACAAAGAAAAAACCTGCACCAGCGGGGGATGCTGAAGGTCTAATGATACCAGCTTGGAGGGACTCTGTTATATATTTCCTCATGGACTCTTGCTCGGGACCAGACAAAGAATATAATCTACCCCGAGGGGGTGTAGAACCTGGGATCAGGTCAATACCACAATCGTATGGACGATGTGGCGGAAGGGACGTAGCTTTTGATTTATTAAAGACCTCTTTCAAATCATGGTACTCTTTAGGTACCTGACTTAGATTAGGATAGGTCTCCTCATTGGCTGTGACAAGGGCTGGTGAACTGGGTTGGCTCTGAATACATGTAGAATAACACTCATTAGCCCATCCTACAATCTCTTGGTTCCTCCAATCGATTTGGGGGTTGTGTTTGCGTAACCAAGTGGAACCTAAAACCACTGGGAGTTGGGGTGAATCAATAACAATGAATCTGATCAGTTCCGAATGGTTGTTGGCTGACACCATGGTGACTGGAACAGTTTCAAGACTAGATTGACTTAAAGGATGACCATCTAAAGCGAGGACCTTATGGTTGTTAGGTGATGGAACAATGGTCAGATCTATGGATTTGGCAAAGGTTTTATCAATGAATTCCGTGTCGGCCCCTGAATCAATAAAAGCTGAGACGATGACGGGTTGACCACCCTTTATTATGAACTTGACCTTGGACTTGGACGATAGGTGGAGAGGACTTGATCTTATGACTAAGACTCAACAGGAGCCTCTCTTCTCCTGCTGAGCCTGGTCTTTTACTGGACAATGATGACAATCATGACCGCCTTGACCACAATAAAAACAGAGATGGTACCTCCTCCGACGTTCTCGTTCCTGGGTGGTCAGACGACTTCTTCCTAGTTGCATGGGTTCCATAGCATACAGAGGATCCTGAGGGCTCTTGGTTTGTTCCGTTTTAGGTTCATGATCCACAAGGTGATGTCTGGTTCTGGACATGGCTGTGGCCTTGCCTCGACTCTGTTCACGGTCACGCTCACGCTCACGCAGGCGAAGGTCAACACGGGTGGCCACCTCCTCCAGCTGGCGTAGGGATGAGGGATAGTCCATTGTTGCCAGCACATCCTTAACATCTTCATTAAGCCCCCTGAAGAAGGCGTCAGTGAGTGCGTGTTCATCCCAATGACTGTCTGCTGAAACAGAGTGAAAGTGAATGATGTATTTGGTTACAGAATCCTTGCCTTGTTTAATATCAAAAATTCTTCGGGCTGCCTCTCTCTCAGGGAGGATGGGGTCAAAAACCCGACACAACTCTTTGGAAAATTCAGAAAAATTACGACATACCACGCCACCTTTTAACCATTCAGAAGTGCCCCACGTCTTGGCTCTTCCAGCGAGAAGTGAGACAGCATAAGCTACTTTAGCATGCTCAGTGGGAAAACATGAAGGTTGCAATTGAAATTGAATGTCACACTGAGTCAAAAATGGTCGACATTGCTCAGGCTCACCTCTGAAATGTTCAGGGGGGGCTAACCGTGGTTCTCTTGGTGCAGGAGTCAACAGGGTTTGGTTGATGACTTGGTTTGACTGTTGGGACAAAGCTTGAAGAGAAACAACCATTTCCTGAAGCCCTTTCTCAAGTTTACTAACAGCCCCTTCTACCTTAGAGCACCACTCTCGGGTTGGTGTTGGATCCATAATGGCCAGATTCTACTGTCATGAACCAGAGGCCGGATCGCAAACAACAACAACAACCACTGAGAGGGTTAAAAGATTTATTGTGAAGTAAAGTTAAACTCTGGAGTAGGTCCGGTTCTGGACTGGTTCCGATCTTCTGATTGGTAGTTCGTGATTGGGTAGTGTTGTAGTGGCGGGCTGCCAGTAGAAGTAGAACTGATGTTAAGGTCCACTGGAACGGAGTCCAACAGGCTTGCAACTAAAAGATAAAGGTTAGTAGATGCAGGGGGAAAGAGACTAATTGGGGAAATGAATCTGTGGGAATCAGATTCAGGGGTAAGGATAAGTCCGTGATACAGAATGAGCTTGACCTTTAATCCGTGATCCAAAAAAACAGTCAGAAGGGAAAGGCAGAGTTCATACCGTGAAGTCAGTTGTTCAGCAGAAGTATCCAGTACGTGATCCAAAAAGAGAGTCAAAAAACAAGAGCATGAGTCGGTACCTGATCAGATGAGCAAAAGCAGACGAGGGCTGAGGCAAAAGCGTGGTCGTGGTCAAGGCAAGGGTCATGAACGTGATGAGTCAATCAATGGAATGCTGGAAAGTCTACTGCTGATGAGACAGGATAGAGAATCTGGCCCAGACTGAGAGGAATGAGTGAGCTTAAGTACTGACTGGACCAGGTGGTGGAGCTGTGGGATAATGAGCGGTGACAGGTGACATGAGTTGAGTGATTACTGAGTGTGCAGCATGACAGAGGAGCTGACAGAGAGCAGAGCTATGACAATTCCACTTTTTTTGCTCCAACCTAATATCAAATTCACCTCCATCTTACCACATAAAGTAATTTGTAAGAAGCTTTAAGCCTGGAACTAGGTAGCATTTAACTATGTACTCTTTCAGTCTACTCCACTGAAACAAACTGATAAGCCCTATGAGGGTATGAGGGGTATCCTCATACCTCTGGCATGAGGGTAATGTGTGAGTTTCACTCCAAACTGATATCTGCTGCTCAGAAATAATAAGACTAACACTTATTCTAAATAATGGATGCAGAATATTAGGAAAAACATGATTGTGATATTAGTGATTATCATGATGATGATACCAGTTGCAATGTACATTTTACTCGCTCCTTTCTTTTTATTTTGCCATCATTATGCTCACAACACTTTCCATGTAGTTTAGCACTTTGACCATAATCGTAATCAGCTGTGTGCAAGACAAGCAGTGGGGTTGCATCTGTTTGATAAATATTAGGTATCGCTGACATTAAGTTTATTTATGTCTGTAATTCGTTACTATATTTGTGATATTGATATAAATCATATTGCAATGTGATGACAGTAAGTTGTCAATACACAGTGCTATATATTTGCAGTAATTGAAACGCAGCTGGGCAGCACGGTGGCGCAACTGGTAGAGCTGCTGCCTCTCAGCAAGCAGGTCCTTGGTTCAAACCCCGGTCCAGGGGCCTTTCTGGGTGGAGTTTGCATGTTCTCTCCGTGCATGCGTGGGTTTTCTCCGGGTACTCCGGTTTCCTCCCACAGACCAAAAACATGCATGTTAGGCTGATTGGTAACTCTAAATTGTCCCTAGGTGTGAGTGAGAGAGTGAATGGTTGTTTGTCTCGTTTGTCTCTATGTGGCCCTGTGATGGACTTGCGACCCGTCGAGGGTGTACCCCGCCCCACGCACAGTGATTGCTGGACATGGGCACCGGCGACCCCCGTGACCCAAAATGGAACAAGCGGGAAAATATAATGGATGGATGGATGGATGAAATGCAGCTGTTGGTTATCATTGTAAAAAAAATAAGAGCACACTTGACAGATAACTTTAAAATGATGTTGATTACCTGAAACATTTTAGGATGAAGATGTTCACATCCTGGACAGAGAGGAACGATGGTTTGAGAGAAGAGTAAAGGAGGCCATCTTTGTGAAAAGAAATCGTCCATCATTAAACAGGGGTAGAGGCCTCCGGGTTCAACTGTCCCCCTCTTACAATGCTGTGATTGCTAGTATCACTCAGCCCTCTGTGAGTAGTAAACAGCCATCAGTGTGCTAATGATCCATTGTTAGGCTGATGGTCCTGCTTGAGCATGTGATCAGTTGGTTTTGGTTGTCAGCAGCAAACTGGTTGATCCACTCTAAGAAGGTGCTATTTAAGAGACTGAGCTGAAAACAGCACCTCAGACTGAGGAAGTCTCTTGGATGAGAGATGAAACGTTTCTAGAATTTTTTTTTTTTGCTTTGTTTTGCTTTTGTTTTTTTGAATGTCCAGAGGACCAGATTGAACTTTTTTGGATTTTTCTACCTGGATTATTGAGCATGCATCAAGATATTTTAGGAACACATGCAGGAAACTTGTTTTGTTTCTTACCTTAAATGTTGCTATGACATGTTGCTAAGAGAAACCTCACTGATTACAGAATCTCACTGCTAACAGTGTCATGCTGCTAACTGGACCATGTTGCTGATAACCTCACTGTCATCAGAACCACTCTGCCTATAGGACCATACTGTTGTTCACTTTTGGTGCCTTGTTTCTGGATTTTTGTTGCCTGCTTTGAATAAATCCCAGTTTATGTTAGTTTTGGGGTCGGCTCCCAGCCCAACTCCACTTGCATTAAGCGTGTAAATTGTAGCCGAACAGAACCTATGAGAATCGTGCTGCTGTTGTTCAGTGTATTGTTTTGCAATATTACTGACTGGCATATATCTTAGATCTTTTAGCATACCATTGGGCATTCGTTTTGTGTATCAGTTTATATCTTAGATCCTTATTTACTATTTCTTTTTACACTTTATATTTTTGCCATTGTTGGATATAATGGGACCCTGTCTACGCAATTTTGTTCCACCTCACGTACCACATGTGATTCAAATGTCAATAAAGAACTTTGAACATATTTTAGAATAGGTGGCTTCAATCTTTCCTGTTATTATCAGTGCATGAGAGGACGTTGTTGCTTGTGAAGATGGGAACAGGTTTGGTTAAAGAATGCAGCCATCCCCAACCCTCTTCCCTCTCATTTAACATAGTTGTGACTTTGTGACATATGAACTATTTGTAAGGCAGGCGTGATATTTTGAAAAACATATATAGAGAAAAATTGCTTTCTCCACCATAACAGATTCTCACATCTATTTGGCCAAAATGCACAACAAAGAAATGAAATACAATCAGAGGAATATCTGGTTGCCATGGGAAGGGCTTTCCAGCAGATAGATAGTTTAATACATTTTGTACAAGAAGGCTCAGATGATAACAAGAGCAAAGTTTTTGTGTGAACTCCACAGAGGGTAGGGGCATGTCATAATCACATAACACAAAGGTTCCTTTATGCCTGTTCTTGTTAGTTATGGACAGACTGAGAGCAGACGGTGGACGTGGGGCACAGTGGTCACTTCCTGCCCTTATCCATTGTCACCAGAGAAAATTCAATTAATAATCATCTTTTGTGGGTGTAGAGAAACTGATTGAAATGCCACCTTCTTTAGCTTAATTATGTCAAAATCCGAGAGGTTTTAGATGTTATGCGTCAGGATCTGTGTATTTAGTCTTCTTGGGGTTCCTGTATTTAGTTTTTCTGAGTCTGTTTCACCTGGGTTGCAACTTCCCCTGTGTTTTTCCCATCACTTAGCTCCTGTCCCCCCCACACTCACCTGTTCCTCAATGTTTCTCCCTGGGTGCTGTCATTGCTCCCTCATTAGTTTCCTTTTGAAACCTGTGGTGTTTTTCTCTTTCGTTGTTCCTGCGTTATACTTTCACGCTGTTCATGTTGGTTTTCCCTTTTGAACCTCTTGAAGTTTTTTTTTGTGTATTTCATAGTTGTCAGTTCTGTTTCTTGTACTGCCTCATCAGTCTTTAGTTTTGTATTTTTGTAAATTAGAGTTTTTGTTTGTTTGTTTCACCTTCATGCTTTATGGGTTTGATTTTTGCATTTGGATTCTGATCCTCCATAAAAAAATGACAGCGCTTATTAAGTTGCAGAGTTCTCTTTAATAGAGGTTTAAAAGGAGTTGCTCTGTTGATAAAAGTTCAGTATCCACATATAATATAATACTATATCTATCAATCAATCAATCAATCAATCAATCAATCAATCAATCAATCAATCAATCAATCAATCAATCAATCAATCTATCTATCTATCTATCTATCTATCTATCTATCTATCTATCTATCTATCTATCTATCTATCTATCTATCTATCTATCTATCTATCTATCTATCTATCTATCTATCTATCTATCTATCTAACTATCTATCTATCTATCTATCTATCTATCTATCTATCTATCTATCTATCTATCTATCTATCTATCTATCTATCTATCTATCTATCTATCTATCTATCTATCTATCTATCTATCTATCTATCTATCTATCTATCTATCTATCTATCTATCTATCTATCTATCGTGTATGTGTTTTTTATTTCTTCTTGGTTGTTTTTTTTCTTTCAACACTTGCATCCTGATGCATTCTCCTCCTCTCCCTCTTCAGATTGTTTTGCTTTGCTCTGTCCTGTCTGCGAAATTGCTTAGAGCCTCTCTTCTACAAATCTTCCGAATCATAATTTATGGATTTGGTCAGTTGGTCCCTCAATGCAATTGATAACATTTCTTTGAAGAGAAGACAGGCTTTAGATGAGCCGATTTGCTCTGCTGGCTTACATGCAGCTGGATATCTCATCGACTTGGAATACTTGATCATGTGTCTATCTCTGCTGTCATTTGTGGATGTTAAGGACACATATATATAATTGGATTTATGATAATTGGTTTCCTGCTTTTTGGATTCGGCTTGTTCCTGGTTTATCTACAATCAAGAAAGTTGTTGGCAGCAAATTTGGACCTGGTCAGGCTGCCTGCCTTATATGATGGCTTGGTCCATGCCTTGAGCACCCAGACTCAAATGCTTTTGGCAGAATGGATCAGATCTTGGGGATTATTCGCAGGCACGGTCCGTTGGTGTGGCCATGTATTTTTGATGTTTCGGAACCGAGTGGACCGACACAGACTCAAGGTAGATGTTAGTAATTCTTCTGCCTGTCCCCAAAACAATTGTGTTTATCATCTGAATTTGGCTCCCTGACAGGCCATCTTATCTTAATTCGTCTGGAAGTTTTGTAAATCTGATGCTCTACCCCTCCCCTCCTACTGAGGAAGACTACGGACTATTCAGAGGGGCCCAGCTGAATAAACGTTCTGTCATCATTTCAGGACTCTGGATTCTATCTGATGTCGTCCTTGGCCTCCTCGGCACCCCCCGAGTGTGCACGGATCACTCCAGAGGGAATTATTTAAACTGAGTGATTTTATCTGAACTCTGCAGTTCCTCTGTGTGTTGTCTCTAGACATGCTCACTGCCCCCCCCCCCCCCCCCACTGTGAAATATCAGCGTCATTGTGCTTGTTGTACTAGATTTTTTTTTCATTATCGTGCTGTTAACCTTCAGCCAAAGATTAAGAGCATGTTAGGATTCATTTTTTTGTCTCCAAATCCTATGCGTCATTTTTCACCACTTATTGTTTGTCCAAACAGGTCTCACTTGTAAATGAGATTTGGAGGCTCACTGTGATTTAACTGTTTAAATAAAGGTTGAATGAGTGTCCTGATGCATGCTCAATAATCCAGGTAGAAAAAAAAAAAAAAAGTGTAGACCGCAGAATCCTGGCCTGTTGATGTTGATCAGTATCAACATCATCAGGCCAGGATTCTGTGGTCTACACTCATCTCAAGGCCAGCGGTCACTCTTTCAGGGATGAAGGTGTTCACATCCTGGACAGAGAGGAACGATGGTTTGAGAGAGGAGTAAAAGAGGCCATCTTTGTGAAAATAAATCGTCCATCATTAAACAGGAGTGGAGGCCTCCGGGTTCAACTGTCCCCCTCTTACAATGCTGTGATTGCTAGTATCACTCAACCCCCTGTGAACAGTAAACAGCCATCAGTGTGCTAATGATCCATTGTTAGGCTGATGGTCCTTCTTGACCATGTGAGCAGCTGGTTTTGGTTGTCAGCAGCAAACTGGTTGATCCACTCTGAGAAGGTGCTATTTAAGAGACTGAGTTGAATACAGCACCTCAGACTGAGGAAGTCTTTCAGATGAGACGAAATGTTTCTACATTTTTTTTGCTTTTTTTTTTGTTGTTTTTTTTGAATGTCAAGAGGACCAGATTGAAATTTTTTGGGTTGAATGAGTGGTTTTGCAAGACAAAAATCATTTACTATTTTAGCATGTAGCACTGGATCGATATGGAAACAACAAGAATACCACAGGAAGAGAGATATATTTATTCAAATCCGCACAGAAATCAATTCCAGTGGTAAACAAACAAAAAACAGCCATAAATGATTATGATGAACTCCGCACAGCTGTTAACACAAGCAAATAAATTTACTCTAGGACCATAATGAGCTTATAAAAATATTTTCAGATGTTCTCAAAATAAAACGTATTTCTTGACCAGTCATATAATGAAAAAAGAACATAAAATTCAGACCACACCGATGCCGCTGTGCCTTTCCATGATTTTAGTGAGCTCAAAGCTTTGCTAAAACAAATCTGTCAGATTCTTGTGTTGAGGGAAAGATAAACATAAGAGGTGTAACAAGACCAACTTAACAGGATTAAATATTTTATGGGATTTTTTGTTGTTGTTTTAATCTGACAGTCTTCTGTATGGGTACATTTAAAAACAGAATATTGTGAAAAATGTTCAATATTGTTTTGTCAATCATTTCAGAAAGTAATTTCTTTTATACATACTGAAGTATTTGAAGACGTTTTTCTTGTAATTCTGATTATTATTGCTTATAAATATATAAAAAAAAAAAAAAAATTCTGTGTCAGAAAATTTGAACATTACAGTCAACTTTTAGTACCTTTGGCAGTGTGGGCATAAAGCTCATCAGCTGAAGCAAGCATGAAGTTCTCTAAAATGTCCTGGTAGATGCTGTGTTGACTGGACTTCAGAAAACACAGTGGACCAACACCAGCAGAGGACACGGCACCAAACCATCACTGACTATGGAAACTTCACTCTGGACTTCAAACACCGTGGATTCTGGGCCTCTCCACCCTTCCTCCAGACTCTGGGACATTGCTTTCCAAATGAAATGAAAATTTACTTTGATCTGAAAAGAGCACAATGGACCACTGACCAACAGTCCAGTTTTTTTTTTCCTCAGCAGGTAAGACACTTCTGATGTTGTCTCTGGTTCAGGAGTAGCTGGACATGAGGAATGCAACATTAGAGTATGACACTATGAGTTTCAAATATTGAACCTCTTCACAATTTTCAAATTTTCTGGGACAGTGAATCTTTTTTTTACATTATTATTATTATTATTATTTGTAAGCTATTATCATCAAAACCACAAGAAATAAAGGTTTGAAATATTTCACTTTATTTGTAATCAGTCTGTATAATGAGTTTCATTTTCTGAAACAAGTAACAAGAAAATATGAATTTTCTCATAATACAGTAGTCCATCGCTACTTCGCGGTTCGTTTATCGCAGACTTGCTCTATAGCGATTTTTCAAATTAAGATTGGACTTGACACACAATTGGCTGATTGATGGATGAGCCGCACGATCAAAATGGCATTTTAATTTAAAATAAATTATGTTAAATTACTTACCACCTCCTGCACCTTTGTGCAGCCCAGAGCTGCAGGAGAAGCTCCCTCCTGCAGTGTGTCATATCTCCACTCTGTAGCAGAGTAGTGGGCGTGGCCAAGAGTGATGGCAGATGGCAAAGAGCAGCCAGAAGCAGAGAGCTGATTTCATGACATTCTGTGCTCTTTTAGATTAGAAACATTGTTTAGAATATAGCAAGAATGTGGAAAGGGTTTAAAATCCTATAAAGTGGTCCCTCGTTTATTGTGGGGGGGATCCATACCCTGAAGACCTGCGATAAGTGAAAAACCGCAAAGTAGAAATATTAGTACAAGAAGTTGTTTGTATATATATATATATATATATATATATATATATATATATACAGTATATATATATATAGGCGTTTGAAACCCTTCCCACACTCATGCAATATTCTAAACTGTTTCTAAACTCTAAATGCTCTAAAAGAGCACAGACTGTCATGATTTCAGCTCCCTGCCTCCTCTGCTCTTTTCCACTTGCAACGCTCTTGGCCATGCCCACGTCGCTCTGCATGGTGAACAGCTTATCAGATGCAGCAGGAAGTTTATCCTGCAGCTCTGGGCTGCACAAATGTGCAGCAGGTGCTAAATCATTTAAAATAATATATTTTCAATAAAAATCCCATGCTGATTGTGCGGCTCATCCATCAATCAACCAATTGTGTCATGCCCAATCTTATTTTGAAAAACCGTGATAGAGTGAGTCCGCGATAAATAAACAGGGAAGTAGTGAGGGACTACTGTGTGTGTGTGTGTGTATGTATGTATATACAAACAAAGTATATATATATATATATATATATACTAAAATAAACTACTACTTGTACTACAATTCCTAGTTCGCGGGGCTTCAGGGTATGGATCCCCCACCATTAACGAGGGACTACTGTATTCTAATTTTTTCGATACACCTGTAGCAGCTAGAGAACACTGGACACATATTCACCCTTAGAACAAACACCATATTTATTTCAAATGAGTAAAATAATTGCTTGCTTAGGACATTTAAATCCTTTTAGTGTAAAGATAGTAGACATTTGTGTATTTCATTGGCAACCCGGATTATTAAACACATTAGGCTCAAAAGAATGTTGACAAGATGAATTAACGACATAGAAGAGCAAAGTACTGAAGAATGAGAACAAAGTGTGTTTCATCTGTTCAGGTATAATATTTCAGCTTTTTTGGAGCTGCGGTTCTACGCTTTTTATGTCTGCAAGAATTCCAATGGGACTGCTGCAGGGAGCCCTCCATGGTCTGTAGACATGCACTTCCATGCAAAGTAGAAACTGCAAAGTGCCCACAGGTGTAAATCTGTTTGTCCATGTGTTAGTCTGACCTGTATGGGATGTTTCCGCCAATGTCTCATGCCAGCTCAGACACGCTTCCGGAACACACTCACAGAATGAGTGATGAGGATGGATAGATGGGCATCGTACTGAGTGACATGGATGCATTTGCTGACACCGAGACTGATAATGAGCATGTTAAGATGTGTCATCTGACATGCGGCCATTAGCGCCAGGTGTTAGAGCGCTTTCCGAAGAGTCCTTTGGGAGAGTATCTGTTGGGATTTATTTCCCAGAGTCCTTTCAGCAGCAAATCAATTTAGCAAAATACTGTGCCCTTGAATTTCATTACAAGCTGTCAGTTGGGGATGATTTGCATTTACACTCTGCTCTCTTTCTTTTAGCAGACCCAAACACTTCATTTTGCACATTGTTTGTTTTATACACCCTTGAATAAGATGTAAATGTTATCCAGTTTCCAAAGGAAAGTGTTTATCTCAGCCGTGTTCACCAGGTGTTCTGCATGTGATTTAGCTGCAAGAAGGTTTGTGCACATTTTTGATAGCTAAATACAATTCTAACTGCAGATTTTTTTATTTTTTGTCTGACTTGTTCCCCAATCCTTAATTGCCCTGGACTTCTGCTCTGAATATTTATCTGGATGCACCTTGAATCACAGTTTCAATGTTGTTAACATTTCTCTGTGATGTGACTGAACTGGGAGCAGAGCAGAATGTACACCATGCCTTCAGTGTGCCAACCCTGTGTTGAACCTGGGTGAGTGATTCTGCAATTCATGGTCCCATTTCTAAACGATTATCATAGCCTTTCATCACCATTTTGTAGAATCTATTTCTCAGGTTAACACCTGCTGTACAGTTGCCTCCTTCCATCCAAGACTACAGTGTTAAGGATTTTTGCAACCTAAAAAAAAATAGGAGTTGCTATAAATAAATGACTGTATTTTCAATTCTATGACTGTTCTTTTTTATTCTTTTGCCTGCTCCCTTTTTCAAGGGTCGCCAAAGTGCTCAGGGGAGTAGATGTGGGGGGTTAAAGAACTTTCTGAAGGTCCTAGAGTGGGGCAAATGAGGGTGGAGACACGTGCTCCTCTGCGCCACCACTCCCAATTCTACAACTGCATTCTAAGACGAATAAAATGAGAAAAGCATGCTAAGATAAGAAACACATTGACATTTGTGGAGTTAAAAAATGATATGAGTTAGCAAAGTGGCTCACACAATTGAAAAGTTATCAAATAAATAAATAAATCATTAAAATCTTAGAATAATTGAATAATTAGGTAAGGATCCCCTGGTATTAGCGTTGGTAATCTTAATTGCTTCTCCAGGGCTGTTTCTAGGATATGGGTAAAAAGATCTGTTCAAAACAACCTGGAGCATGTGTCAGTGAAATAATAAAAGCACTAAGCAAAAACATTGTTAGGCTACAAAATGATTGTGACTCTGAGTGTGCGTGTGCGTGCAATCGAGTGGAACAGTGTATCAACTACTCGATAACGTGAGGGTACACTGGAACCATCCACAAAAAGAGAAGCAGGCAGGCTTTGAATACATTGCATCAGTGACTTTAAATAATAAATGTAAAAGCTTTGATTCACAGCCTTTCACCGCCAATTTTGATGCAGCACAGATGAAGGCATCTAGAAAACACAAATATTTCCTCGTCTTTCTCCAGCGTATTGAAGATCCAAGGTATTGGTGGTGGATTAGTGCTTGTTTATGCCAAGATAATAACGCAGACTTTAAGTAGCACATCTTTTTGGGGGCTGTTTGTTCAGATAATTTTTGTAGTGCACTTTAAAAGTCAGAATGTCTTTTTAGAAAATTTAAATTAAATATCAAACCTATGTGTCTTTAAATAAATTTCTGTACTCATTTAAACCCATCCCAGCCTGCTGCTGGTTCAGATCCAGTTGATGTTCTGTTCAGTCGTGTGGCTCTCCTTGCTCTGAGCGACACCAGGTTCAATAATCTTTCTAGCTCTTCCTCAGAACCTGCCAAACCAGCAGATCTGAGCTCTCCTTGACCCTCCTGTAATCCCCTCATTTGCCCAGACTGTAGGTTCCAGGTCCTTATTGGAGGGACGAGTTGAGCTGGGTGCAGGTTCAGGTTCAACGGGCTGGGCAGGTATCCTTCATAGGCTCGTCGAGTTGGTGGTAGAGTGTCATAAAGATTCTCTGTGTTTTCACTTTGTGCCATATCATGACTGGACTCTCTGAACTCCTCGTAAACAGGTGAAGAGCTGTTCTCAAAGCTGTTGGAGCTATGCAAATCCAGGTAGTCTCCCATGCCCCTGCTCCTTGAGGCCACACTCTTTTCTCCTCTTTCATGCCTCCTCTTTTCTTCATTGTGTACACTTTGTTTTCTCTCCCACACACCTGAACAGTTCCTCTCCCACTGGAAGGTGCTCCTCCGGCTCTCCTGTCTCCACTCATGGCTGCTGTCACAGCCGTAATCCATCATTCTAGAGTCCAGCTGCAGAGACTGCGTGCTGCCTTCACGCCTGATGTTCGGCTGGGCATCACTAAGGTCATAACGTGATCCTAGTGTTGGAGGACAAAGCCGTGATGGTGACAACCAGCTTGAAGCATGAAATGAAGTCTCCCACTGATATGCTGTAAAAGAAAAGATTCCAAAATGTTACAAGTGGCTTGAGAGGATGTTATGGACAAGAAGCACCATTTTAATGAGGAGTTGAAAAATATCCAAGCTAGCATGCTGTGTTAAAGCTTTATTCTATAATTTATTGCATTGCATTTAATTAGGCATAGCCCATTGAGATCACAGATCTTTTTTTTCATGGGAGGCCAGGGCATGAAGGTAGCCTAATATGCATGTTTTTGGACTTAAAAAAACTAAATTATACTAAGTTTCTGGAGACAGTTACGTTTTCACTGTAATGTGTGTGCCACAATTAGCACCTGTGTTTTGATCAGTGTTTGTACAGTATAATGATATTATCTGTCAACAGGATTATTCACTGAAAGGTGTCACATAGGTAAATTTGCTGCACATTGTAATATTATATGTTATTTAGGAGGTAGATTGAGGTGACATCAGTGAAAATCTTGTGATGTGTCAGTCAAGAACTGATATACGGTGGCCGACATGTGCAAACGTGCAGCAAACACGTTGATGAAAACAACAACAACAACAAATAAACAAATGCAATAGAAAAATGCTGCAAAAGAAAAAAATCTGCAATCACAGAAAATAGACAGAAGAGAAACCAAACAACAATAATGCATCAATAAATGCATAGGAAAAATGATGCAAATACCAAAAACACTAAACCCTCCCAAAACAACTGCAAGTAAGAACTGCTGCAAACTCACTTCTCAAAACAAAAGTGCACCAGACCGGTAAGGGACTCGACCACCAAATCATCTGGGGACAGACCCCCTTATAAAGACATTGTAGCTGAGCAGCCACTGGCCAAAAAGTGGCTTATTTTAAGTTGAATGCACACTGAGTACTTGAAGCTACAACCCATTTTACTTTGAAGATAAATGTTTTGTGGTTATTTTAAGCATTGTTGTACAAAAATTGGAGTGATGTGGCTGTAATTGGCTTGGGATGGATGGTGCACTCAATAATTTCTGACAAAATTCTAAATATCACAGTTTTTGCAGTGTACAGTATGAAGAGTATCTAAAGAACATGTTTTATATCCTCCTAATGTATCATAATATATTGGCATTAAGATAGTACATGTTCACATCATAAAGATTAGTGAACTTTGTATAATATTTAGAAATATAAAAAAAATAATGGGGAAAAAAAACTAGCCTGTTTTGCAAATTGCGAGACAGATTTTATATTTATCAAAACACTAATATCAGTGATATAGCCACATAATATACATTAACGTTATTGGAAGTATTTCTAGGTTAGATTGGTAAGTTTTAGAAAAGTGCCAAATCATCTTAGCTGGACTTACTACTGATACTTGTTTTGCTACCCCTACCCCCTAATTCTGAAAAATGTCATACTGTGGCAAAATTCTCTGATTCCTTTTTCATGATTATCTTAATATATTGTCACTGATTTTCCTATGAAATAGCAAATTACATGATTTACAGCCATTGTCTAACCAATGTTTTATTTTCTACATTAATTTAATGTATGCTTCCTTTTATGATTGTCTACTGTTGTCTTTGTTGTCTACTGTTGTCATCACTCTTTGTTAAAATCAGGTCTCTCTTGTAAATGAGTCCACGAGGCTCACTGGGATTAACCTGTATAAATAAAGGTTGAATTACTTTACTTTTAACAGTAGCTCCTTTTGTTTCATTATATTACCAAAACCTAAACCAGCCAGTAGGGAGAACAAACCAGTGTATCTGTTGTGCCGGTACCAAGCCCAGGAAAATCGTGAGAATTGAGCCAGGAAGGGTGTCCAACGTAAAACACTTTTGTCAAAACTAATATGAGAGGTCATCTAAGCATCACCATACCAGGTCGATCAAGGCCCAGGTTAATAACAACCGCCACCGGTGCTGTTGACAAACAGGGTTTCAGCAGAAATTGTGCTACAGTTAGTCCAAGACCACGGGGCGGGAAACATGTCAGGAGACAGAAGGAGAAGAGGAAAGTGAAGAATGTAGGACTGAGGGTGGCAACTCTAAATGTGTGGACAATGACAGGCAAAGGTAGAGAGCTGGCTAACATGATGCAGAGAAGGAAGGTAGATGTTTTATGTGTCCAAGAGACCAAATGGAAGGGCAGCTAGGCTCGCAGCATTGGAGCAGGGTTCAAACTGTTTTACCATGGTGTGGATAGAAAGATAAATGGAGTAGGGGTGGTCCTGGAGGAGGAGTTGGCAAAAAATGTAGAGGTGAAAAGAGGTAATGTGTCTGACCGTAGATGTTGAATATTGTCAGTGGTTATGCTTCACAGGTTAGATGTGTGGTAGAGGAGAAAGAGAAATTCTTGAAGGAGCATGATGAAGGGATAGAGTGTTCCCAGGTATGAGAGAGTGGTGATCAGAGCAGACCTGAATTGACATGTTAGTGAAGGAAAAAGAGGGGATGAGGAAGTGATGGGTAGGTCTAGTGTCAAGGAAAGAAACCAGGAAGGACAGATGGTGGTGGATTTTGCCAAAAGAATGGAAATGGCTGTAGTCAACACTTATTTCCAAAAGAGGGAGGAACATAAAGTGACTTATAAGAGTGGAGGAAGGAGTACGCAGGCCGACTACATTCGTGTAGAAGAGGAAACCTGGTGGAGATTGGGGACTGTAAGATTGTGGCAGGGAAAAATGTGGCCAGACAATAGAATGTTGTGAGGAATTCAGAGAGGAGCTGTTAAGGGTTGTGGGTGGTAAGAAAGAGCTTCCAGATGACTGGGCTACTAAGGCAACAATCATTAGAGAGACAGGTAGGAAGGTAGTTGGTGTGCCATCTGGACAGAGTAAAGATGATAAGGAACCATTGAGGTGGAACAGTGTGTGTGTGTGTGTGTGTGTGTGTGTGTGTGTGGTGGTGTTGGTGGTGGGGGCAATGTTTTGGGTATTTGCAGCATTTTTCTGTTGCATTAGTTTTTTTTTTTTTTTTTTGAGTTTGCAACATTCATGTTTTGCAGCGCATTTAACTGTTTGTGGCTCGTTGCCTGTTGGCCACTGCAGAAAGCAGACAGAGAATCCTCAATTTTGAAAAATGAGAAACAAAAAAATCTAGTTAATGTCAGTCAAACAAACAAATACTAAAAGAATGAACATGCAAAAATATATTTAAACTTAAATTACAAACTGATTCCCACATTTTATTTAAACACTAAGCCAATTAACCTACGTTCACAGTTTTCAACATTTCCTATATCTGTTGGTTAGGGGAAACAAAACAACTTGTGTCAGAATCCATTGATCAGTGCATGATACAATAGTTCTACTAATGTATAGCAACAAACATTGTTAATTATTCAGATAAAAGTGACCAAATAAACAACAGTTTCATGAAAAGTAACATAGTTTAAAATTATTTAATTTACCAGTCACTCAATCTGGTAGGAATTTTAGTTATCTGCTAAGTTTTACCTGGAATTTCCTTCTTTATTCTTTACATTTAGAACAATCTGACTGCTGACCTACTGCAGACAGAATTTTTACAATTTCTTTCTAAAACCCCACTTAAATAAATACATAAATAAAATAATGTCTTGAAGGAGAAAAATGACAAACATTTGATAAGCCAAGATTTACAGTTGCCCAACCTCATTGAAACTCTTTTTGTATTCACAAAAGGGAAAAAAATACATACTTTAAAAGAAATGTTATTTTCCTTTATGAATGGTATGTATTTATTTGTATCTTATTAGGTATATTCTGAGTGGCATTGTAGAGCTGTGATTAGAGCTGTCGTTGCACAGCAAGAAGGTTATAAGATCGCCTCCTTGCCTGGGACCTTTTTGGATGATTTTAGATGTTCTTCCCATAAATGTGTGCATTATCTCTGGTACAACTGTTTCCTCCCACAGACAAAAAAATTCTATGCTAGATTCATTAACTCTAATTGTCCCCAGGTGAGAGTGTGAATGGTTGTTTGTCTTGCTTCCCTCCATGGGCTTCTTCTCTTTCTTTCGGCTGTTCCTTTTTCAGTGGTCGCCACAAACTCGTCCTCCTCCACCTCACTCTGTCTGTCCTCATTCCATCTACCTCCATGTCCTCTCTAACTGCATCCATTATCTCCTTTTTGGCCTTACTCTTTGTTTTTATCTTGGCAGCTGTATTTCGAACATTCTTCTACCAATATACCCACTGTCCCTCCTCTGGACATGTCTAAACCATCTCAGTCTGGTCTCTAACTTTATGCCCCAGTCCTTCAACATGTGCTGTACCTCTGATGATCTAATTCCTAATCTTATTCATCCTTGTTAGTGCCTAGGAGAACCTCAACATCTTCAACACCACCACTTCAAGTTCTTTCTCCTGTCTTCTTGTCAATGTATAAAATGTATTTGTATTTGTATAAAAAATGCATTTGTATAAAAACAAATCTGTATGCCATTTTATAACTGTCTATTGTTGTTGCTGTTGTCCATTGTTGTCATCATTCTTTGTTGAAATCAAGTCTCTCTTGTAAATGAGTCCTCGAGGCTCAATGGGATTAACCTGTCTAAATAAAGGTAGAATGAATGTAACTGTCTTCAAACCACACAACTTACCTGATCTAACTAAACTTTTCCTTTGACCTTTGCTGCCACTCTTTTGTCACAAATCACTCCTGAAACCTTTCTCCATTCACTCCATCCCGGCTGGCCTCTCTTATTCACCTCTTTACCACACTCCCCATTTTCCTGGGCAGTTGCTCCAAAGTGCATGTAGTCTTGCCCTTTTGTGACCTTTGCTCCTTGTGGTCTCACTGTTCAACCTGCCTCACTCATTTGTACACATAGTTTATCTTGTCATGTTTGGCATTCATTCTTCTTCTTTCAAGTGCATAACTCTACCTCTTTAAGTTTTCCAACTTTTATATGTTCTCACCACATGTCACAATGTCATTTGCAAACATCATAGTGCACAGCAATCACTGCCTGACCTGTCTATCACCAGAGCAAACAAGAAATGGTTCAAAGCCCCGGGCACTCAATAGATGCACACTTCTCCGCCTGGGTGTATCCCGGGTGTGATGGGTTCAACGCAGAGAACCAATTTCATCATTATATGGTAACATACAATGAGGACAAATAGCACTTATACTTTAAGCTGATTCTTGATGCTATCCCACCTCCACCTTGAAGCTATCTGTCACTCCTACAACACATCTCACCACTGTCCTGCTGTCCTCATACATGTCATGTACCAGTCTAACATACTTCTCTGCCACTCCAGATTTTATCATGCAATACCGCACCTCCTCTCACAGCACCCTGTCATGTGCTTTTTCTAAATCTACAAAGACACAATGGAGTTCTTTCTGACCATCTCTTTACTTTTCCATCAGCATCCTCAAAACAAATATGGCATCTGTGGGGCTCTTTCTTGGCATGAAACTGACACTGCTGCTCACAGTCACCTCTCGTCTAAGTCTAGCTTCCACAACTCTCTCCCAGATCTTCATTGTGTGGCTAATCAACTTAATTCCCCTGTAGTTGCTACAAATCTGAACAATAACCTTGCTCTTAAACATGAGCACAAGCACACTTCTCCAATCCTTGGGCATTTTCTCATTTTCAAGAATGCTATTATGTAGTTGAGCCAAAAACCTCACTGTCATCTCTCCTAGACAATTCCATAACTACACTGGTATGTTATCAGCTACTAATATATTATTATTATTATTATTATTAATTTTATATTACCTTTTTATTTTCAGTTGATCTCTACTTTTCTTTCTTTTCCATTGTCTTCATTCATTAGGTTCTCAAAGTACTCCTTCCATCTTCCCGTCACACTACTCACTTGTTACCTTAACAAGCCTAATGCGGATCACATTCTTTCCAGCCTGGTCGCTTTATCAAGTCAATCAAAACAAGTCCTTCTCCTCCTTAATGTCCAGCCTCTTGTACAACTCATTATGTTTTCTGTTTTGCTTTTGCTACCTCCCTCTTTGCCCTATATTCCTGTCTACTCTCTACAGTCCTCTCACTGTCATATTTATTTTTGTCTCTTCTTCTGGATAACCCCGCATTTCCCTATTCCACCAACTCCCAAGTACCGTCCTACCTGTCTCTCTAATTACTGTTGCTGTAGTAACGCAGTCATCTGGAAGTTCTTTCTTACCGAGAGCCTTTAACAGCTCCTCTCTGAATTCCTCACAAACTTTTTTCCCTCGCATTCCACCATTTGATCTTCTTCTTTGATTTTACTCATTTTCTCTTCTTCACAACAACAGTCATTCTACACATCACCATCCAATGTTGTCTAGCCACATTCTTTCTTACCACAACTTTAAAGTCCTAAATCTCCCTCATGTTACCTCTTCTATAAATTATGTAGTCCTTTAACAACATGGTGAAGGACAGTATGGTGTGTCTGGCAAGATTAAGTCAGGTCCTCTGGACGGATTCTTGTTTGTTGAAATGCTTTGGCTTTTATCCAAAAGACTTCTTCAGTCTGAGATCTTGCAATAAACTCAGGCTTATAAATAGCACCTGGTAATAGTGGATCAATCAATTTGCTGCTGACAGCCAGAACTAGTTTTTCACATGCAAAAGGAGGACCATCAGGCTGATAGTCCTCCTTTTGCATATGAATAGCTGGTTAACTTGTTGCAAGATATCAGAATGAAGAATTTTGGATAAAAGACAAAACATTTCAACAATCAAGAATCCATCCAGAGGACCTGACTCAATCTTGTTAGATTTATCCAGAGCCCTGTAAAGAGAGAGTTGCGACACTCCCATAGACTCCCATAGAAAGAATGGAATGCGGAAGTCACGTGGGTCATGAAGCGGCAAATAGTTCCAAACAGCAGCGGTTCCAGCTTTGAACGTAGTTCATTCTCCATGTTTTCTCCAGTAAGTTGATGAAAATACGACAATTTTTTGCCATTTTGAAGCGTTATCTGACTGTTCTGTACCACAATTTATCAACATTAATACTTCATGTCGCCAGTTTTAGTTAATGAAACATGTTAAATTGCTAATTGTGTTTTAACTGCAGCTGCTCTGCAACATGACAGTTTAAACAAGTCTATTTCTAATTCAACGTTTTAAAATATCTATTACTGCTTAAATTTTGCAAGGTGGTCTTTTTTAAATTTATGGTAATTCCAGTTACTAAACTCAACTAGAAAATATTTGGCCTTTTTTCCTGAGAGATTCATTCAACCTTTATTTAGACAGGTAAATCCCATTGAGCCTCAAGGACTCATTTACAAGAGAGACCTGATTTCAACAAAGAATGATGACAACATGACAAGATTGACGTAATTTAGTCAAAAGTTATAGATCATTTGTCAAAGACTGCAGCATAAATTGTGACATTATAATTAAAGGAAAAACGTGATTGTGGAGATGAATCAATTTTTTTCATGTTTTCCAGGTAAACCACAGGAGAATGACTTCATGAACTGAATGTTGCATTCAAAGTATCGTAACAAGATCTCATTTTCTGTCTTCCCAAACAATAACAGCTTAATCAAGATGTTTGAATAAAATCACTAACTCCATAACCTTCACAAAGTTGGTATTTACTGCAGGACTGTTCATTTACATTAGTTTTATATTATTAGTTTAGTGTTTGGTAATCATGGGTCAAGTTGAGATGAGACTCTTTCAAGACAGAACAAGAAAGAAGAATTATTATCAAGAACATATCAGCATCAATAAACTGTAGGACAGTAACAAAAAAACTTATTACACTATCACAGGTACAATGAGATGGAGCTGGGAATTATTCTTCATGCCAGTTGTCTTCATCTGATCTTTTGTAAAAATATGTCAATTTATTTTCCATTGTTAACATTTTTCTTTGCAGGACTGCGCTAATTTTCTTGTCTGTGAGTTTCTTCTATCCTGCTTATGTATTTTTTGTGTTCTAATTGTTCCCTCAGGTTGTTCATCTCTGTTCCCTGACTGCCTGTTGATCCATCCTCCTGGTCCTGTTGATCCTGGATCATCAGATCCTGACATGTCCCCGTCCTCTGAGGACACATTTTCATCTTTCCCTCATCTCACTCGCCTCATTTCTGTTTCTTCCTTCCTCAGTCTCTGAAATTACAACAGCACTGTTAGAATGAAGATTAATGTTCAATAAAAAATATGACATGTCTTATTGTACCACTGTTCGTACCAAAGTTTAATTTAGAAGAACATGTGTGATCACTGGTCAGCTCACTGGTCAGATCACTGGTCAGCTCACTGGTCAGATCACTGGTCAGCTCACTGGTCAGCTCACTGGTCAGATCACTGGTCAGATCACTGGTCAGATCACTGGTCAATGGATCAACATGCAGTGGAAGTTCTGCTGTTCTTCTCATATGGTTCTGGTCGATGAACAAATGGTTGAACCTCCTTCTGTCTCACACGTCCTCACTGTGTCTCTGTGAACTGTCCTCTCTCTAAATGTGCCTGTAGAGTGACATTAGTTTATTTTCTTGCACATTTCTTTGACAGTTAAACATTTTGAGCCCTGATTGAAAATGTTTGTGCAGATTAAATTTACAGCTCTCACTTTGTGTTGTTGTGATGATGATGATGATGGTGCTCCTGCTGACTTGAGATGATGTACAGGTATTAATAAACAGTATAAATGGCAGTAAAAGTACTTTATTAAAGCTTGTTTTACATTTTACATATTTTATAATAAATTGTTTGGAAATTTATTTTTGCACAATTAACACTTATTTTGTCATCAGTTATGATTTTACAGTTTCATTTAAATTAACATTTTAATAAATGAATTACATTTTTACAATAGTTGTCAGGCTACAATCAACTCAGTTATCCAGGTACTTGGTTGCCATAACAAAAAAAAAAAAAAAAAGAAAAAAATAAACGACAAATACAACAATTATATTCAGGTCTCTCTTGTAAATGAGTCCTCGTGGCTCAATGGGACGAACCTGTTTAAATAAAGGTTGAATTAATATCTTCTATAGAAATCAAGAATTCATCCAGATGATAAGCTGGAGCAGATCTGAACTGCTGCATGGAGGACAAGGTGGAGCATTCTCATGCAGAGAACATCAGAAATAGCTTTATAACAGCTGTTAGTTACTCTGATATTTTATTTATCGTGTGTAACGTTATAAAACACTGACATGGCTATATTGATCATTGTATTGCATATAAAAAATAATTCTAACAAATATGTGTTTGCAGACTCATTCCCTTCTAAAATTTAATGATAAATGTATCAGCCACTTCTAAAAATGCTTTAATAAAATACATAGTCTGTGAAATAATCAGTAATCAGTTAAGTAATCAGTTCGTTGCTGCTCAATAATTACTGAAAGACGCCAGGTAAAGTAAGAAAAGTCGATTTTTGTGTTATGTTGCGCCAGCAGCCGCTCAAACTGACTGACAGCGATGAGCTGTTTGGAACTATTGGGAGCTGCATGAACCACGTGACCGCGTATCGGCGAGTTCAAAGAGTGTTGCAACTCTCTCTTTATAGGGCTCTGGATTTATCTACCTGGATTATTGAGCATTAATCAGGACACAGTATGGTGTGGTTCCTTCATCAACATGTCCATTCATGTATGCTCCAATCATGGCTCTCCTCCCTGGGAATATTCTCTATCCCTTCATCTAGCTCCTTCCAGAATTTCTCTTTCTCTTCCACATCATCCAACATGTTGAACATAACCACTGACAACATTTAGCATCAGATCTTTTACTTCTACCTTCAGCCACACCACCCTATAGGACACTTTTTCCACCTCTACTATCAGAATCAGAATAATCTTTATTATCATTGCACCGAGATACAACGAGAACATGTACGTACCGTCGTCTGAAAGATGGGCTGAGTGCACGAAGCTGCCACTAAAAAAAGTGTGGCCCTCATTATTCTTATTCAGAATAATATTTTTGCTTAGAAGAGAAAAGGCAAGAAAACATGAGGAGAGATGGTATTAAAAAAAAGATCTCTCACGCCGTGTCCTAGACAGGGCACGATTTGAGGCATAAAAAAACCCTACCACAGCAAAGCAACATAAATAGATGGTATACATGTACATATAGGCCGGTGAAGACATTTAATTTTTAAGCGACAGTCATAGCATAGTCCAGAGCCCCCCCTCTCAGCTATTGTCCAGATAAGAGGTGTTATTCATCACCAGCTTGGTTTAGGTTCACATGTCCACGGCCTTGGGAAATGGAGGGGTGAGGAGACAGACAAAGCATCTTTGTTTTTTCAAAACATGCCAGGAGGAGTTGAGATAAGTCTGCCCTCAAGGCCAGTTTTGGGTCAGGCAGAACTCGTGAATTTCTGTTTCTGCCTTTTAAAGTCACCAACCAATTTGCTGCTGACAGCCAGAACTAGTTGTCTATGATACATGTTATGCTAAGTCCTCCTTCAGGACCACAACTACTCCATTTCACTTCATAAATATGATAATAATAATAAAAACTGAATTTTCTCACAAAGGATCAAACCCCAATCTACCAGGTGTAAGCAGGAGCATCCCATTCCATTTTTAAAAACACTTAATATGGTGCAAATAAAAGCAATCAAGAACATTTTTTTTTTTTAATTTAAGTTTATGCTCTTCACTGGAAATAAACTACAAGAACTTTAAAGTACCCCACAACTTCCTACAAACTAAAACAGGAAGATTGCATAATTTATGATTGTGCTAATGAGCTGTAAGTGAAAAGGTATATTGACAGAGTGAGAAGAGTCAGACAGGTCAGTCTCAGTGTGGGATAATGGCTACGCTTCATTAGTGTGCTGGGAGAACCAACTCCTGGGGTGCGTTGCATTACATGTGGACCGAAAAACTCAATGAAAAATCTATGCCAGCAAACCACAAAACTTTGAGACTCTTTGCCAGCATGCCACACTGCTAAAGCACCTGGGTTTTTGGTTGACATATTTCCAAATAGTTTAAAAGAGAGAGAGTGAGAGCGAGAGAGAGAGAGAGAGAGAGAGAGAGAGAGAGAGAGAGAGAGAGAGAGAGAGAGAGAGAGAGAGAGAAATGTTCTTACAGTCCACAGTGTACTCTTTGAAGAACTCTATAGAAATCTTATTCTTGCTCTGCAGGCGGTGACATGCTGTCAGTGAAATGTAAAAAAACAACAACAACACCTTATGGGACAGAAAACATTTGATGATGAAACTGTAATAGAAAAAAAAACAGATTTCAAAATAATAAAACGTAAATGATGACAGTACGACAGTAAGAGGAAGAGCAACAGTGCAAGCACAGTTATCGTTACTTCAATTGGAGACTTGCCCCATTTTTGAAGAGCAATGATACAGTAATTCCTGTTCACCTTGTTGCAAATGAGAATTTATTTTTATGTGCAAACTTTTTGCAATAAGCATGAGTTGGCAGTGATGGCTGGTGGTAAAATTGTTTGAACAAACTTCCATTTTAAAATCATATTTATTAAATTTGGTTAGAGGTTAGAGAAGGCGAGCCTTTGATCAGAAGGTTATTGGTTAGACTCCCCGGACCGACAACATCAAAATGTGGGTGGGAAAGGTGAAACACCCACACCTGCCTCCACTCTGGGCCCTTGAGGTCTTGACCTTTAATAACCCCCACCATCAGCTCCCCCGGGTGCCCTAGATGGCAGCTCTCTGCTCCACACAGAGGGCTGTGGTAGCTCAGGAGTCTGTGATTGAGTCAGGAAGGGCATCAGGCGTAAAAACAATTGGCAATTTGTGCGAGTTAGTTTTCTCCCTGAAGAAGGGAGCAGCCGAAAGAAAAAAAACGATTGCCTCTACAGAATTATCATTTAGACAGCTGCCCAGTAAAGTCCAAGGATGTTTTTGAGACATGTTCAACCTTTTCTACCTGAAAAGTTAAAAAATAAGGTGGAACATGTCAAAACATGAACTGGAGATGATTGTCCACACTTGTATCTCCTTGCATTAAATTATTATAAGGTTATTTTCTAAACATAAAAGTCTGTGATTGTCTTTAGTTGGTACAAATGCTGCAGCAACACTTTTAACTCAAACAAATGAAAGAAATTCATATGTTTCACATATCACGTTATTGACTCTTCAACTCATTACATTCTGAATCCATTCATATGTTGATGTTAATTTAAGAGCTCTACATGGTCAAACTCCTGAGTTTATTTCTAAAGCCTCACACATTTCACCTCGGTCCTTTAGGTCATCTAACCTAAAGTTATTAGTATTTCATAACGAATATATTTTTGAGGGAATTGGGTCTTTTAAGCATTTGCATTTTTGTTGAATGAACTTGCCTGATTTTATTTTGTACTGTATTGACAACATTTGTTGTTTGACATTTTCTAAAAGTTTTTCTTATTCCTTTTGTGAAAAAAAAAAACAAAAAAAACATTTAACATGTTAAAAATATTCTATAACCACATGGAAAACATGCAGAAAATGTGTTGCACGTTATAAAAATCTTTTTATATGTGAAGTTTTTTTTGTACAAATCAGACAAGCTTATTTTTGTTTTTACATTTTGCTAAATTATATAATCATTTTCTTCATCTTTTTATATAATCGCATTTTACTTATTTTTCATATAGTTGCATTGTAATGTATTTTTTTTTCTGAGAAAGTGGCTGTGTGAATAAATATTATTTACTTGTTTTGTTGCCAGGTCAAAAACAAATACATCAATAAACATTCCTTAAGAACATGATTGCTCAGCTCATTCAATGGTGTAACTCATTCTTTACTTGCATTCTTGGCTCCTTTCTTGCCAATCTTATATGGATTCTTCAGTTAATTCAAAATGCCTGAACAGATTATCTTCATGCAGTTCACAATATTTATATATATATATATATATATATCAGCTTGACATAAAACTGATTCTTGTAACTTGTCTCTTACATTTGTATCTAAGTGGATTAGCCCTGAATTTAAGTCTTACTCTTTGACCATGTCCTCAAGGCCCATGATTTATTCCCTTTTCTTAAATAACAACACAAATGCTGAAAACTGATTCTTGTGGGTTGGATATTTCACAAGTATTGCACATAGTGTTTTAGTCAGGAGATTTATGAAGGGATCATTTAAAAATTTGTGTTTATTGATGTTTATATTTAATTGTGCATGTTTAATTGTAAGAAAAACACAATGCAATCATGTGGTCTTCAAAGGACAATAAAGTTTTTGAATGATCATTATTGTACTTCAGTGAGCTGCTAATGAAAAATGCATAAATCCAGCCTTGCACTGGGGAAGCACTGAAATACTTCTAAAATATACTGTACTAAATATCTGAGAACTGAGAACAAACAGACTTTGTAACAATGAGCTAATTAATATTGATAGTGAGAGACAGGGGCACACTGATCTCATGCTGTAGGTGTATTACTGCTTCTGGTCTGGAAGTATGTCTATAAAAGCAAAATCATGCATTTGTTCAGAGAGGAAAGTCAGTGGTCAAACTGTAGCTGATGCCCTATTTAGTGTGAAAGAGAAAAAAGTGTTTCAAGTAATCCTCTTCTTCACTGTTCACTGCAGATGTGAGGCTTGGCACTAAGGGACGTTGGAAAATCCTTTGAGACTTTCTTTTAAAGTCTGAAAGGCAAAAGTTTCATTTCGAAATTTGGCCTTCCGTGTCAAAATTCAAGATGGCTGCCCGCATACATGTGTATTTATATATATATATATATATATATATATATATATATGTGTGTGTGCGACTCTTGAGAGCTAGATAACTTCAAAAGTTAGCAATGTGCTGGCGTCAAATTTGGTGTGAGGCTGCATGTATGCTTAAAAATGGTCATTATAAAAGATGGGTTGACAAGTCAAAACCCAAGATAATCACCTACACACACTCACACACACAAACACACAGGCAGATGTGTGTGTGTGTGTACATATATATGTCCATCCATCCATCCATCCATCCATCCATCATCTTTACCCACTTCTTCGTTTTCGGGATGCCGGGGTCACTGTCATGTCCAGCCATCACTGTGTGAGAGGCGGGGGACACCCTGGACAGGTCTCCAGTCCATCACAGGGACACGTTAGAGACAAAGAGACAAACAACCATCCACTCACTCACACCTAGGGATATTTAGAGTTACCAATCAACCTGACATAAATATTTTTGGTCTGTGGGAGGAAACCGAAGCACCTAGAGAAAACCCAAGCATGCATGAAGAGAACATGCAAACTCTACCCAGAAAGGCCACGGACCAGGATTTGAACCAGGGTAACCTGCTCACTGAGAGGCAGCAGCTCTACTACCTGTACCACCGTGCTGCCCGTGTGTATATGTAAAGATCTTAAATATATACCTGTGTGTGTGTGTGTGTGTGTATATATATATATATATATATATATATATATATATATATATATATGGTGGTGAGAACAGGGAACAGTTGGAAGAGAACTTGGAGAGGTGGAGGTTTGTACTTGAAAGAAGTGGAATGAAAGTCAGCCATACGTAGTAAGACAGAGTACATGTGTGTGGATGAGAGGGAGGCCGGTGGAACAGTGAGGCTACAACGAGCAAAGGTCACAAAGGTGCAGAACTTCAAGTACTTGGGGACCACTGTCCAGGAAAATAGGAAATGTGGTAAAAAGGTGAAAAAGACAATCCAGGCAGGATGGAGAAACGTTTCAGGAGTGATTTGTGACAAAAGTGTGTCAGCAAAGGCCAAAAGAAAAGTTTACAGGACAGTGGTTAGATCAGCAATGTTATGTGGTCTGGAGACAGTGGCAATGACAAAAAGACAGGAAAAAGAAATGGAGGTGGAAGAAATGAAGGTGTTGAGGTTCTCCTTAGGAGTGACAATGATGGATAAGATTAGGAATGAGATCATCAGAGGTACAGCACAGGTTGAACAACTGGGAGATAAAATTAGTGAGGACAGACTGAGATGGTTTGGACATGTCCAGAGGAGGGACACTGGGTATACTGGTAGAAGGATGTTAGAAAAGCAGCTGCAAGGAAAAATACAAAGAGGAAGTCAAATGAGAAGATATATGGATGCAGTTTGAGAGGACATGGAGGTAGTTGGAGTGAGGACAAAGTGAGATGGAGGAGGATAACTTGCTGTGGAGACCCATGAAAAGCCAAAAGAAGAAGAAGAAGAAGAAGAAGGCTCTCCCACTTGTTCATTTTCATCTATAAATCAATCCTTGGTCTGCTGCCTTCTGAAACCAAGGCCGTTAGGCAGCAATGTAGGAGGGCGGAGCGAAAGTGGAGGAAAGACAGGCAGCAGGTCTCTTTTCAAATACTATTGGACCTCACAGCCGCCTTTGACACCATCGACCATGAGATCCTCATTGCTAGGTTGGAGCAGTGGGTGGGCATCACATGGTCAGCCCTCATTTGGTTCAGATCTTACCTCGCTGACAGATCCTTTTGTGTCTCCATCAAGGATTTTAGTTCTGCAGCGGCAGAGCTTAAATGGGGGGTTCCGCAAGGGTCCATCCTGGGTCCCCTCCTATTCTCTTTATACCTGCTGCCGCTTGGTGCTATTTTCTGGAAACACAACATGCCCTTCCACTTCCATGCCGATTACTTTATTGACCGCTGAATTTACTTCCCCCTAAGACACAATGCCACATGCTCTATTCAACCTCTGCTCGACTGCCTGGCTGACATCAGGGACTGGATGGCTTTAAACTTCTTAAGTTTCAATGAAAAGAAGTCTGAAGTCATGTTGTTCCCTCCCAATGACACGATCACAAACCACTGCATCGACCTCTCCGCTCTAACCCTGTCAGAAAAACAAAGAGTCACTAATCTGGGAGTGATAATGGACCCTTCCCTGAAACTTAACAATCATGTAAACATGATTGTTAAATCATGTTTCTTCCAACTGAGGCGGCTGTCTAAACTGAAGCCCATATTGTCCAAAAATAACCTGGAGACAGTAATACATGCATTCATTACATCTAGGCTTGATTACTGCAGTTCACTCCTGTTTGGTATCAGTCAAACCTCCATGGCACGACTACAACTGGTCCAGAATGCAGCAGCCCGATTTTTAACCAGTACAGGCAAAAGAAAGCACACTACACCAGTTTTGGCCTCACTGTACTGGTTACCGGTTCACTTTCGAATCCAGTTCAAAATACTACTGTATGTCTACAAATCACTGAACAGTTTTGCCTCCCCCCCTCCCCCCATTCTCTCTGATCTGCTACAACCATATGTCCCACCACGTTCCCTGAGGTCAGCGGACCAGTTGCTCCTCACAGTTCCAGGAACTCGTCTTAAGAGCAGAGGTGACAGGGCCTTCTCTGTAGCAGGACCAAGACTCTGGAACAAGTTACCTCTGCTTGTCAGACAGGCCCCCTTCCTCTCGGTTTTCAAGTCCTGTTTCAAAACCCACTACTATTCGGTGGCTTTCCACACCAGATGATCTGTGTTTTGAATCCGTATGCTCCACACTGGTTTGTCGTCATTATCTGCATCGTTTTTATGTCTATATTCTGATTTACTTCATTTTGTATTTTGCTTTGTGTGTTACCTGTTGTCCTGTCTGTACAGCACTTTGGTTGGCCTTCAATTCAATTCAATTCAATTCAATTCAAAAATACTTTATTAATCCCAGAGGGAAATTATCTGCTTGTCGCTGTTTTAAGTGCTCTATAAATAAAATGGTATGGTATTGTATGGTATGGTATGAATTTTCCTCCCTTATGTCACAACATGCGTTCTCAGGTCATCAGTACCTGCAGCGTTCCATCAGTGTGTACTAAACTTGGCAAAAAGGCCTTTTCTTACTCTGCTCCTGTATCCTGGAACATCTTGCAACAGGAACTGAAGCTGTCTACCTTAATTTCTTTGGGGGATTTTAAACATTTGATAAGGTCAATAGAAACATCAACACAAATACGTTCTTGCTTTTAGTATTTTACCTTGTTTTATATGGCACCTTGATTTTATTGTTTTATAATGCTACTTTTATTTTAATTACATTCTATTGTAGTTTATTGTTGTCTGTAAATTACATGTTGTCTGTCTAAAACAAGGCTCTCTTGCTAATGAGTCCTCGTGACTCAATGAGACTAACCTGTATAAATAAAAGGTTGAATGACAGAGGCCATGACACAAACAGTAGAGCACAAGTAAAATACCTGTAAAATGTCTCTCGAAAAGCTGACAGGGTTGGCCAGTGATGGTGTCAGTGTAATGCTGGGCCAGAAAAAATGAAGTGGCTGCCAAGCTGAGGTAGCTGTGCCCTGGCATCATTTCAATACACTGAATTTGCCATCAGCTGGCCATGTCATGCACTGACGCCAGATCAGGGTGTAGAGATGTAAAAGTTCTGAGATGTAAATTGGTGTCTGTTCATGTAGAGCTCGCCAAGTCGAAACCAAAACCTTGAAATTCACTTGATAATGAACTGGGAGCCTATGAAGTTGTTTTAGAAGTGGAGTTATATGACAAGTATGGTATATGACAGTACTTAGCAGTTGTGCACATTCTGAGTATGCAGAACATGACTCAGCAGCTTATGGGCTGCTACTCAGAATGAGGACAACAAAATTTGTAGGGGGTGTCTACATACTCAGTGACATATTACCTATCCCAAGTGACCTGTCTAAACATTTTCAGGCAGACACCATAAACATCTCTGCTATACTTCTAAATGTAAATGCCACTATTGACCAGCTTGCTCAACTAAAGTCACCAGATAATGGGTCCAAGGCAGTAAATGCCCAAGCAAATAATATGCAGTAACATGTATACCTGTCTGTTAAAGTGACTGCCATGACAGATAGATTTTTCTACCTGGATTATTGAGCAAATGACAGATAGCACTGCTACGAACTTTGTATCCCTGAAGGCCAAACATATAGACTCCTTGATTGAAAAATTAGGAAAATATTTCAGACTGTAAAAGACAATGGTATCTTATTGGCCTTCAATATTTTCGATTCTCTGACTGTTCCCTGTCCCAAGAAGGATGAAGCAACATCCGATGAACTTGGAAAAATGAGTGTGAAAACACTGGCTGCCCAATTCTTGCCTACAAAGACAGAAAAGCTTTATGCTGAATTTCAGCACAGGAGATACCATGTTGTTGACCAAGTTCTCCCAGAAATGCCAAATGATATGAATGTTTGTTTTTGAAATGCTTATGAAAAAGACAGGCTCCTTAGAACCATTCTTCAGTAATCTCCTGCATACGGTGGTTCTCACACTGACACTGAGTAATTCTTAACCAGAAAGGGGTGCCAGTGCATGCAGATAACTAAGACCAGGGGTCTCATGTACAAAGGGTGTGTTCACATAAAAATGTGACATATGCCCTTTTTTCCCCAAAAAACTTCAGATGTATCAAGAATGAAATGACCGTGGAAATGTGTGCAGCCTCATGCCAACTTTTGGCTGGAGTAAGCACATGTCTATGGTTATTTGTCCATTGGTGACAATTAGAGGTAAAATTGAGAAGCTGTTAAAGATGTGAAAAATATTATTATACACACCAAGCACACATGATGAACAATTAATGCAGCCACATGTATGCAATTAGATGAGTGGATATATGTAAAAGCATGTGCAAAGTGGTACAGAAAATACTTTAAACAACAATGGGTAGAAGGTATAGCAAATGGCACAATATGTAGAGAGCGTATATTTCTAGCCCACAATAACTGGCTCATCAGCCATTTTAGGCTTCCAAGCACAATCCTTTTGAAAATGTGCTTGGAGCTGCAGCTAGTCTTGGATCGTGACAAAGCGAGGAGTCTGCCTGTCCACATACAGCTTCCACACTGGAGTTCGCAGCAACAGGGGCATTCCGGAGGGAGCTGACAGACCATTTGAGACTGTTTCAGTCAACCATGAGCTGAGCCTTGCCAGCTGTGTGGGATGGACTTATCTGTATGTCAACCAGGTATATCAAATTCCCTACAATGCAGTTGAACAGGCTGACATTAAAGCACAATTTTCAATGACAGCCAATTTTCCTAATGTAATCAGAGGTATCGACTGCACACACATTTCTATAAAAGCACCCTCACGGGATGACTGTTATGTTAACGGGAATAATTTTAATTCGGTCAATGTGCAAATTCAATGTGATGCACAAAAGCAACTAACCAACATTGTGGCGAGGTGGCCTGGTTCAACGCATGATTCATTCATTCTAATGAACAGCATGGTTGGGAACAGACAAGCTGACAGTGCAGGATGGGTGGCTTTTTGGTGAATAAATTCATTTAATCGTCCCAATATTTCAGACCATTTTTTTTCCGTAATTTCTGTGGAATTATAAAATAGGTGAATGTTGGAGTGTTTGTGGACTTTATGAAAAAACTTTGTCTTTTCTTGAAGGAAGGCATATTGTTCTTTTCATATCCAACCTCTGTTTGCTTATATGTTGTTTAGATGTAAATGTTTTTGAAAATAATACATTTCCATAGGAATAAATTTGTCTTTCTTCTGTGTGCTTTTCTGTTCTTCATCTTTCTGTTTATGAATGAGCTACTGAATTTCTATCATACAACCAGTGACTGAGCTATATAACGTGATTCCTGCAGATATTACCTTTCACTAGAGACCTCACTGATGTTGAAGCAAAAGTTCAAAAGTTAAACACTCTTAATATTTAGATCCAATTAGAGACTCCGAATAGATACTTTGGAAAACACATAGACATACCCACAGAAAAACATGCCCAGAACAGTAATGTTTTGTACTATTTTTAACAGATTTGAACTAGCAATAGGTAAGACTTGATTATAAGGCCTTATTTGGGTTGGCAGTCCATCCCTCCATGTGCAGAAACACAAAAAAGGAAAAGAATCCAGGCAAGAAAACAGTTTAATTTTTGTGAGTTCCAAATGTAATACTTACATACTAGTTACAGGTACAATAATTTTGAAATAATTTTGACTGTTGAAGTTAAAAACTTACTTTTACCTTTACAGAGAAATTAGGCCTTTGAATAAACTCCAAATGGTTCAAGAACAGCATCTATTTTAATTTGGACATCTATTTTTTCCAACTGTTTTATTTATTAATTTATATATTTATTTATTTGGGGGGGGGGGGTGCAGTTTAGTAGTTGAGATAGTATGTTACTGTGTTGTGACTGTTGGAAACTGGTTGGCGACTCCATCCCCAACTTATTATTGTGAGGAAATATACAATACCTCAAAGCAGTCACGCCAAAGTTTTTCTGTAAATTTTTACTGAAAATTTTTGATCATCAATTTTTGAAATTCCTGGTCTATTTGTGTGCACAGCTTGCAAAACTGTATTGCAGGTTGTGCACATTATTTTTGCTTGATTTATGCTTTCTATCTGAGGAGAGGTCTCTTGTACAGGTGAAAAATTCAGCTATCTCTTTAAGATGCCCACAACAAAACTGAGAAGAATTTGAGACACCTGCAATGACAACATTTTGAAAAAAACAAAACAAAAAAAAAACCCTCACGCAGTGAAGTTGAGAACCCCCGTATAGCCGTAAGACATTCTGGAGTCATCAAAACTGCCGACAAACACAACATAGTCACCAACAATTGCAGCCCTGTGACATATGACTTTATGGTGTAGCCTAGGGCACTTGCCAAATATATTTCTTTCAGAATAACTGTGCAACATGATACTGAAGGCTGTGTAAATGTTTATAAAATTACATTTGCATGAACTGCTTTGAAATGGCAAAGACAGGAGTTGTTTTATAATCCACTTTGGTCTTCCCTGTGCCTGAACTATGTGTTTGTTATTTACTAGGTTCAAAATAAACTATTTATTCAAACTAAAAATGTTCAGAGTTATTGACAACAGGTCAGATATTACTTATTCAAAACCCTTCCACAGAACCTCACATAAACATTATCTAAACTATCCCTTTAAATATTAAAACTAAAACCTAACATTTATATATTTCCAATTTATTATCCAAGTTCTCTCTCAAAATTAAAGTATATTTCTAAGCAGTCTAATAGTAATGACTTTTCCTGACGGCTGCAGCTTCCTTCAGGAGGGCAATGCACGAACCCCAAACAGGAAATATTGCCAGAAGTGGCTTGAGTCACACAATAAAGAGCCTGCGGCATTTACCAAGCTCACAATCTAATTGAACATCTGTGCGATGCAATAGAGCAATCCTGACGCTTAGAACACCTACTCACAGAAACAACGAGTTGCCAGTTCCACAGAAAAATGCCAAGAGATCCCATGTTCATGCCAAGAAGAAGCAAAGCTGTTGGGGTCAAGTCAGAAGGACTTTTACAGAATTAGGCTGGTTGTTTTCATGAGTATTGTACAGATTCATAGATGACATTTCTTTTCAATCTGTCTTTAACCAGGAAAATCCCACTGAGATCACAGCCTTATTTAGAAAGGGAAGCCTAGGTCTAACATGTATGTTTTTGAATTGTTGGAGGAAACCAGAGAACCCAGAGACAACTCACCCTAACGCATGGAGAACATGCAAATGCCTCTAAGAACCGGGTATTGAACGCAGGAACTTCAAGTTCAAGTAGGTTTTATTATCATTCGCATTACATGTGGTACATGAGGTGGAATTAAACTGTGTACACAAGGTCCAAGTCACATCCAATAATAGCAAAAGTATAAATTGTAAAAAGAAACATTAAAAAGGATCTAAGATATAAACTATGAAATACGCTAAACACTAATAGTGCAACATGCCGAACAACAGCAGCAAGAAAATAAGTCTGTGTGAGTAGATGAGTATGAATGAATACAGCAGCATGAAATAATCAGCAGCATGAGATCAGCAGCATGGATAATCAGCAGTCCATATCACCAATCAAAGTGGCATTACAGTGATTTTTTCCCCCACAGTGATTATCCTGATTAGATACTCATGAGTCTAACAGCCTCAGGGTATAAGCTGTTCCTCAGTCTAATTGTTCTGCACTTAATGCTCTACAACCTCCTGCCTGAGAGGAGCGGGGCAAAAAGTGTGTGTGCTGAGTAAGTTGGGTCCTTCGTGATGCAGGTGGCCCTCTTCCTGCATCTGGAGGTGTAGATGTCTGTGATGGTGAGGAGGCTGACTCCATGCAGTTGTTGCACAGTTGCAGAGCTGTCCTTTTTGCAGTTGTGCAGCCTCCATGTCACACGTTGATGCTGAAGTACAGGATGCTCTCCACTGCACACTCACTGCACACCTGTAGAAGGAGGTGAGGACTGAGCTTCTCAGTCCAGACTGCCTCAGCTGCCTGAGGAAGTAGAGTCTCTGATGTGCTTTCTTGATCAGGCTGGTAGTGTTGTCACCACAGCTGAGGTTGTCGTTCAGGTGCACACCCAAGTACTTGTATCTGGAGACAACTTCTACTGCAGATCCTCCTATACTCAGTGGGGTTAGGTGTGTTTGTTCATTCTGAAATTCACAACCATCTCCTTTGTCTTCTTAATTAAATCTTTAGGCGGAGTGGCGGCGCAGAGGTTAGAAGATGGGCTTGTGATCAGAAAGTCGCAGGTCAACACACATCCCTGAGGGGAGCCAGTGCTGAGGATTATGGTGGAGGAGAAGCTGTGGCTCTTCACAGACTGCTGTCTGTTTGTTAAGAAGTCTAGGACGCATTTGGATAGAGAGGAGCTTAGTCTTAGTGTGAGTAGTTTGTCCATCGTCCTTCTGCTCCAGGTGGGTGAGAGCAGTGTGGACAACAGAGGACATGACGTCCTCTGTCGATCGATTCTTGCAGTATGCATACTTGTGAGGGTCCTTGCTGATGTTGATGATAGCTTTCATGTGGGTCATGACCAGACTTTCAAAGCATGTAATGACTATTGGAGTGAGGGCTAATGGCCGGTAGTCATTCAGACCAGTTGTTGCAGAGCTTTTAGGAACTGGGATGATGGTGGTAGTCTTCAGGCAAGTGGGAAAAGTTGCCAGGGTGAGGGAGGAGTTAAAGATGTTGACCAGTATCTCACAGAGCTGATTGGCACAGTCTTTCAGAACCTTCCCCAGGATGTTGTCTGGGCCAGTTGCTTTACTACTTTTTGATGTATTCGAGGAAAGCAGATGTGTATTCCTACAGATCCAGCTGTCCCTCTTTTACAGCAGCCTCCCTGAAGATCTTGTCACGATCCTCGAGGTTGGAACCCAAATGCAGGGAGGCGAGGCGAGGCAGGAGTTCAAAATAAAAATAATTTATTTTTAAATGACAAAACAAAAGGCTGTCGGTGCAGCAAAACCTTACTTTGGCAGACAGGATCAGGAACTAGGCAGAGCAGATCATCAGATGGACAAAAAACTGACAAGACAGAGGAGGACTGAGACATCTGTGAACACAGAACAATCACCAGACAAAAAGTGAAGGAGAGACAGGCTTTTTATGAGACAGAGGGAGAGTGAGTAACGAGAGCACCTGGGCAGGTGGCTGATGAGGGACAGGTGTGAATGATAAAGATTGAGTGGAGAGGCAGACTGAGGAGTGAGTGGAAAATAACAGAATCAGATAAACAGAAAATCACACACAGAGCAGAACAACAAAAACATAAAGAGCAGACAGAGACAGAACCAGTCAAACAGAACTCAGAATGTAATTAAAGTGACACATTTACAAAGCACCTTGAAAAGGAAGGAAATGATTTAGTTTGTGGGATAACAGGACCAGATACACAAAAGCAGAAAACACACAAGGAGCAGAGGCTTAGGCAGATGGGGGGGGCAGCGGGGACCGCTGACCGTGACAGATCTGCCAGTCTGTACATGCAAAACAGTCCTGCACTACAGAGTCACTGTCACTGACCCACATGGTGACATTTTTCTGCGTGGGTCTGGAACTTCTCAGCGGGGTGGGGGGGTAGACAGGGGCCAGTAGTATGGAGATGTGATCAGAAAAGCTGAGGTGGGGTGGAGTACGGCTTTGTATTCACCTGATATGTTGGTGTAAAAACAGTCAAGTGTGTTATTACCCCGTATTGGAATAGTCACATGTTGATAAAATCTTGGCAGAGTGTCTTTCAGGTTTACGTGATTAAAATCACCAGCCACCACGTAAAAAGCCTCCGTATGCTTGTTTTGCAGCGAGCTGATGTTATCATGTAACTCCTGCAAAGCATCTTTAGCATAAGCATCCGGGGCTATATAGACAACAATGATAAACACTGCCGTAAACTCCTGAGGTAAATGATGTGGTAGACATTTTACAGTCAGTTGTTCTAAAGCCTCCGAGCAGGAACTGTTTATCAGGACAGAGGTTGTGGACCAACCTTTGTTTACGTAGATGCACACTCCACCTTCCCATGTCTTCCCCGTTAGCTCGCTGCAGCGGTCCGCACGAAAAAAACTTTATCATCCAGCTGGAACACTGAGTCTGACATATTGTTATTAAGCCATGTCTCTGTGAGACAGAGTACAGCGCATTTTCTCATCTTCTTTGAGGCACTCACTCTCAGTCGCAGCAGACCCAGCTTGTTTTCAAAAGAGCGAACGTTGGACAGGAAGCGAGACGGGATCGAGAGTCTGTTAGCCTTAGCATTAGCCTTCAGTCTCGCTAATACTCCAGCCCAGCTTCCCCTCTTTTTCCCCTGGGCACAATGCCTCCTCTTCCTATTTGAGTGCTGCTGCCTCCACACTGATGTCCGTAGAAGCTGCAGTCTGCCAAGCATAGTTTTCAAATTGTTGTCGATAGCTGCTGTATACAGAGTTAAACCCTCTCTTATGTTCATCAGTTCAGTTCGACTATAATTCAAACAAGACGAGCGGAGTCGGCCACGGAGCCAATTCCAAAACTCTCAAAAACTGGGATTTCACAGAGACTCGTTGAAGCTGCTGCCCGGCTGAGCGCAGCCATCTTGGACTTCTTGCTGTGAGACAACAGTGTTAACCAATAAGATGCTGTGCTTGACAGGTCCAAGAGCATTAATGATACCATCTTATTTCACTACCTTTTTCAAGATTCAAAGTGAAACCTATCAGATTTTTTTTCTCTCAGTTTGGCCTTAGAGTTAACCTGGAAACTTAAAGCTACATTGTCACAAACAACACTTCTAAAATGCACTGAATCAGGTCTTGTTAAATTGTTAACAGAAAATATTGCAAAGAACAAAGCAGGTAGAGTTTAGGATCACAGCTTGAGAAACAGTGTAGTGGGGGAACAGAGTCTTAATAAGGTGTTTTTCAGCTGCTTTGCGTCTTACTCACCAGGACTGTTCCACTGCTGTTGTTTCTTGCTACCCAAGTTTGACACTTCAAAGGGAGAGAGAAAGTTAAAGTCAAAGAACAGCTGAGACAAACAACATAAACCAAAGAGGAAAAATGGAAGTAGAGAGAAATTCAGTGTCAGGGACTGACTAAAATATTGGAAACCTAAGCAGGATGCTTTATTGTTAATAAGAAAGGGGATTGGGGTGCAGATGCTTGGCTGCATTCTGTTCACTTCATCTTTCCTTCATTTTGCTTTTATTTTCCCTACACAGCAAAACAAACAGTTTGGTACAAGAAAAGAATCAAACCAAATATAACAGAGTTAACAAAAGATATTCTTTCATACCTTCACTTTCAATATCATCAACTGCATCATTGACTAGGCGTATGACTGTCACTATGGAATCTAGGCAGAAAACACAAAGCAAAGAAGCTTGTAACACGTTACATGATAGCAAGAGCTAATCAGTGGCAGCAGATGTCTGATTGATATTTTGTACTTTGGCTGTTTGAATTTTTAAGAATATAAATAATTTCAGTGTATTTATCAGACTGTAGTTACATAAAGAACATATTCTAATATGTAGAAGTGTTTTATTTTTTTTCATTCAACCTTTGAAGCTACAAAGAAAAACATGTTATTTTAGAAGCAGGTTTATTATTTTCAATAAATAATCATTTTCTTAAAAGTTCTTTAGTGGAAAATAGATGAGCACTTGTTTTAATGCAGCTACACTAATTAGACTGGAGGGAAAGAATCAACATAGATTCTTAATCTAAAGAACAGAGCAACAGACATATCCACACCGGAATAATCATTAGGGTGTTAGACTTCCACCCTCTTACACTCAGATAAGAAGTAAAATCAATGATTTTGAGTTATCTGGGAAGAATACACAAAGGGAAATTCAGCAAAAGTATTTTTCTGTAAACATGAACCTGCATATTAACCACTGAAAACCCTTTCACCTGTATTGTTTTCACTACATAATATGATACAACTAACCCATCATTATTAACATTCATAACATTCTATGGCTTTCATTTTTCTAAGACATGACATGCATGATTGCATAACAGAAAATGTACATAGTATGTTCAGTTTTAGTACGGTAATCACAATATATTTTAAGATTGTAGCAAACAAGATGATCTTTTAGGAAGGATCCAGTATAGACCTCCATCATGATTAACAGATTTATGAGCCAGTGGGGAAAAAATATTATGTTGTATAGGCAGGCCAGTTGCACAAAATAAACTAGTGCATGCAAATTTCAATTATTTTATCATTAAAGATATAGTTCCGATCCTTTGAATGGCATTTTGTGGAAAGGTTACACAAAAAGTCGCATCTGCTGCTCTTTAAATGACCACAGTTTGATGAGGTGAAGGATAGTCAGAGGTAAAGACTGAAATGGGTTGCTGCTGGCTTAAAACAACTTAAATTAAAAATAATAATAATAATCTCAAAGTGCTTAATGCAAAAGCAAAACCTTTAAATTACTGTCAGTTTTGCACAACAGGGTTTTTGGCTGAGAATTTATGTTGTGCTGAAGATGTCCCAGGCTACAATTGAAGCTAGTGGCTTCTGTGGCTAAATGTTAAAGGTGTATGAAATTGCATTTGCATGAACTGCCATCAAATTGTTGAGAGTGGAGTAGCATTGATCAGGGATGACATCACAAGAATTGTGGGGAGTCCAAAAATTCCAGATGTTGGGCAAAAAACACGGCAGACCTCAAGCATAATGGCTACCTCCAATGATTTTGTCCATGCCAACTTAAACGAAATGTCCCCAGGGCCAAAATTGCCTTGGAACATATTGAAGGATACATCAATACACAGCTCATGCACTGGCTACAATGCAAAGGACTAGCAGTGTCCAGCAACTGTACCAAACTGATAAAATTTTACGTGTGGTGTTCCTGGTATTTCCATGCTGATTCATGCTCTTGTGCATTGGTGAAAAAGAACATATGGTTGAAGATTACATGTAGTATGCATGCCACTAATTCTCCATGTATTGAAAAGGTTTTCTGCGGCAGTCCTGATGAATGATTTTGTCAACCACTTCTTTGATTTAATTTGTTAGCAGTGTTAGCCATTAGTTGCTAGCTATCAGTTCTTCTACTTTTGCTTGGAAACGGAAAGGAACTTTAAGTTTTATCCAATGTCTAGCCGATTTTAGATATAAATCACATTTAGACTGCTTTAACACTGCTCCAAGTAGAGAACGCCAGGATGGTGATGGTATTCTTGGCATCTCTAGTGGTTTAAAAATATTATACTTCCACTCAGATGTAAGTATTCTTGTTTACATTTTTCCAGTCAAAGCCAACTCAGCCACATAGTGGAACCCAGTTATCACATTTCTCTCCCTGAGTAACTGGCTTTGGAAAGAGCATGAACTATATAACTTGCATATGAGGCTTGTCAACATATCGGCCATCACTACTGCAAGTCCCGTAGCAACAATGCTTCTTAAACACCATTTTACAGCTGTTTTTATTTTTTATTATTATCGTCACAAACCACAACTACAGCACTGATTGTATTATATTCAAAATTCTCTTTTCCCCAAAATCAGGGTACTTGTGGACATCACATATTGGGTGGGGAGCTCTTTTTAGTAACCCTGACCAGCAGTACTGCTGTAAAATGTTTAGTTGGGTCAGTCGCCGTTTCTCCAAAATGAGGTAATTTATAAAGCTATCAACAACAGGTAAGATATTACTTGTCCATAATCTTTCCATGGAACATTACTTCCAAAGGTCAACCTAAAATTTAAATCTGATCAACTCTGAGGCAAACAACAACAACCTCCCACTGTGTCTTAACTGGAATTAGTTCTACAAGACTCAGTTTGCATATTTCATAGCTGACATTTTGACTATAAAGAATGGAAGTAGCAAGAATCCAATAATGAGGTCTAAATTTCCCTTACCAAATGTTCTGCTGTTATACATATTTGAGAAAACAACCAGTTTGCACAGGTGCAGAAGTGAAATGCAGCACTTGGAACACATTTTACTCTTTCAGCCAACAACATCTGTTGCGAAACAAACATACACAGAATACTTATAGTTGATTGTTGTTGGCTAAGTACCAATTTAGCAATAGACATTTTGCATTTTAGCATACTTGAATTCTGATTTATTGCCATTTTGATCAGTCAGTTTGAATCAATCAGTGACACTGAGATTAAGAGACATTATTGTTGATCTAAACTAATTTTGTAACACCGACAAACCATTTCAAAAGTACACCAATTAAGAATTATATGTGTGGTAATATGTTCAGTGGAATCTGCTGGTATTTCAAAAAGCATCTTCTTAGAGTATTTTTTTAAGTAAATCACTATTTGTTGTATACATTAGTTTTAGTGTAAAACATATTTGGAAACGCTCATAGAAATATAACACACCTTGACACCCACCAGCATAAACCTGAAAAACGATGGCGAGGCTGCTGGTGGGTCATACATGTACAGAGTTTCTAAATGTACAGTAGTCCCTTGCTTATTTATGATTCATTGTTCACGGACTCGCTCTATTGTAGTTTTTCAAAATAAGAGTGGACATGAGACACAATTGGCTGACTGATGGGTGAGCCGCATGATTGGTATGGAATTATTGGAGTTATTTAAAATGAAATATTTTAAATTATTTAGCACCTGCTACATCTGTGTGCAGCCCACTGCAGGAGAAACTTCCTCCTGCACCTCCTCCTCCTTCCTCTGTTCTATAGCGGAGAAGTGGGCGTGTCCGAGAGCCCAGAGTGCAGCTGTGGCAGAGAGCTGAGTTCATGACATGCTGTGCTTTTTTAGAACGTTTAGAGTTTAGAAACATTGTTTAGAATATTGCAAGAGTGTGGGAAGTGTTTATATATACAGTATATATATATATATGTATATAGGCAGCAGGGTGGCGCAACTGGTAGAGCTGCTGCCTCTCAGCGAGCAGGTCCCTGGTTCAAACCCCGGTCCAGGGGCCTTTCTGGGTGGAGTTTGCATGTTCTCTCCATGCATGCGTGGGTTTTCTCCGGGTGCTCCGGTTTCCTCCCACAGTCCAAAAACATGCATGTTAGGCTGATTGGTGACTCTAAATTGTCCCTAGGTGTGAATGAGAGAGTGAATGGTTGTTTGTCTCGTTTGTCTCTATGTGGTCCTGTGATGGACTTGTGATCCGTCCAGGGTGTACCCTGCCCCTCGCACAGTGATTGCTGGACATGGGCACCGGCGACCCCCGTGACCCAAACTGTAATAAGCGGGTAAAGAAAATGGATGGATGGATATATATATATATATATATATATACATACATACATATATATACATATACATACATACACACATATATATATATATATATATATATATATATATATATATATATATATATATATATATATGTATATACTAAAATAAACTACTACTTAGTACAAAGTACTTAGTACTTACTACTTAGTGGTTATTCACTTATCGTGGGGATTCAGGGTACAGATCCCCGCGATAAAGGAGGGACTACAGTATTTATTTTTTCATCACTGCATTTGTATTATGCTAATGTATAAAAATAAAGTGTGTACAGTATTGCGTTTTGCTTTCTCAGTTAATTCCTACCATTGTCATCCAATGACTCAGAAGTGTAGGAACAGAGGGACTGCTCTTCAGAGGTGGAGGCCGAAGGACACTCCACATTGTCCACCATCTCTGGAACGACCAACATGTAAACATAAATTAAAGATGCTTGAAAGAACATATTCATCTCAAAACTAAATTGAAATTAATGATCATTAATGCCCTCATTGCTATATTAGGATGTTAATGTTAAGAAAGAAGTCAGACAGTCATGCATATGAACATTCAATTTAGAGTTTCTGATGAATATAACACAAATGTCTTTGGCTCTTAGTCCAAAAAACATAATCAGCAATCACTGCGAGGCAAGAGTGAATGTCAAAATCAAGAACATTCCCAAGTTACAGAAAACTCACCAAGTTCTGACAAAAGACCTAATTAAAGGTATAATAACTTTCTAACAAGGTTGAGTCAGGTCCTCTGCACGGATTCTTCTTTGTTGAAACGTTCTATCTTTTATCCAAAAGACCTTCAGACTGATAACTTCAGACGTTTCAACAAAGAAGAATCTATCAGAGGACCTGACAACCTTGTTAGATTTATCTACCAGGATTATTGAGCATGCATCAGGGTATAACAACTTTATCTCAAACTGAGGTATAGTACACCACCTGCATCTATCACATACAACATCATCATCTGCAAAACTACACACTTAAGAACTGCATCCTTTCAAATCACAACATTTGTTGCACTTTTTTAGATTTTTGAAGGCTTTATATGATGAAAGTAGCATTTTTTTTAAGGAATTCATAGCACCTGCTGCCTTGTATCTCAATGCTTTATACAAAGGTCATGTGCAAACTGTTAATAGCTCTGAGTGGGATTTAGAGATAACTCTCCACTACTACTTCCAAAATAAATTGTTTAACATTTGTAAAATTAAGTGATTGCAATTTTTGTGTTTGCTAAGGATGAGCTGTGATGGCCTTCCTGAATTGGTATAGCTTAGAGATCCCACTTGATTTTTAACATTGCAAGTGTGTGCTGGAGATGACTCTCAGCTACTACCACAACAAGTTGTAGCTCAATATCTGAACAGCTGACTGATTTATAGCCATTTTGTGTTGACTAAAGTCAATAAACTCTAATGGTCATCATGAATTTGGCTGATTGTAGATGCACAGTCATTGATTACTTTTTGGACGTTTTGTTAAAATCTGTTCACTGGTTCATGAGACATTTTACTAACAAACAGAAATGGTCAAACAAACACACGTATAAAAATAAACCGCAAGTGTCTTTCAGGGCTTTTTAGTTTTCTTCCAAACACACTTGAAAATTAAACATAATATTTTAAAGTAACACTTGTGATAGTTAATTTAGACATCAGTTATTGGCTAGAAATGAAACATTTATTTATTTTAATTTCACACATTCCTATATCAGTGTCAGTCAGTACAAAGTATGACATAAAAAACAAATAAATAAAATAATTAGGCCTATTTTGATCAAAAAGCATCCTCCTTAAACTAATAAAAAGAAGTACACAGCTTGTTTTAATTTTCCTTGAGACATTCTTAAAATCCTCCATCCATCCATCCATTATCTTCTGCATGTTTTGGAGTCGAGTCATGTGGTTTGCTCACAAACTGAGTCTAACTGCTCACAGTTTGAGCAGTTAGACGCAGACATTTCTTTCCACAGCCACCTCTTTTAGCACTTTTGGGAAGATGCCAAGGCGTTCCCAAATCAGACAGGGGTTTTGAGTTTGTTTCTCTCTAGAGGACAGCCCTCAGCTCCTGCAGGGTGGATCAAGGTTAATCTGACTCCTGCGCTAAGCGGTCTGTCTTTTTCTCTGACTCTAGATCAGCTGATTCCCTCTGTAAATGCTGTTTTTATCAGTGAAGTTTCCCTCATCCTTTGTTTGCAGAGAATGTCAGAAGAAAAAGACCTCTGTCAAACTCTAAGCACTTTGCTACAAAGCCAGGATCCTCTTTACATTCCTCCCACACTTTCTTTAGTTTGACGCATTCAGCAAGTGACTGTAGATGAGATAACTCTTGTATGTTAGGACTGTAAGGCACTAGTTGTATTTTATCACAGCTCTCCACCTGGAGTGTCGACTAGAACAGCACTTCAGGCCAGGAATCAGTTTAGTTCTTGTTAAGCAGGATTTTAAAAGGGAGTAGGAAGGAGGACACCACGCAGAATTCCTTTAACTTCTGTATTTCCAACTGTTTACAGTAAGAATGAATGCAGGTGTGGGTCTCTGTGTGGGGTGTGTGCTACTTGCCTGTGGATGTGTAAATGTGTATGTGTGAATAGTTTCCTGTGAACAACAGAAACAAATTTAAGTAAATTGTTCCCATGTGTCACATACACTGCAAATTATTATCTACTGTGCATTAACATATAAACAATATGCAGAGAAGGCAGCACGGTGGCGCAACTGGTAGAGCTGCTGCCTCTCAGCGAACAGGTCCCTGGTTCAAACCCCGGTCCAGGGGCCTTTCTGGGTGGAGTTTGCATGTTCTCTCCGTGCATGCGTGGGTTGTCTCCGGGTGCTCCGGTTTCCTCCCACAGACCAAAAACATGCATGTT
>NC_056511.1:20387923-20421928 GCF_014905685.2 Nematolebias whitei | reverse complement strand
GTGGAGTTTGCATGTTCTCTCCGTGCATGCGTGGGTTTTCTCCGGGTACTCCGGTTTCCTCCCACAGACCAAAAACATGCATGTTAGGCTGATTGGTAACTCTAAATTGTCCCTAGGTGTGAGTGAGAGAGTGAATGGTTGTTTGTCTCGTTTGTCTCTATGTGGCCCTGTGATGGACTTGCGACCTGTCCAGGGTGTACCCCGCCCCTCGCACAGTGATTGCTGGACATGGGCACCAGCGACCCCCGTGACCCAAAATGGAATAAACGGGTAAAGATAATGGATGGATGGATAGTTGATATAGTATGTACAATACAGGTTAGGTTTAAGAAAACAATTTGTTCTGTGGCAACTACCTTGGAGGTTTCTCACAATAGCCTGCTTTCTTACAAAAAGTCCTTACAAGTAATATGTGCAAATGATATTTTGTTATATATATATTTTTCCTGGTGCTCTGTGTGTAAAAAAACAAGAGTAATGCAATCCTTTCCAAGGATGACTAGAGATAAAGTTTAGCTTAAAGGCAGGTTGTCAGTGTTCTACCTTCATAAGATATTGATTGTGTGCTGTTTTACAAATCCTAAGAATATCATAATATGTACAGGAAATGGCTAGAAAATGCAAAGTTTTGAGTAGACTTAAAAAAAAAAAAAAATCCAGTGGACCATACCCCCCAGGACTGCTTTGCTCAAGCTGTACTTGTTAATATGTATAAGTCCCTCTCATTACCATCAGCAGTTGGCAGGTAAGGTGCAGGCTTTTGATATTCTTTTTAAATTATATAGATTTTTGTTATCTGTTTTAGTTTCTAAAAATAAAAGATAATATTAAAGATAGAACTATTTAGCTGAATGTATGTAAATTGCCAATGACATTTAGAAAATTGCACAGGGGGTGCCACCTAAAATTGTGCCTAGGGTGCGACATTGGCTAGGCTCAGCACTGTCTGTATAGTCACAGATGTATGAATAAATGACCAAATACGTCTGTCCAGTTTTATTGCAAGGCATAGTATGCTTGTGACATGTGGAACTTCCTAAAGCTGCAATGCATAAAAAGTATTTATAATTATTTTGGTACTTGAATCACCATTTGAAATATTTATTTGAAATTGTCAAACTGCTGCAACAATAGACATCATAAGATGACACCAATTATACATATCTAAATGTTTATATGATAAATTAGTTTGAGTCTTTTTCATTTTCCTTATATTTTTTTAATTCCCCCCCAAACTAAGTAAGATTTCAATTGAAAATATTTCTTGTCAACAACAATGAGGCAAACAGAGATCCAATCCTAATCTTCAACAGTTTGAACCCCAGTTCCCTTTCAGCAACTAATGCATTGCCACAAATTGCTTTCTGTAATTCGTTCTCTAATTGCCACATAATTAGTTGTAGCATTTACACCACTGAGACGATTCATTGCATGAGGTGTCCTGGATTTGGGCATACAGTTGCAGAAATCAGAGTATTACGAGACCTCAATTTGTTCATGGAATAGTTTCCATGGGCGGCTGTGGCTGAGTGATTAGAACAGTCGTCCTCCAATGCAAGAGTCACATGCCGAAGTGTCCCTGGGCAAGACACACTGAACCCCTCATTGCCACCGATGTGTGTCCCATCGGTGTATGAATGTGATAAAGCACTATAGCTTTGTTTAGATCTAGTAGAGCGCTGTATGAATGGGTAAATGAGGGCAAAGATTGTAGTATAAAGTGCTTTGAGTATCTTGATAAGACAGAAATGTTCTATGTAAGTACAAAGTACATTCCAAATATTTATTTATTCACTTTTATTTTTCATAACGGAGCAGTGGCCAAATCTTGTGAGATTGAATATACCCTTGTTAAAATTATTTATGGTTTTAATTGATTGCTGTCAACAAACAACTTAACTGTTTTTGTGGATTCATTTAACCACAACTTAAGACCAGAGTTATGCAAACAACCCAAAGTGCAGTCTTCCTGATAGTGTAGGCATCTAAAGAGCTCCTTCAAATAGAATTATCTGACAAAAGGCATCTCCTGGCCTCCCTTTAGTTTTCAACTGACAAAAAGTTTTTAAAGCAAGGATTCAAAGAAAAAGGTAAATCCATACGTCAATCCATGATCTTTAACTACCGTATTTTCCACCATACATGCCACACTGCCCTATAAGTTGCATCAGTCCAAATATGTCTAATAAAGTGGAAAAATCCATAAATATACCACTTCGCTGTATGCATCTTATCTATTATGCATCACCGCTGACGTGTCACATTTGTTACGCATCACCGCTGACAACCTAGAAATGTGGGCCGAACCTGGAAATGTGGGCCGGTGTTGTGCCAAAAATGACGGGCTGCCAAATGGCAGCTGCGGGAGCATGCATGGAAGGACTTTAACAAGAATTTAACAAGATTAACACTTTAAAACTATTATTTGTTTGCTTGAAATTATTGCAAAGGTGTGTCTCAGTTGAACTTTTGCTTAATAAATGCACTTTGACGGTCAAATAGCTGCATTTCAAAACTCGATTCGCAGAAGCCGGCACGCGCAGAGGGATGAGCCTCTGTGCATTTCTTAGAAATTTAATAAGATAAACACTTAAAAACATTTATTTGTCTGCTCGACTTTATAGTAAAGGTGTGTCTCAGTTGAACTTTTACTTACCAACTGTGCCTGAGGGGGAAAAAAGGTATAAAGCTTAATTTAAAAAATAAAAAATAGGCTAATAGGGCACATGACATCTGTTCTGCCTGATTAATTTCACAATTCAGGCATAAAAGATGGAAGAAGGTGTAACGATCCGAGATGAAATAATTGCCAATTTGAGCAATGGAACTATCTATTGCTCCCAGGAAATAAATAAGAAACTAATTCAAATGCAAAATAATTATATAGATGCAGCTCAGAAAATTAGAATGTGGTGAAAATGTTCAATATGTTTTGTCAGTCATTTCAGAAAGTGAAACTCGAACATTATATTGATTCATTACACATAGAGTGACATGTTTGAAGTCTTTATTTCTTGTAATTTTGAGGATTATGGTTTACAGATAATGAAAAACCAAAACTCAGTGTATCAAAACATTTGAATATTGTGGAAAAAGTTCAATATTCTCATGGAAATTCATAGTGTCAGACTCTAATCAGCAAATAAATCGAAACAAATGCAAAGTTTTCCTGAGCCTCAGAAGGTTACACAATCTTGGGGAAGACTGCTGACTTGACAGATGTCCAGCAGGCAGTCATCATTAAGGAGGGAAAGCCACATAAGGTCATTGCTAAAGAAGCTGATGTTTCACAGAGTGCTGTATCCAAGCATATTCATAGAAAGTCAAGTAGAAGGAAAAAGTGTGGCAGGAAAAGGTTATTTCATTTAGGTTTCATTCTCATTTCAGAGTAATTCATGCAAAAGCAGGCCAACCAAGTATTGAGTGTATAAAAATTAATGTACTTTTCAGAAGCCTGACATTTGTGTTTAAAATGTTATTTTTATTGATCTTATGTAAGACAAATTTTCTGAGACACTGAATTCTGGTTTTTCATTATCTGTAAGCCATAATAATCAAAATTACAAAAAGTAAAGGCTTGAAATATTTCACCTCTATGTGTAATGAATCTGTTTCACTTTCTGAAATGATTGACTTTTTTTTTTTTCACAATAGTCTAATTTTCAGAGCTGTACCTGTATTTAAGTGCTCCTGCCTTCTCTGGGCCCTTTTCTTTCATATTTGCTGTCAAAACGCACCCAACTGTGAAATAAGCTCTCTCTCAATGAAGATGATAGCAGCACAATGTGTATGTGTCACCTTTTGTGATCAGAAAGCATGTGTTCATGCCATGCAGTATTCTCAGTCTTACCCTGAGGACTGTGGTCCCTGTGGGTTTTCTCCAGTTCAAAGGCCCTCTCTCTCCACTTCTCCTCCCTCTCGTCTCTGAGTCTTTCTAGGCCTTTCGTTTCCTCACCCTCCCAGGATACTTTGTGGGCAGGGTTGTTCTCAGAGCAGTAGGTCGATGCCAAGGGGATATTGGGTGCCACGCTGCACACCGCAATGCCTCTCCTGGTGGTCAAACCTCGGACATTAGACCCGTCTGAGAGGAAGCTGCTCATCTGGAGAGATGAAAATAAAACAAGCAAAAGGCTTTTTTAAAAACATTATGGTGATAACTTCTATTTTGAATCCACTTTATAAAAAGGCAAAAGGAAAAGAAAACTATTCCTGTTTCTTTTCTTATAACACTTCTTATATACTGTAGGTTTAATTTATTGGAGGTGGGATAGCGTCAATGATTGGATTTTGTCCTTGTTTTTGCTCAGGTGATGAAGAGACTAACAGTTCAGGACAGACCAGAATCCCTGTGCACTATGATGTTTGCAGATGACATTGTGATCTGTGGTGAGAACAGGGAACAGGTGGAAGAGAACTTGGAGAGGTGGAGATATGTACTTGAAAGAAGAGGAATGAAAGTCAGCTCAGACAGAGAACATGTGTGTGAAAGAGAGACAGGCTGGTGGAACAGTGAGACTACAAGGAGTAGAGGTCACAAAGGTGCAGGACTTCAAGAGTGATAGTCTGCATTTATGTCAGTATTTTAGCCTCGTTATTTTATTAGATTTTTATGACTTTTGTGTTTATATTTCCTGTGATTCAGTTTCCTTAGTGTTTTTTTTTTTCTTCAGTAGTTCTGCTCCTGCCCCATCCACCTTTTCCTAGTTTGTCTCCTCATTAGGTGTTTATTTCTGTTCATTTGTGTTGCCCTTTAAATGTTCGCTCCTTCTGTGTTTTCCTCAGTGGATCAATGTCTCAATCCTCCCTGGATTCTCATCTGTGCGCCCAGCGTTTGTAGGCAGTGCTGGCTGGTTCTCCTTAGGAGTGACAAGAATGGATAAGATTCGGAATGAGATCATCAGAGGTACAGCACAGGTTGAACAACTGGGAGATAAAGTTAGAGAGGCCAGACTGAGATGGTTTGGACATGTCCAGAGGAGGGACAGTGGGTATACTGGTAGAAGGATGTTAGAAATGCAGCTGCCAGGAAAAAGACAAAGAGGAGATATGTGGATGCAGTTAGAGAGGACATGGAGGCAGTTGGAGTGAGGACAGAGGATTCAGAGGACAGAGATGGAGGAGGATGACTCGTTGTTTTGATGGCTGAAGAGGAACAGCTAGAAGAAGAACCATCACAAACCATTTATCTCCTGAAGACGAAACAATTTTTCATTGCTTGTGACTGTTTTTTGATTGTTTGTATCATTAGCATAATATCCCATAAACCCCTGTATGAATTTTAATAAGACTTTTAGAAAGTAATCACTGAACACACATCTAAAGCTGATTAACTTTCGGAGGTAATCTGATTAAGGATGGCCATTCCACCACTAGGCCACATTAGCAAACACAAAAATAGCTTTACCTTTGCCAGTTTTACATATATTGAGCTACAGTTGGGTGTGGCAGTAGCTGCGAGGCATCCTCAACACATGCTCAGAACACAGTCCACTGTGCAACATCTATTCTTAAAATGTTGCAGTTAGAATCAGTTCTGTCACTGACTTTTTTTTCCTCCCTTGCCCCTTATGACAGAAACATTATCATAAATCTTGGAGTGAAAATGGATCTTTGAAAATTAAACTGTCATACAAATGCAATAGTAAAATCCTGCTCCTTCCTGTTGAGGCACCTTTGTAAAATGAAGCCCATGCTGTCTAAAATAAATCTTGAGACATGCTTTTATAACATCACAGCTTGATCACTGCAATCTGCTTTTTTGCGGAATTAGACAGGATTTCTGTTGCTTGTTTGCAACTGGTTCAAAATGCCACAGCACAAGTTTTACCTGGTTCAAGAAAACACATCCTCACTAGATTTAGCTTCTTTTTCACTGGCTTGCAGTCCATTAACAAATGTATTTTTCTTTGCATTTAAGTCTCTTATAGTTTGTGCTCTCTTTCATTTCTCTGCACTTCTGCAGCTGTATGCACCACCATAATCTCTGAGGTTAGCAGAGCAGATGCTTTTATTGGTTCCAAGGAAAAAAATGTGAGCTCAGAGGTGACAGAGTTTGTTTTGATGCCTGTCCAAAAATCTGGAATGATTTGCCACTGAATTGATCTAGTTTAAAAATATACTTTTACTCCCTGACCTTTAACACAATGTGAGATTTTGACTTTAATCATATTGTTTTTATTTATCTTTTTTATTGTTTCATATGTACAGGTATATGTACGTAAAACTGATTGTTGCTTGGAGGGAACCCAGTTCAAGATGGTTGCCATGGCTTTTTGACCTTTTGTTAACACAATAAATATATGGTAACAAGAAGTGCTCGGAAAGCGTACACCCCCGTCAAAATGCTAAGGTCACTTATGAAGTAACATCTTGTGCACAGTCTGAAAATAATCCTTTAAAAATTCCTGAATCCAGATGGTGATCCAGATCAGCACCAACATTTAATTTTAATTTCTTTCTTGTGACAACCTCACCATTTCCTGAAAATTTAATTAAGACAGACAGACAGACAGGCAGGCAAACAGACAGATAGACAGGCAGACAGACAGACAGATAGACAGGCAGACAGACAAACAGACAAGCAGACAGGCAGGCAGACAGACAGGCAGGCAGACAGACAGACAGACAGGCAGACAGGCAGAACCTTTTTGTGAAGGTGGTAAAGATTTTCAGGTGGGTTGGCATTTTAGAAACTTTTACAGTACAACTTCAAAAGTACATTTTTCAATTCATTTATTCATTTTTTTTAGTAAAAAAAAAAAAATCCCATATTTTTAAGATCATCAGGGATTGTGGGCTTTAAACCCACTTTTATGCAACTCCGTATTGAAACCAGTGGCTACACTCTCGGTCATATTATGTTTGTCCTAATAGATGTTTGAATAAAGAAGAGTTGCAGCACATAATGCAGAAATAATTCACAGAAGAAGAGGTGGAGGGGCTTCAAAATATGGTTAGATAACATTTCTATCGACATAAAGATGTTGCTTCTTTGGTGAAGGAGGGTTCTTGTTTTATTTCATAACAAAAATGTAAGTTTTTTTTTTTTTTAAAAACAATAGAAAGACAAAGTGATACAATGGTTATTTTTTCATAAATAATCTGGTCAAAATATTGAAATTGAAATATTATATATTGAAATATTTGATTTTTAAAAATATTTCTCACTTTTAACAATGATTTTTCTTCTTTGTTAAACTGTAAAATTAATTCTGGTAAATTGATTTATCATGCGATGTATGGAAATAAATAGCACTCATAAGAGTTGCCAGTACACATTTTGGCACACCTGACTCCCTTCACTGGAAGTGGTCCTGTCGCCTTCAGCGCTCCTCATGCTCTGGTTTCCATGAGCTCCGGGGAGGACAGTAGGATTGGAGGCAGTAGGACGCACCATGACCTGAGGTGGGCCTCCCATGCTGCCTCCCACCTCCCCATAGATGCCTGTGGACTCTGGTGAACCCGATAAATGCACAGCTTTAAACTCGATTCCCTCGGCTCTCGCGCCACTCTTGTGCAGCATGTAGCTGCTTTCTGCAGAAACAGCTGAAAAGCCCATCGCAGACCCAGTTCCTGGTCCTGGATCCAACTCTTTCCTGAATTTGATTTTTTTTCTGAAAGCGATGAAGAGGATGACGAGGAAAACGATGACAAAGGCAAGGACTCCGATGCCTATTATCTCCCCTGGTCCGACGTACGACAGCGGCTCAGCCTGGGAGACATGATAAGAAAAGTTACAAAAACATGGACTCAGCATTTCCTGCTCAGTGTAAGAAAACAGTCAGTGGCTGCTGCAGGCAGAGGAATGTTAGGACTGAGGGAGGTTTCATGAGAAGGAACCACTTCAGAAAATGATCTTATATGTCTAACTTGTCTAACGGTATAAATTGAGCAAATTATTTTGAAAAGCAGGTAACACCTTGAAGGGATAAATCAGATGTCTTGAAGTTGGGTTATTTGGAAAGGTTATGAACAAATACTATCTTACTTGTAGATAGCACTTTAAATGAACTCCGTTTGGAGAAACAGAACTGAACTTTCATCGGCTACAGAAAGTGCAGAGGCAATCTGTGAGTGAGTCTGTAGCATTAGCAAGATATCTTATGAACCACTGTGCATATTTTAATAAAATCCTCAGAAAGTAATCAATGGGTGTGCATCTACGAGTGGACTAAATTCAAGATAAGCTGCCACAGCTATGCAGTTTTAACAAACACAAAAAGGCTATAATTCAGTCATTTGTAAATACGCTGAGCGAACGTTTGGTGTGGAAACGACTGAGCATTATTTCCAACACATACTTTGAACACCATATTTTGTGCAATATTTTAATTTCTAACTTTGGCATCAACTGTGTCATCGGTTGGCAAAATAATTCATGAACCACTGGTTGGAGTTTAATGACACTCCAAGAAAGTCATTACATATAATCCTGATTTATGTTCAATAATCCAGGTAGAAAAAACAACAAAGTTAAGTCAGGTCCTTTGGACGTTTTCTTTTTGTTGAAACGTTTTGTAGTTCATCCAAAAGACTTCATCAGTCCAAGGAGCCACAACAAACTCAGTCTTATAAATAGCACCTTCTCATAGTGAGTCAACCAGTTTGATGGTGCTCAGATGGTTTCTGGAGTCCGCCCTCTCCCCCACTGATTTGTTTGAGGCAGTCATGGGCAAAGTGGTTCAAAACATCCTGATTCACAATCAATAATCTATCATAATGGATGGCCAATAATCTTTGGCCATGCCTGCCTCAAACAAACTGGCGGAGGAGAGGGCGAACTCCAGAAACCATCTGAGCACCATCAAACTGGTCGACCCACTATGACAAGGTGCTATTTATAAGACTGAGTTTGTTGCAGCTCCTCAGACTGAAGAAGTCTTTTGGATTAAAAAAAACGAAACGTTTCAACAAAAATAAACCGTCCAGAGGACCTGACTTAACTTTGTTGCGTCATTACATATACCGGTACTTCTACAATTGATTCACGTTCAGAGAAATCTTAATTCAAGATGGCTGTCACAACCTAAGGACCTTAGTCAACACAAAAATGCCTTTAATTCTAAACTAAAGGTAAATTTGATGTGTTTGTGGCTGGGAGTCATGCTCAAAATATTCTCTGAGTGCTAACACATCTCAACATCTCACAATACCACAAAAGCAGTCATTTGCAAGATTTGACTAAAATGACTGTAACTCCATCCCTTCCGAGTTTAAACTGATTTTAGCTCAAAGCTCTGGCATGGAATTGTCCTTCAAGAAATGCTAGGTCTTTTCTTTGAACCAGACTGCCTTGTATTAATGAGATCAGTGGATTGGTTCATAGACTTTCTGCAAAATCTGTCTTCTAAGGCTGCTGTTTAATATATTGTATTATTTTACATTATTAGTGTATGGCTTAGATCCTTGTATACTGTTTCTTTTATACTTAATATTTTTGCTTCTTTTGGTTGTAACTGGGACCTTGACTACACAATTTTGTTCTGTCATGTACCACATGTGATGCGAATGACAGTAAAGAACCTTGAACCTTAAAAATCTGAAATAACCCTTTAAAACAGTTTCTCCATCCATCCATTATCTTTACCCACTTCTTCCTTTGTAAAACATATTTTTGTAATATAGTAAGTAAATTATATGATCACTACTGTAGAGAATTTAAAAACAAGTTTTGTTCGTGAAGTGAGAAGGAACTCAGGAATGTCATTAATTCTTGAACAAATGAAACTTGTGATAAAAAAAAAAGTAAAAGTAAAGGAAGGTGAAAAAAAGTTGAGGTTTTCAGCATTTTTTTCTAGAAACAGAGGCCCTCATGAGTGCACACACAGTTAGTGCCGTTTGGTTGTAAATGCATCGTCTGATTACTTTTCTGCTACTTATTCAGTTAAATTATATTCAGTATATATAATATATATAAATATATATATATATATATATATATATGGCACCAAATCCCAACAGAAGTCATCTCAGGGCACTGCACAGAAACATTCACATACATATAAAGTCAGTTAAGTAATAACATTATTTATCTAAGGAGCCAACTTATGGCCTTCAGGTGAATGACGAAGCACATTCCATCTAATGTGCAACTTCTAATGAGTTTATGCTGAAAAGCAAAGGTGGGCTTTTGACATACTTTACAGTTTTTTAATAAGTTCCCCTTTTTACAAATTAATTTAATTAATTTTATAATTAAAAAAAAACACCCCTGCCTTATATAAAGTCTTATAACTGTTGCTGTTTGTCTGAGTAAAAACATTTCAGTTTAAGAAAACCTTTATGTGATTGTTCTAAACTTGCTTTTTGTTGAAGCACATATTTAAAAAGGAGATAAACTCAGTTCTGCATCGAGCAAAAAACCGAAACTATAATTTTTTTTTTTTTTATTCTGAAACAGATTAAAGATTTGAACTACTAACAGACTACCAAATACAGTGAAGAGAGACAAATGTGTAGAAAACAAATTGTGATCAATGAGGATCTTTGTGGAAGCTTATTAAATTTTGTGCAAGATTAAATGGATTTAACAGAAAATTGCTTTAAAGAGGAGGCGCTCATTCAAACTGAACAAACTGGAGCAGGTTTCACGTTGGGAAAGAATTCCAGTTGCCAGACGTGCAGAGCTCGTGGAGACAGACCTGATGGGTCTTGCTGCTGCAACTGCTTGATAAAGGTGCCTTGAAAAAGTGTTCACATTGAGGGAGTGAATATATATATGTATATGCACCCACAACTTTTTAGCTTTATATCTATTAAAACTTTTAAAAAAAATTTAACATCAATAATCTAAAGTAATAAAAAAAAACTATAACACAATTAAAAATCCAATTCAAATCCAGGATGCGAGGCAAGATAAATGAAAAACAGAAGTAGTGAAGAGGGAGAATGCTTCTGCTTCCAACTGTTTCCTGAGGGATCATCGTGTGGATGTTTATGAAGCGTTCACATGGTTGTGATCCATTTTTCTTCTGTACATTTTTCTGCATCTTTCTCATTCCACAATTTTTGTGCTATTTCAACAAATCATATATCAAAACATTCAGCTCGTTCAGGAGAAGGGTGCTATGAATTTGGTATTGGTGCAACTTTAGTGTTTTGAAATATTTAGCCTTTTCTGAAATTTTTGTCTAATAGAAAATGAATTGAGCTCATTTTACATCGTTCCGATCTTTAGATCTGTTTACAACCGTTTATTGTTCCTTTTACATTTTATTCTGGTTTAGCTTCTTTCAGCTTCCTTGTGCAAATAGTAAAAATACATTTTAAATCAGCTACTTTCAGCTAATATCAGCTGTTTTTTTCAGCTGTTTTGTGCTTCTTTCTGCTAAATACAACATGTATGTGCTTTTTCTAACTTGTTTAGAAAAAAGTTAGAAGAAGCACATACATGTTGTAGTAATAGAAATGTTACTTTCAGCTTGATATGCTCCTTTCAGCTGATTTCTGCTAGGTTCAGCCTTTTCTGCTATTTCAGATAGTATTTAGCTGTTTTATTCAAATTTTAGCTTTTTTTAGCTAAGTCCATATTTGTTGCACACATTTCAACTTTTTTCAGCCCAAATCATAAAAAAAATGTGCTCTCTCTACTTCCTTTGGTAATTTAAGCTTCTGCCTTTTTAGCTACTTTTCAGCAAGTGGGTTTTATTTTTTTTAATTTTTTTTTGGGGGGGGGGGTGCTAATTTCAGCTTTTTTCAAATAATTTCCACTTTTTTTGTGCTAATTTCTGCTTCTTTCAGCCTCACTAACCAAATATGTTCTTTTTGCTTTCTTCTGCTAATTTAAGCTTGTTCTTCATTTTCAGCTATCTTTTTAGCGTTTAGCAAATTTCAGTTGTTTTCAGATAAATTCTAGTTTTTCGTGGTAATTTCTGCTACTTTCAGCCTAATTAACTTATTTCTGCTAATTTCAGCTTGTTATGCTAATTTCAGGTTTTTCTTCAGAATCTTCTGCTATTTCTCCGTTTAGCTCTTTTATGCTAATCTTAGCTTTTTCATCTAATTACACATTTTTTTTGCTCTTTTCAGCTCTTTCTGCTTCTTTCTGATTCTTTTAGCTTTGTTTTGCATTTCAGCTACTTTTCAGCTGTTTATTTTTCATTTCAGCCTTTTTTTAATCTAATTTCCTAATTTTTGTGCTCATTTCTTCTTATTTAAACCAATTCTGCAAATATTTGTTCTTTCTGCTTTCTTCAGATAATTCAGACCTGTTCTTCTATTTCAGCTACAACTCAGCATGTTATTAGCTAATTTCAGCTGTTTTTCTGCAAGTTTTTCAGCAATAAACATTCACACTGCATTTTCACAGGAAATGCAATTTCTTTAGTTTTCTTTGTATCAGTTACTTGGATTTTAGTCAGAAATGAAAGAAAGTTGAAGGCAAACAAAAAAGTATGGAGGATTACTGACTTTAAATCCAGCTGAGAGATACTTGCCAAAACAATGACAAGAAGAGTATCAGCAAATAAACAAAGGAGTGGCTTCAGAACTCTGCCAAGGTGACATGGCCCGTGTCTGAACCTGATTACATAAATGACCAAAACACACACACACAAAAAAAGAAATCTACAAAATTAATCTGTCAATCTTCTGGAGTCTTCACCACATATCTAAGGGATGTATACCTGGATTATTGAGCATGGACTTTGTTGGTATCTAATGGATTAAAATAGCTGCTGACAGTTCTTAAAACCAGCACTTAAACAAAAGCTCTACTTAGTTTTTTTCAAAAGTTCAGAGAATACATCCAACACCTGTTTCATCCTCTGAAAAGATAAGAAATTAATGAAACAAATCCATTTCACACTGAGACTGACTCATTCAACGTTGTGCAGGAAACTTGAAAGGCCCTGAAAACTTCCTGTGCACGGTGTAACCATAATAAAAGTCACAAGCATGACAACTTCAAATGGAAATCATAATTTACTCATTACCACACCCTCCTTCAACGAGTGTGAGGACAAGCTAGTGGATAAGCCTTCCAAGAGAGAATGAAAAAAAAAAATCTCAATAACTCCACTTTGCAATTAAAGTTCAATTAACCACAAGTTTAATTTTTTTTGCATATTTTCCATCCAGTCCAACTTTGAGTGTCGTTAAAACTACCTGTGTGTCATCCCCGAGGGTCTGGTCGTCACACAACTGACCCTCGTATCCTTCTGAGCAGTTGCAGGAGAACGAGCCGAAAGTGTTGACGCACTCGCCTCTGTTTCCACAGACGTCCTGCTCACACTCATTTACATCCACGTCACATCTGCCGAGGCAAAGACAAAAACATTACTATGCACAGGAGCAATGAGGAGGGTTTGTTTCAAAGTGAGTAAGAAGAATGGAGGAGCATGACGGTGCAAAAAAAAAAAAAAAAGAAAATAGAAAATCATCTTTTAAGACGACTTCTAGTGTTAAATCAATGGGATTATCTTTATATATCCTCCATTATCGTTAGTTATATGGCTGTAAATCAAATAAATATGCTCAAACACAAAAAGACTCTAAATACCAACACAAAAGTCACAAATGCAGTTCTCTCTGCTCATTTCGGATTTTTATTTCAAGCCAGAAATAAGTCCTGACATGAAGGAGGAAATGTATATGAGGGTCCGTTTCTATTTATTTTTCATTACGGAGACTTTTAATATTTTACAAGAGGTGTTGTTTTTCTGATTAACAACCAAAAAATTAAAAATTAAAAATAAAAATAAAAAGATTTTCACATGCATATGCATGTTTTTCTTCTTAAAAAGAAAACCCTGCAATGAGCAATATGAAGTTCACTTTCAAAAATCTTGATGTGCTGCTGTGTAAATCCCTCTTATACATTTTTGAATGAATATTGATGAAATTCAAATCAGATTCATTTTATTAGTCAGGAGGCCGGACTATGATGAACTGTGGGCAGCTGGATTTGACAGATATTACTTTTTTGGGCAACATCTAGTATTAGTTTTGATTCTTGCTTAACTGATGATGGGAACTGAAAAAGAAAGAAATCTTTATAAATGTTGCACATTTTGTTTAATTCAACATGACTGTGTTTTTTAGCTTGAAACGATCTAAAGCATTTTTTTCCTCTGAAGGAATGCTGCCTTCTAGTGGTGGTTTTACTGAACAACACGGCAGCGCAGAGGTTATTTAAAAGGTCATTACTGAGCTGTATTTAAGAAGGCAGAATAAGAACGATTACAGGTTTTCAAATTATATTAGAAACATAAATTTATTCCTCACAATAAGTAAAACAAACAACTGTGGGGTCTTTTGAACACTAATGGGAGCAAATGAACATGTGTTTAGGTAGAGACAAGTGATTATTCAACTGTATGTTTGTATACAATGGATAAAAAAGGACAATTTATTTGTTAACATTGTTGTTATAGTCAAATATGAAATGTTTCTTGAGTGTAAAGGAGTGTGCATGTGTGTGTTTACTGCATTTTATTAGTCTTACATAAGTCCCGTGAGTCCTCCAGGACAACCACAGAGGAACGGACTGCCAACTGGCTCGCAGTCGCCACCATTCTGACAGGGGTTTGGCATGCAGGATGTCAGTTCAGTTTCACAGTGCCTCCCAGTGAATCCACTGCCACAACTGCACATGAAGCCTGTTGGAAAGAAAAAAAAACCCATAAAGTGTGCCATATTAACTGACATAAAGATATTGACAAATAAAATAAAATTAAACCATTTCAGGACAAGAGTGGCATTGCTTTTGAGTAATAAATCAATGTTCGTGTTTTACAAATAAAAAAAAAGTGCAATCATGCGTAAATCAAGAAAAAATTGCGTTGAATAAAAACAATAAGTAAAAGGTTGCTACTTATGATGATACATTTTTAAATCATTTATTTATACAGTGGCAGCACAGTGGCACAGTTGGCAGAGCTGCTGCCTCTCAGCAAGCAGGTCCTGCAGGTTCAAATCCCAACCTTTCTGGGTAGAGTTTGCATGTCCTGTCTGTGCATGGTGGGTTTTTTCCGGGTACTCCGGTTTCCTCCCACAGACCAAAAGTTAGACTGATTGGTAACTCTAAATTGTCCCTAGGTGTGAGTGAGAGAGTGAATGGTTGTTTGTCTCTATGTGTCCCTGTGATGTACTGGAGACCTGTCCAGGGTGTCCCCCCCCCCCCCCCCCCCTTCGCACTGTGATGGCTGGACATGGGCACCAGTGACCTCCATGACCCGAAAAGGAAGAAACGGATAAAGATAATGGATGGATATTTATACATCCCATTCGGAGTCATTTTGTTTATGCATACCTCCAGAGGGCAAGCTGATGCAGACAGCTCCGTTGAGGCAGGGCGGACTGATGCAAGGATCTGGGTAAAGAACACAACCCAACTTGACCTCGCTGAGTCCGGCTATCTCAGCGTAACGGCTCCTCTTGTTTTGAAGGGGCAGCTCATTACCATTCAGGGCCAAAGAGCCCAGGCAGCCCTGGAAGCCGTCCTGAGCTCTTGGAGGTCCCCTCGCTCCACGGTCACCAATTCTTGGCCCTCCCATTTTTCCTTCAAGTTCAGGGCTGGGTACCTCCCCCTGGCCATGTGGTGGCCTCACTTGGGCTCCAAAGAAAAAAGATGAATCTGGAGCCAGAGGCCATAGACGGACAGGGGCCTGGGTTGCTCTGCGGCGTTCCACATAGCTGTCGTCCAGTGACAGGAGGGTGTAGTTTCTGGTCAGTTCCAAAGACACTGAATGCCAAAGACCATCGTTTATTGGTCTGTCAGAAATACCCATTATGCCTAGGGTGTTGTCACAGTGTATCTGGAACCAAAGTCGACCCTCTTCAATCTGGAGCAAAGAGGATAGTTTGAGTCAACTGTTTAAAATTTTTATTTTCTGTTGCAAACAATTTTCTGTGTACAAAGTTGTGGACAAAAAAAAAAAAAACGTGTTGGCTGAAGTCCGAACATTTGTTTACCTTGAGCATGGTGCAGGGGTTAGCACGTGTAAACATAATGACTCCCCGTCGCTGAAGTGTTCTTATCCTCAGGCTCAACTTCATCTCTCCACTCTGGTCACTCTCTGTCACTCTGTACTTGATGTAGCCGTTTCCAGAGAAACTCAAAGAGGTCCGTCCTGCTCATTGACAGAACACAGAAACAGAAGTGAAATACCAGCACCTGCAGCTGCACGTTTGACCATTTTAAATTAGATCTATTGTAATCTAACTGTCCACGTAGAATATGTAGAAGAAATGTTTCAATAAGGAGTATGATAGACCCAGACCTGCACATTCATCCAGTTTCACAGGCTGACACTGGCAAACAGATGGCGCTGTAGGACCAGAGCGGACACATTGCATATCTGCAGGACAGGACTGACCTTCACAAAGTTCCAAAGGAGTTGGACATGTCCCTCCTGTTGTTGTTTTTATTTAACAAGACAAAAACATGCAAACATAATAGAAAAAATAAATGAGTAAAGGCATAACCAAAAAAACAAGTCATTTAGATTTAAAGTGATAAACAAAAAAAAGCCTTTCTGTTGCTTGGTTTTATGTATAAATAAATAAATATATATACTTGTGTATATATATATATATATATATATAATATTTACAAGAAAAACTGTGTTAACTGTAACAGTTTAGAGTGAAAGCTGAGTGTGATGGGTCAAGTGATCAGAATGGAAGCAAAAAGCTAAAAGTAGTAACACATTGGTAAAAACTAAAAGTACTAGAGTGATAGCTAAAGGTAACAAAAGCCGTAGCTAAAATCTTAATGTAGCAATGTAAAAAAAAAAAACTAAAATAGAGCAACTGTGCTGAAGAGAAAAATATTTTAAACTAATAAATCTTTTTTTTTCCTTGCAAAACTTTATTTCAAATGAATACTAAATACTTAACAAAACTAATAAAAACCTTGAAATGTATACATTTACAAAAGCCAAAAGTCATAAACATTGTTTTCTTTGCTAGACTGTAGTTGGTTTCACCTGGGCAGGTGCAGGTCTCTTTACGTCTGAATGTTGGCAACACCAAGCCGATCCTCTCTGTGCTGTAGGTAACAGGCCAGCCACTCTCCATCACAAGAGTGTTTTCACAAACCCGATCCCCACAGTCCAGTTCCCCAGAACAAGTACTTCCCACCAAAGCAGCTCCAGCCAGGACGCCTCTCATCTGTCCTCGAGCCGCGGCCTCCTCCAACTTTGCCAACATCTCTTGCTGGGAGTAGAAGCCCTCCATCTGGCTGCCTCCTGAGTTCTCTGGCTTCTCCATAGCCAGAACCAAATCGATGTCTGATGTACCCACCACTGGCTGCACACCAAGTATGTGAAAAGGGTCCTGTTGCCCTGGTGACCATTTCCAGTCACTTAGTGCCCGTAGCGTTAACCTTATCTGGCTTAGGTAGCGACTGAGCAAATCTTCCACCGATAAAGAGCTGAAACGTAAGGTCAGGGCACTACTTAGCAATATGTCTGTCACTTGCTCCACTTGCACTGACACATCAGCAATTACGGCAAATCGTCCATCGCTCACTGTTGCATTTATCTGATATCTGAAAGAAACCAAGAGAACGACATTTAATCTATAAAAGTGTTCCATATCATATTGCCCTTTGTGTTTGTGTGTTGGGTTTGTGCGCATGTACCTCCCAGGTTCAAGGCCTGACAGAGCAACAATGCTGCCATCTTGTCTGTTGAGCTTAAACATGCTCTTTGGCTCGGGCTTCTGAGTAAATGACAAGACGTCGTTGGGATCGCGGTCGGTTGCAAAGATCTGACCAATTGAACCACCTGGAAAAGTATCTGTTAACATTACAATGAAGATTTCCAGAGGGGAGACTGAGGGCTTGTACTGACTGTTCCCAAGGACTCGCAGAAATACCCAAGAAGAGGAGGTAAGACTTGGATTACCAGAGTCACTAGCCTAGGACACCAAAGGAAAAAAAAACATAAAACATATCAGAATCATAATAAGCTTTATTATCATTGCAACGAAGTACAGTGAGATTATGTCTGTACAGTTGTTGGAAAGATGGGCGGAGTGCACGTTGCTGCTGCTCCTAAGAGTGCGGCCCTTTATTCTTTAGATGGAAAAGGGGAAAGGCCATGAGGAAAGGATAGTGGTATTACAAAAAAGATCTCTTCATACCTTGTCCTCGTCAGGACACGATTTAAGACATAAAAAAACTCTACCAGCAAACACATTTATAAACACATTACATATGCATTTGATGACAAGACAGTGAGATTTGTCCATGAAGCACTTTCAGATAGCACCATAGTCCTGATAAGATGTTGGTGTCAGCTGGTAAAGCTCTGATAAGTGTTCACAGAAGTTCTTAGGGGGTGGGGAGGATGGACAGAGCAGAGCCTTCTTAGTCTGTAGGGTTTCTGGGGTCTTGTCTTACATGTTGTGTTTTCCCTCATGTTTGCCTGTCACCCCTCAGCTTTTCTCCTACTGTGTTACAGCACTGTCGCACCTGTTTTTTAATCCTAATCACCGCAGGCGTCACTCATTTCACCTTGTTAGTGTCTGTATATATTCAGCCCCTTGGTGTCTTGTGAGTGTCTCTGGATTGTCCTTGTCCTAAGGCTTCATGACCTGTCTCTCCTCGTGTCCTCCTTTAAGTAAGTTAGCTGCCCCGTCAGCATTTTGTTTTGTTTATTTAATTAATAAACTATTTTACTTATTTACTGGAGCCTCATTTGTCTTCCTGCACTTTGGGTTCTACACATGGAAGCCGATCATGATATAGTCAACACATATCCCAGGAGAAATTTGATAAGTTGGCCTGATTCAAGGCCGAACGGGGGAGTCAGATTCATATAAGCCACAGTTATGAAAACATATGAAGTAATATCAGCAAAAAGAACAATAGTTCCACACCAATGTATCTCACAATCTTAATTAGCTTTGTAGAGATCTAGTAGAGTGATGGGTAAATGAGGACACAGATTGTAGTGTAAAGTGTTTGAGTATCTTGAAATAAGATAGAAAGCCACTATATAAGTACAGAACATTTACCATTTACAATGTGCATTTCAAATTCAGCTTACCTGGATTTCAACACTAAATTCCCTGGGTGCTTCAGGACCAAACACACGATTGGACTTCAGAGTTCCAGTCTGGTCTAAACTGAAGAACCTCCCCTCGTTTCCTGACACTATGCGAACTACGAAGGGCGGACCGTTTCTAGGGGAGTCTTTATCGCTAACAGAGAGCTTCAGCAGGGTGGTGCCAGCAGCCTGATTTAACTGGAAGTACAGAAAAAGTTCAGCGAACCTAAAAACAAACAAAGACAGAAAATACAGCATGAAAACTCGTAAACAAACCTGTATGATGGCTGTAGAGTTGGGAGGAGAGAAGGCGGGAGGGTTGTCGTTAACATCGGAAATGTCTATGTTAACTGCAACAGTGGAGGACATGGCAGGAGAACCACTGTCGAAGGCCTGCACTGACAAAGAGTACCTGGATACCTGGAGAGTAAATGATAATAATTTTAAAAAGTGTCATATTTGTATGTGAACATCCATGTAACCGTATGAAACTTTGTTAACCTTAAAGTGATCATTCAGATCTTTTGAGGTGAGGTTCTGTAGAAAAGGTTATGAAGAATTAACATCATATCTGTTGTAGATATATCTTTGACTAACAACAGTTTGGAGAAATTAAGTTTAATTTTGACCAGATTGATGATGAGGCTCTCTTAGCAGGGCCAGGTCCAAAGGGGATTTTTTGTGATTAGTTCTTTCAGTTGATATTTTTGTCTTATTCTCTTTATAGTCCATGTTTTATTTTTCTGTCTTTTGGGTTCTGTTACTTGTGTTTTCATGTCACTTTAGATCTTAACCCCTTTGTGTTTTTGTACTTCACTGTTGGGTTTCTTTGAGTATTCTTGTACACGTCTTGTTCTGTTTTGTGGTGTTCCTTGTGCCATTTCTCATTCACCCTCAGTCAGCTTCCTCAGTGTTCTTTCCAATTAGTCTTCCACCCTCACCTGTCTCCAATCAGCTCAGGTATTTCTATTTTCCACTTGTCTCTGCTCTACTTATTCAGCCTCTGTTTCACCCCCCCATCAGTTCTGTATTGTTATGATTTCATGCCATCAGGTTTGTATTTCCATGTCTGTTTTTCCAGTGATCCTCTGAATTTTCCTGTTAGTGTAGTTTTGCTGCCACGTCAGCCTTTTTGTCGTGTATAAAAAAGCCTTTTATTTTATACTTAGAGTTTTACGTGATTCAGTCTGCACTTGGGTGCAATCCACAAGCCCTACAAAACCATTTTCAATGGCAAAAATGTCAGTGTTTAATGTAAATGCTATTTTATAAACCTTCCGGTGCCATCACTTTTACATTACATGAGTATTTACATAAAATGTTATAGTTATTTTGAATTATAAACTTACAGTAGTTTTAGTTGTATACTGTAGTTATCTACTGCATGTATGATGAAAACTGTTTAAAACCTTTCTACAGAACTGCACAATAAGATTGATTGTTTTTCCTTCAATGGGTAGATTTTTTTTTTTTTTTACAAAGTTTAAAATACTAAAAAAAAAAATAATGTGAGACATAAATTTATTATTAAACAGCCCTTACTATTTCCCTGTCAAGCCTCTTATTGACTTTAAGCACTCCTGTAACGGGGTCGATCCAGAAGTGGTTGCTTTGGTCTCCTCTCAGAATAGAGTAAGTAATTCTTCCATTGACCTGGCTGTCCAGATCCTCCGCAAATACCTTCATAACACACATGCATTACAAAAAGAATACTCTAAAAATTACTGAAAAAAAACTGTAGAAATGAGGAATGAGAATAAAGACTTTAATGTTACCTTTGTAACTGTCTGCCCAACAGATGCATCCTCACTGATCAGTACATTGTAGATGTCCTGATCAAAGATTGGAGCATTATCATTGACATCCATGAGCTCAATAATCACCATGGTAGCAGTACTGAGAGGAGGGCTCCCACTGTCCCAGGCCTCCACAGTGATGTAGAAGTCCTTACACACCTCAAAATCCAAGTCATCAGCCACAGAAATGGAGCCTGCATGATATATTTAAAATCATTGTAATGGAGATGTTTGTTTTTTAGGGGGGTTGGGTTTCGTTTTTTTATGGTTGTATGTTTTTGTTTTGATCTGTTATTCACATAATCTTGAATACATCAAGCAACAACCATCTGCTCACCGAGTTTTTTGTCTACAATAAACTTTCCCAACTCATTCCCTGAGCGAAAGTTGTAAGTGATCTCAGCATTCGGTCCAATGTCAGCGCTTGTCGCCATCACACGTAGCACCTCTGTCCCAACAGCTACGTCCTCAGGGATGGTAACAGCATAGTCCCTCCTCTGAAACACTGGAGCATTATCATTCACATCCAGGACCAAAACTGTCAAATCGACCTGAAAAACACAGAGGAGTCTTATACTAACACGAAACATTAGTTTGTGTTTCTTCATGCTTATTCAAACAGCTCCATCACAGCTTTTCTATTCAGTCTTTATCACTATCACTCTCTATTCCAGTCACTGCACAATTACTAGACAAGCTATCTTAATTAAAATCTACCCTTTTTGTTTCTATTCTTTTTAGTAAACAAAATGTTTTTATCTATTTGCTTTTTTTTTTATTTAAGCTTATGAACAGACATAAAACTTGCATCTGTCACAGCACAATGTTGTGCATCAGAAACTTCAGGTGCTGAATATTTAGGACATAGTACAAACAGGACGGTGCACATTCCCATAGTCCCAATCATTACGTGCTCTAAAACATTACTACAAACTTGGCTTCTGTTAGTGGTTATGTAAAATTATCCATTCATCCACCCATTATCTTCTGCTTGTTTTGGAGTTGAGTCACATGGGCAACAGCTTAAGCATGGAGGCCCAGACAATTGTTTCCCCAGCCACCTCTTCAAGGTCTTCTAGAAGGATTCCAAGACAAGAAAGACAAGAGCTGGTCCAGTGTTCCACGACCTGGACGGAACACGCATCTGAGGTTCGTTGAGGTAAACAACACCCTACCTCCAATATACACAGCATTTCTAAAGGGCTGATTTCCCTACCACAGCCACCTGATAGTTTGCCAGAATCTCTTCTTGATCTCTTCTCTTCTCTGTGGAGTTAATCAAGAGTCTTTATCCAAGGCCTCACCAAACTCCTCCCACATTCAAGCTTTTGCCTCAGCAACAGCCAGGGCTGTAGCTCGATTGACTCCATACAACCTCATCTTAACAACCTACCTTACTTGAGGTGTCCACCACCGAGTCCAAGGACACTCACCACAAGAAACACTAACAACCTTACAGCTGCAGCTCAAGGCAGCAAACTCAACAATGGAGGTGCGGAGCATAGCCAACTCAGACTCAATGTCTCCTATCTCTGCTGAGATGTGGCTAAAGTTGGCTTGAAGGTGTGAGTTGAAGATCTTTCTGACATGTTTTTTTGACAGGTGCTCCCAGCAAACCCCCACTACACATTTGGATCTACTAGGTCTCTCTGGAATCTTATCCCTCCATCTGATCCAACTCACCACTGATGGTGATCAGTTGATAATTCAGGTCCTCTCTTCACCCAAGTGTCCAGAATCAGAATCAGAATAAACTTTATTGGCATTGCACAGAGATACAACGCGAATATGTATGTACAGTCGTCCGAAGATGGGCAGAGTGCACGAAGCTGCGGCTATAAACAATTAGCGCGGCCTTCTTATTCTTATTCAGAATAATATTTTGCTTAGATAAGAAAAGGAAAGAAAACATGAGGAGAGACGGTATAAAAAAAGATCTCTCACACCGTGTCCTAGATAGGGTACAATTTGAGGCATCAAAAAAACCTACCACAGCAAATCAACATAAACAGACGTTATACATTTACATACAGGCTGTGAACACATTGAATTTTTAAGGGAAAGTCGTAGCATAGTCCAGAGACCCCGCCCCCCAGTCATTGTCCAGATAAGAGGTGACGTTCATCTTCAGCTCAGTTGTGGTTCTGTTACATGTCCACGGCCTTGTGGAAGGGAGGGGTGAGGAAACAGTCAAAGCATCTTTGTTGTTTTCAAAACATTCCAGGAGGAGTTGAGATAAGTCCGGCGTCAAGGCCACAGTTTGGGTCAGGCAGAACTCATGAATTGTTGTTTCTGCCTTTAAAGTCTTGCTGTACATATTCTCTGATGGAAACTCCAAACAGCCGAATTGATCCTTTACTCCAAAAGTCGAGCTCACAGCTTCTCCAGATTATTCCACCATTCATGAGTGCTGCCATCACAGTCCTGATAACAGCTCCTCCAATTCCCTGTCACAGCTCCACATTCAGTCCGAGCACTGTCAAGCTTCAACACCTCCACACGAATTTGTAGACAACCAGATTTCACCAACCCAAACAGTAGGATCTAGTTGTCATCATGAATCCAATTTGCTCCTTAGAGGTCAGAGGGTCCTCCTTACCCTGACTCCTGTCGGGAGAAGTTGATCGATTTTGTTAAGAGACCAGCTGATCCTTCCAATTAAGAGGTATGCAGGAAAAAAAGAGGCTTTTTTAAAGGGTTCACAGGACAAAAGAGCGCAGCAGGGAAGCGGGTGGGGGGTGGAGGGGAGAAACACGTCCGGTTTCACCGTAGAATAGCAGGAAAAAAAAATATATAGGACAACAGTTCAGATGACACAACTACAAATTCTACCATTGATCTGCCTCCAACAGTGACCTGACTAGTGCAGAAGTCCAACAACAGAACACAGCTCAACTTCCGATCAGAGGAGCCATTTCTTCCAATCATGCCCCGCCAGGTCACATTGTCACTACCCACATGAGCACTGAAGTCCCCTAGCAGAAAAAAAAAAGTTCCCATATGGAGAAACTTCCAGTACTCATCCCACTAAGTACCCCAAGAAGGCTGAGCACTTTGAACTGCTATTCAGCACATTGGCACAAACAACAGCTAGAGCCCATCTCCCCAACCGAAGATGTAGGGATCTACACTCTCATTTACTGGGGGAAACTCCAACACACAAGCACCAAGCTAGTGGATTATAAGTAGACCCACACCGGTCTGGCACCTCGTATCATGGGTAACTACAGAATAGAATAAAGTCCAGTTGCTTTCAAAGAAATTGGTTCCAGAACCCATGTTGCATGTCAAGATGAGTGCAACTATATTTAATTGGTACATCTACAACTCACACACAAGCAGGCTCCTTCAGGGGTAACATTCCAAGTTCCAAGAGCCAGATTTGGTAAGCCAGAGTCAGAGCACCAAGGCCCCTGCCTTCAGCTACCACTCATGGTACTATGCATGGTGGGGTGGGGGGTCCACAGGAAGGTAAACACATGTTACTCATTCAGGCTAAGACTAATTGGGCCCCATGGCTAGAGACTTGGTCAACAAGTGCTTGACAATGAATCCCTCCCCCAGGGCTTGGCTCCAGGTTAGGACCCTGGTAATTCACAGCACATTGAGCTCATTGCTGTTGTTGTCACTCCCATCCATCCATCCATCCATCCATCCATCCATCTATTCATCCATCCATCATCCATCCATCTATCAACTTCTGCTTGTTCAGGACTAGGATCATGGGGGCAGCAGCTTAAGAAGGGATGTCCAGACATTCCTTTCTCCATCCACCTCTTCCAGCTCTTCTGTATGGACTCCAAGGTGTTCCCAGGTCAGCTGAGAGACATAGTCCCTTCAGCATGTCCTGGGTCTTCCCCTGGGTCTTTTCCAAGTCGGACATGCCCAGAGCACCTCCCTATGGAGGTGTATGGGGGACATCCCTACCAGATACCTGAACCACCTCAAATGACTCCTCTCAATGTGGAGAAGCAGCAGATCTACTCCTAGTCCCTCAAGGTAAATGAAATTCTACCTACTATCTCTAAGGCAGAGTACAGCTACCCTGTGGAGAATACTCATTTTGACCACTTGTATCCACAGTCAAATTCTTTCAGTCACTACCCAGAGTTTGGTGCCATATGTGAGGGTAGAAATGTAGATGCACTGGTAAACAAAGCGATTCACCTTACAGCTAAGCTCCCTCTTCACCACAACAAATCTGCACACAATACTGCAGATACTGCACCAATCCTTATGTAGATTTAAGGCTCCATTATTCCTTCATTCTTGAACAAAACTCCAAGATACTTGATCTCCTCCACTTAAGGCAGAACCTCACTCACAACCGGGAGGGCAATCAACATATTTCTGACTGAGGACCATGGCCTCAGTTTTGGAGGTGCTGATTCTCATCAGAACTACTTTATACGTACTCAACTGCGAACCACTCCAGTGAGAGCTGAAAATCACGGCATGATGAAGCCAACAGGACCACATCAACTGCAAACATATAAGATGTAATATAACAGTCCTGCAACATCCAGAGCCTTGAGGAACTCTGGGCAGATCACATCCTCCCGCAGAGCTCAATTGCTGTGGAACTTTTATTCTACCTTGGTGACCTCAGCCTCCATTATGGACATACCAACCTAAAGTGTCCCAACTCACATTCCTCCTGACTCACATTCCTCCATGAAAAATGTGCCGGTGGGACTGAAAAGGTCAAAGAAGTATTCCTTCTGCCTCCCAAAGACATTAATGGCTCCAGTATAAGCCACTGCATGTTCATGCGGCTGAATAATGTTAAACTGAATAACTTTATTTGTCATGTTTCAGCTCTGAACTTAACAGTTACTCCAGACTGCTCCTGTTAGCAGCACATTTGAATATATTTCTGGTTTTAAATAAAGAAGAATATATTGAACAGCATTTCAGTATCCTCATTGTTTGTGAAGAAAAGTTGATATGTCATTATAAAAAAAATATTGGTCAGTAAAAATCATGCTGGGAAAACCTAGGTGGAATTGGTTTATTTTTACATTTCAACCCCAGAACTGCATCATTTTTAGAGGATGTTCACAGTTTACTACTCAGTTCTAACCCTCGAGCTGTTAACAATGTGACATTTATTTGTGTACGTATGTGTGTAGGAGAGGGGGTCGGTTGAAAACACACCGTTACTTTGTACTAACCTCTGAGGACAATGCTCCTTGTTGCCCAATTCTGTCAGTAGCTTGGACACGAACACGATAGAAGTCTTGACTCTCTCTGTCCAAGGATTTCTCTAGAATCACTATTCCAGTCACTGGGTCGATGGAGAACAAGCCATCAAATGATTCCACCAGAGAATAGACAATTGTACGGTTCAGACCTGGATGAGACAGATTTTACAAAATGTCTGTGACACATTTTTTACACACTATTTCTTTCTTTGGTTTATGTCTGTTTTCGTGTTTTCTATTTGCTAAAATAATTTTTTTGAACCCATGTTTTCCAACTACAATTGCACCAGCTCACCTTCATCGGGGTCACCGGCTTGCAGCCGGGTAAGCAAGGCCTTTGGGGCAGCATTCTCGAACACACTCGCTAGGTAATGAGTGGAGGAGAACGAGGGAGCATTGTCATTCACATCCAACACTTTGAGAGAAATGTCAGACCGGCAGAACAGCCCTCCTCCGTCAGTTGCCTGAGCGATGAGTTTATAGGCCGGAGTTTTCTCTCTGTCCATCACAGTGGCTGTTCGCAATTCACCTTCAGATGCAAAAGAAAAGCTGCTAGAAGAGTTGTATAAATTTAGAGTAATTTTTACTTTTCCATAAAGCTGTTCAAAAAAATTAAGTACCCGTGTTAGCATCCATGTAGAAATCTTCCACCCCAATGCCAAACAACGAATACTGGAGCTCAGCACTGGAACCTGAATCAGCATCTGTTGCACCCACTGTTAGGATATCCTTGTTGATAGAAATGTCTTCAGGAAATGAAGCACTGTACACCACCTGAGGCAACCCAGAAAATTTTACTTGTTCAAATAGAATATAAACAAATAGCTACAAGTGGAAAATAAATACTTACCGGGTATGTACAGTGGCGTTTGAAAGTTTGCAAACCCTTTAGTATTTTCTATATTTCTGCATAAATATAACCTAAAACATCATGAAAGTTTTACACAAGTCCTAAAAGTAGATAAAGAGAACCCAGTTAAACAAATGAGATGCAAATATTATACTTTGTCATTTATTTACTGAGGAAAATGATCCAATATTATATATTAATGAGTGGCAAACCTATGTGAACCTCTACGATCAGCAGTTAATTTGAAGGTGAAATTAGAGTCAAGTACTTTCAATCAATGGGATGATGTGAGTGGGCACCCTGTTTGATTTAAAGAATAGGGATCTATCAAAGTCTGCTCTTCACAACATGATTGTGGAAGTATATCATGAAACAAACAAATGAGTTTCTGAGAACATCAGAAAAAGAGTTATTGATGCTCATCATGCTAGAAAATGTTACAAAAGCATCTCTAAAGAGTTTGGACTCCACCAATCCACAGTCAAACCGCTTGCGTATAAATAGAGGAAATTCAAGACCATTGTTACCCTCCACAGGAGTGATGGACAAACAAAGATCACTCCAAGAACAAGGTGTGTAATAGTCGGCTAGGTCACAAAGAATCCCAAGATAACTTTTAAGCACCTGAAGTCCTCTATCACATTGACTGATGTTGATGTTCATGAGTCCACCATCAGGAGAACACTGAACAATGGTGTGCATGGCAGGGTTGAAGGAGGAAGACACTGCTCTCCAAAAAGAACATTGCTGCTCATCTGCAGTTTGCTAAAGATCACGTGGACAAGAAGACTGTTGGAAGAATGTTTTGAAGATGGATGAGACCAAAATATAACTTTTTGGTTTAAATGAAAAGTGTTAAATTTGGAGAAACACTGCAATCCTGCATAAGAACCTTATCCCATCTGTGAAATATGGGGTGGAGTATCATGGTTTGGGCTTGTTTTGCAACTGATCAGCAGTTACTGGAGACATTTAGTTGCAGTTATTGCTGCACGGTGGGTCACAACAGATACACTAAGCAGAGGTTCACTCACTTTTGCCTCTCACATATATTTAATATTGGATCATTTTCCTCAATAAATAAATGACCAAGTATAATATTTGTATCTCATTTGTTTAACAGGGTTCTCTTTATCTACTTTTAGGACTTGTGTGAAAATCTGATGTTTTAGGTCAAATTTATACAGAAATATGGACATTTATAAAGGGTTCACAAATTTTCAAGCACCACTGTAAAACCATTAAAAAATACAATCAACTAGGTGTTGCATCCATTATCCTTGTTGTCAGAACAAGGTCAACAAAGTTAGGCACCCTTTTCTGACCCAGCATCCATTCCCTGCCAATAACTGCCTCTGGAAATAAACTAAGTGACCACACAGTTTTTTTCAAACAAATGCACAACACAGATGCAACCGTGATACAACGATACAAATGTGCAATGTGTATGTACAATGTGTCAGACTGTGTGTCTTCCAGCTCCTTTATTGGTAAAAATGATCAAATATTATATTCAATATCTTAACAATACACACTGGAATAGCATTTAGTTTTAAAACCAGTCAATAAAAACAATGAGAAAATCCTGTTCATTTATATTTTCATCAATTTTTTTTTTTTTTATAAAAAATCTTTGTGTTTTGGATTGCTTACCAAATTCAGTACATTCAAGCAATCACCTTCACTAAATATTTAAGGTTGTACAATCAATTTCTCAATATGTTCTGATTTTTTAGACTAATTGAATGGCATGCCAAAGAAATACAGTATATGAATAATGAGCACATGTAACCAAAATAAATATTGTGAAAAAATGTATATATCATATGTTATTATATTAGAAATATATCTCACACAATAAAAAAAAAAAAAGTTTATCAATGCAACTAAGCGACCACAGTATTTAAGATGGTTAGCTTGTTTGAAAACAGACAGACCAGCAAAAGAGAGCAGGGAGAAACTCATTTAGCATATTTAGGATGAAAGTTCCTGAACTTATTATGTAAAAGTGAAAAAAAAATTCTGAATCTAGTCACAGGAAATATCCATAATATAGAAGCCATTTTAATTTGATTTATGAGCCATAATGGCTCCCATAAGAAAAAAAACATTTCCACAAGAATTCTAAGAAAAAATATTACTCCAACTCAACAATTTCCTTCCCATATATCAGTTTTTGCAACAAAATTAATGCAAACACTTGAACGGGTGTGAAAATCACAAAAAAGATACACTTCATTATTTTTATAATTGAAGATTGTCATTTAAAATGTAAATTATGTCGTTTTCTTTTTGTAACAGTGTTCTTTTTTCACCCATTACTTTTGTGTAAAGTCAGAAAAGTTGAATACAGTGGTCTCTCGCTACTTCGCGGTTTGACTTTCATGGACTCGCTACTTCGTGGTTTTTCAAATTAAGATTGGACATATGCAATTGGCTGATTGATGGATGAGCTGCACAATTGGTATGTATGTTTTATTTAAAATAAATTATTTTAAATTATATAGCACCTGCTGCACCTGTTTGCAGCCCAAATGTGCAGGGAGAAGCTCCCTCCTGCAGCATGTCTTCTGTGCACTTTTAGAGTGTTTAGAGTTTAGAAACATTGTTTAGAATATTGCAAGTGTGGGAAGGGTTTAAAACATCTTGTATATATATATATATATATATATATATATATATATATATATATATATATATATATATATATTCTACTTTGTAAAATAAACTAATACTTACTACTTGTACTACTATTCCTACTTGGCGGGTTTTCACTTATCATGGGGAAGCTGAGAACGGAATCTTTCACGATAAACGAGGGACTATTGTAATCGCAAAATGACTTATTAAAAACTCCAGCATATACTTTGAAGTAGATTATACATTTGATTGCTCCAATAGCTGGCATTAAGTTTGTAATGTAATGCACTGTAGGACAACTACATTTTAATTGAACAAATCCAATATTGTTTTTTTGCACCAAGTCATAAGTATGCTTATTTTAACTCTAACTAACAATTGTTTTCTGAACCAAGCAATCATTAAAAGTACCAATGGAAGGTAATCAGTGTGCAGATTGTGAACTAAACTAATCATTTGTCCATCAGACAATGAACAGCAATGTATGCATGTTTTAAATGAAGCAATTATTCTTCACCAACATTGCATTTTAACCAAAAACAGTTTTTTTTTTCACAATTTATTGACAATAAACGAAACATGAAACCTCTAAACCACTTTTAAATATCATTAATTGTGCTAACTTTACTTATGAATTGTGTGCACATTTCACATCTTGTCTGACCTGGTTGCAGATGGGACTGTTGTCGTTGGCATCCATGACGGTGACCTCCACTGCAGTGTGAGCGATAAATAGGCCGTCGCTGGCTGTAACGTTAAGCAGATACCAGTCCTGCTGCTCGCGATCCAGCAGCCCGCTAACAAAAACCTTCCACTCCCCCTGCACGAGCGTAAGGCCAAACACGCCGCGTTGATTTCCACCTGGACATTTTTTTTTAAGTAAAAAAAAAAAAAACAGGATGATGCATAGTAGCAGATGTGAACAACCTAAAACTAATTTACAAGACAAATAGTCATAAACCCATAAACATTATTTATACACACAAATGCTGCAAGTACATTTTGGTGCAGTCAACCAAATCCTATAAGTATAAGTGAAGCAGCAGCCATCAAAGTTTTAATGTGCAACTTTTATGACCAGCTTCTCCATTAGTTTAATCTGCTTAAATGCCAGCACACAGGGCAAATCGGTATCATCTGTTGGCATAACAGGACCCTGTTAAGTGAATGGGAACCATTAAGCTTGTTATTAATGTTAGAGCATCCCTAGAAATACTAAACTATGCTTTTATAGCTCTAATTAAAAGAGTGACCACACAAAGTGTTAGAAGAGCTTGTGAAAGAGCACATAATGTACTTCTTTTAGTTCAATCCATCACAATTCTGAATGAATAATTTAGCATTTGGTTGGCTAGATTAAAAACACTTGAGCCCCATGTAATTTTCACTAGAATTAAAGAGTTTGGAAAAATGATAGATTTAGAACCATATGCAACTAAGTGTTTTAAAATTTAGTTTGCGCAAAAGAAACATCAATTTGATTAAACTATTTAAAATCTATAGCTAGTTCAAAATGTTTTTAGTTTAATGCACACCTTCCATCATTTACATAAATGAGTATGTGTAGAAATGAAAGTTTAAAGTATCCTAAAGTTTTTTGTTTTTTTTTCCGCCCAGGGAATTAATAACTTTACAGATTGACCTTTGAAGAAACGGACCACATCTGGCCAATGGATTAATTTTATTTAAGAGATATAGGAAAGGTGATTGCAGTTCATATATGAATAATTGTAGTTTGGGCGTATGGTGTAAGCATCAGAAGAGTTATTATACATTTGCATTCAGTACATCTATTTAGGTTTAAATGAGTGTATGTGTGCCTTTGGGGGTACTTGATGGCATTCTAGGGGTTGCTTAATTAATTATTTATTATTTTTAAATCATTACAAATAGTATCCATTTGTTAAAAAGAGGGGCAGCACGGTGGCGCAACTGGTAGAGCTGCTGCCTCTCAGCGAGCAGGTCCCTGGTTCAAACCCCGGTCCAGGGGCCTTTCTGGGTGGAGTTTGCATGTTCTCTCCGTGCATGCGTGGGTTTTCTCCGGGTACTCCGGTTTCCTCCCACAGACCAAAAACATGCATGTTAGGCTGATTGGTAACTCTAAATTGTCCATAGAGAGTGATTGGTTGTTTGTCTCGTTTGTCTCTATGTGGCCCTGTGATGGACTTGCGACCCGTCCAGGGTGTACCCCGCCCCTCGCACAGTGATTGCTGGACATGGGCACCGGCGACCCCCGTGACCCAAAATGGAACAAGCGGGTAAAGAAAATGGATGGATGTTAAAAAGAGTGGTTATAAATAAGTATACTTCAATAAAATAAGACCATAAACTTAATTTTAAAAACAGTCAACTATTTAGTTTATTTATTCTAAGTCTAAAAAAATCTGATGCACCCTTGTATCAAGGTAGTTGACTCAACCTTGCTCCTGTCACAAAGCAGCACCTGTCAATCACTCCAGCCTTGGAAACAGATACAATGGAAACATGGTTGAAGTGTAACAGCAATGTTGCTGAAACACAGATGGGCCAGAGCAAAATAAATGTATGAATTTAAATTTAAAATATATATTCAAACAAATATATTTTTAATTAAATTTGATTTTTTTTCACAACACAAAATCATTTTCATATAATTTTATTTGATTTCAGTTTAACAATCCCATTTATTTTCACAAAAAGGCATACTATTATAGCAGATAGCGCATGCCCTTTGCATGTATAGTATAGTGTTTGAAAATCTTTGGAATATGATTTCATCAAAAACTACAAGATTACAGGGTCACAGATAATTCTTATTTTCTGCCTTCAGAACTCTTTTCATTAAGTCTGTATAGAAAACAGAGAAAAACACTCAGCTCCCTTATGTAGAGATTCTGTCATGAGGCCAGCTGTTCAGACATAAACTGCACTCTATAACCCTGGAAGAATACCACTAACAAATGAGAAAATATACAGCGTTCAGATGAACAGTTTATAGAAACACACAGCAACTATCAGCCTGATTCAAGATGCTCAGCTAATCAGCCTTAGAAAAGACAAAAGTGGCTTGAACTCATTCAGTTTTACAGCTATTGAGCTGTTATTTAGTGTAGAAGCAGAGGTACATATTCTGAGCACTATTAATTAAATATCAATATTATAAAGAAGTGTTAGTTTAACTGTCTTTTTGTGGAGTTAGGTGGGTTGTGGAAATACCTTCCATCCATCAGTCTATCTTTAAGCTGGATAACTTGAAAAATGAGTGAAACACCAACAACCATTATGTGGTTTCATCTAGGTGTAAGGAAAGGTCATTTTGAAAATTAAGTCAGAACGTTCAAATCCAAGATGGCTGTTGCCATGTATGTCTGTCCATCTTATGAACTGGTAGATAACTTTTAATAGAAAATGAGGTACCAACTTCCATTTTTGTGTGTGGCAGCATCTAAATGTAAGAAAGGTCACCACTAAAAATAGGGTTGCCACGTCAAAATTCAAGATGGCTGCCACCATATAATCTTATGAATTGGATAATTTGAGAAATAAGGAACCATCTACCAATGGACTTGTGACCCGTCCAGGATGTACCCCGCCCCTCGCACAGTGATTGCTGGACGTGGGCACCGGCGACCCCCGTGACCCAAAATGGAAGAAGCGGGTAAAGATAATGGATGGATGGATGGAACCATCTGCCATCTTCCATTTTGGTGTGTAGTTGCATATATGTATAAGGAATGTGTCATGATTCATGTTTTCTGGACTGTTCATGTCACGTTTCCTTTTTTTTGTTGCTCTCCCTCAACTCCTATCACTTAACACAGCTCACCTGTGTCTGCCTAATTATCTCAAGCTGTTTAAAAGCCTCTCTCAGCCACTGCACCAGTGCCAGATTATCTGAAGCTTTCAGCTAGAGATCCAGCCTTTTCAAGCCAAGCCAAACCAAGCTCTTTAAAGAACCTGACCCATTTCTGCCTTTTCTGAACCCCTGTTTATGCCTGATCCTTGTCTGCCAACGTTTGCTCTCTGATCTCAAGGTTTTGACCCCTGCCTGGCTTTTCACTTTGCTCTGCCTGCTCCTCTGCCTGACAAGTTGTTGCTCTCGGATCTTATGGTTTGACCCCTGCCTGGCCCTCTGGATTCTGCTCAGCCTGCTGATTTCTCTAGCCCCTTTGTTCTGTGAAGACCTCATCATCTATTTGGACCATTTGCTTGGACCGTGCACTTCCTGGGATGTCCTAATCCTTGACAGGTTGGTCTAATCTTTCTGAGCTAATTTTGACCTGCCTTGCCCCTGTCACTCACCTGCCTCTCTCTGCTTCAGATCTGCAAATCAGTCCCTGAGGTCCAGTGTCCAGAGCTGCAGTCTTCATTTAAAATAAAGCCTGTAAATGATTTTTGTGTGTTGGTAGCATTTCTGGGTCCTTAGTTTACTTACTCCTTACAGAATGTCATCAATGAAAATTGGTTTAACCATGCCAAAATACAAGATGGCTGCCACCATATGTGTGTGTGTGTATATGTATGTGTGTGTGTATATGTGT
>NC_056511.1:20354828-20387523 GCF_014905685.2 Nematolebias whitei | reverse complement strand
TAATATACATACACAGTAAATATGTATACTGGCCATCCCAATCATTTGAGGAAATTACGTTGCTTTTTTTATGCTGCTTACTGTATTGTTTCCTTAAATGATTGGGGTGGCTGAATAATAATCTATGGTGGTCAAGGCCACCATTGGCCATTATCTGACTCTGTGAATGCACCTGGTGGGGAGTACATTTACTCACTCTGTACCACCTCAGACAAAAAAAACACAAAAAAAACCCCACGTATTTTGTTATACATTGTGTAACACCTACCCACTTGAATATCAGGTGCCCCAAAAAAATGAAAACTTCACTTGCTTTCCCTGCTAATTCTAGTTTAGAAAATCTCTCATCTCAAAAACTACAAGCATTCATTATTTAAATCAGCGTACTGCTTGTTATTTGTAGGTCTTCAGTAGTTACTGTTTAAAATTGTTGTAAGGCTTTTTAAAGTAATTTAAACATGGTTGTTTTGTTAATTTTCAGAATGTTAGCTATTAATAATCTGTCAATACAACATATCTATAAATGACTCTTTCATGTTTTAGTTTAGATTTGAATTACACAGATTGCATGTGTAGTTGTCTCAACCTGTGACATCATTTAATAACCATAGACACCAAAACAACATCGTGACCAAAGAGATGTTTGAGTATGGACAATATGTGTCAGTGTTTAAAAGCATAAAACACATAGAAAATATTACATTTTTTACACATTATAAAAAAAATAATAGTTGTTAAAAGTCACATTTGAATCAAGCAAAATCTAAAGTATTAAAATGATAAAATGTTTGCGTTCCTCATTTTGTCACCTGTGATGTAAATGCTGACGAGGCGGTTATGATCTGCTCCGTCTTGATCTTTGGTTCTCAGAACAGCCACCACCTCACCGAGGGGATCGCTCTCCTTCACTGCACCTCGGTAGAAGTCCCTCTCAAACGTCGGCGGATTGTCGTTGATGTCGGACACAGTGACGGTTACTACGGTGGTGGAGGACAGGGCCTTTGACTCGGCCAGGTCAAAGGCCACCACTTCAAAGCTGTAGCTAGAGCAAGCCTCGTGATCTATTGGACTCACTGTGGTGATCCAGCCCGTTTTACTGTCAATGGCAAATACAGAACTTGCAGTAATTGGACCAGGGAGGGACTGAGCACCTTTCGTTGAGTCCAAATTGTAAGTAAGCAGAGGCCCAAGGCTGTAGGTTACCTGTGATTTAAAGAAGATGTATACACCAGCTTTGCAAAGCGTCTCCATTTTTGTAAGCTGAGAAAAATCTTTTTAGCAAAAAGCAAGAAAGTAGCTGACACAAACCTGCCCATTAGAGCCCCAGTCTGGATCAAGTGCACGCACTTGGACCACTCGTGTCCCTGCTGGCATCCCCTCCATCACTGTGGCGACATAGGTGTTAGTCTCAAATGCCGGCTTGTTGTCGTTCACATCTAGGATCTGGAAAATGACAGTCTTTTATTTGTAATGGCTCCAAATAAGACAAAAACTGTTCTGGTGTTTTCAATCCTTTGTGTTGTTATTGTAAAGTACAAAATGTATAGAAAAAATCTTGCACTTTACACTTATGCAAAATACCTTTTCCCAGAAAAAGGACAAATACAAAAATGGCACATGCACATACTTCTAAGAGCATATGAATATTTACATTTTGCATAAATAATTTAGTTTAATTTGTTGTGAAAACTGAACAAAAACGTCCATGTATTTTCAATAACTGCAATAAAGGCATGTTTTGCTCTTTTGTCTAAAGCTCATTCAACATTTTGACTAAACTCTTAAAGCAAAAGTTTAATTTTAGGTGTGACAAGTATGTGCATTTAGCTAATATATACTTTGTACATTTGTTGCTAATATTCCCTAAAGGAGCCTTAGGTTTCAAACGCTGGAACATTTTTCTTTAGTTTTGGTGTATCCACTTTATAAAACTGAACATCAGAAAAGCAGTTTCTGTGTTCATATCAGACCTTTACTTCCAGATCCACAGTAGAGACGGTCTCGATCAGGTCTCTTCTTGTTGTTGCCGCCACTTTAAAGCAAAAAATAATGGCTTGTTCATAGTCCAGTGGTTTGAGCAGATGGATGAGACCCGTCTCCCTCTCCACCTGGAATGTCCCCTGCTGGTTGCTGTCGAGTGTCTCGCCTGCAACTGTGGTGAAGAAGCCCGTCTGCCCAGGGCCCATGTACACAGACCCCAGAACTGTACCCACTGCAGTGTCCTCAGGGATGGTGAAGGAGTACTGGGGCTGGCTGAAAGAAGGAATAAGCGAGTCTGGGGGGACGACATGGATAAAGGCTGAGACCAGGGAGTGCTTGGGGGGAGATCCACAGTCTGTGGCTTTGACAAAGAAAGACAGAACAGTTCCCTGAAGATGATCCACTGCACTTTTAGTCATCATCCAACCACTGTCTGGTTCCACCTGAAGAAGCAAAAAAAAACAACCCAAAACTTTACATTACCTTTAAAAATAATAATCCCCTTTTCAACTTCCCCCCTAATAACAAAATAATTGTAATTTTGAGCCTATTTCACAATTGAACATAACAAATAATTTTTGTATTTCAAATCCATGTAACTTAATAATTACTTTGATACAAAATAAATACAATGAGCAGTAGCTTTAAATTTCAAAGCATTTTTTTTATTTTTTTTGTCTTTACACCAGATGTTGTCACATTGCTCTTAATAAAATTAATATCACATTTCAGATACTGACCGCAGAATCAACCTTGGGACCCACATCATTTTGATTTAACAGTAAAAATCTGTGATCTACAAAAAAACAGATGGCTCTTAATCCCCTAAAATGATGAGGGGGATGTGTGAACAGAACCTAAAGTGTGTATTATTGAGGTTTAAATACATTGTTTCTGGGAATTGTATCTGTCTTTTGTCTTTTGTCATGTATTATGTAGTATGTTAAGTATGTTATTATGTAGTAGTATGCAATATGTGTATGTGTAAAAACTAAACAGCACTGACCTCCAGAACATCCACCAGTGACAGACGGGCCTCACTGTAAAGAGAGTAGGTTATCCTTCCATTGGAGCCAGCATCCGGGTCAGTGGCCTGGATCTGTGTGATAAGGGAACCTTTTGCAACGTTGGCTTTAATGCTCATACGATACTCCACTGCTCTGAACCGAGGGGCGTTGTCGTTTTCATCAACGAGGACCACTCGCACTGTGCAAAACGATGCACGGCCTGAAAAATAACATATGTGACACTTAAAATACCAAAAAAGTGTGACCACACATGTTGTATGAACCTGTATATTATTTTAAGTCTTATGCTAGCTGTTTAAAACATGTTATATTTTTGTTTTATTGGCTTGGGGATTGGTCAAATAATAATACCTCCACCATCCAGTGCCATGACAGTCAGCACCATATCCCTGTTCAGATAATTTTCTCTATCTAGTGTCTGAAGGGTGGTTATGAGCCCATCCGCATCAATGTTGAACTGGGTTTTTGCCAGATCATTGATGAAGGAAAAGGTGATCTGACCATTCAGCCCAGAGTCTTCGTCTGTTGCAGAAACCTGGAAGTCCATTTAGAAATTTAGTAAAACGCTTCCTACTCAGCATGAAAGACTCACAACATACAGCAAATCATTAACGCTAACTTTTACAAGTCAAGTGGTGTAATGGCTAAAATACCTGTATGACCTTTGATCCTGGAAGGACATTTTCTTGAACCTCAGCCAGATAGAACCTCTGGCTGAACACTGGGCTGTACAGATTAGCACCCAGGACACGGACAATAACCTGCAAATCATGGTTTCAGTCATTTCATTATCACCTGGATTGCTTCTCTGACATTTCGTAGATGCCGTCACAGCAAATACAACTGGCTAATTTGTCAAACATGATCAAATCAACATTTGAACAACACATCTGTAAGCTACATGTTTAGTGATGTAATTTAAAAACCATCTGCGGTTTCCAAATATCTAAATTGTCATCACCTCAAGGAGACAAAAGTGAGCACATTTTCCAGATAGAAGCTCATCCTCATAAATCTGATGTGACATGCCATTAACCTCCGACAGTAACTTGCAGTTAAACTAGAGCGCTGTGTCAGATGTTTGTAATAATTTTAAACCGAGTGGGTCAGTCAGTACTGAAAAAATGCTGCAGTGGTGTCAGACATGGGCAAATCATTCAACAAAACTAGATTGTACCTGCCAAGAGAGGCTTTACCTGAGCAGTGTTGGTAAAGACTCCATCTGACACAGACACGTTGAGCTGATAGGAGAGTTTCATGCCTTGTCTCCTCTTGTTAGACATACGAAGCACTCCTGTGTCTGACTCCATCATGAAAGTCATTTTCTCATTCCCTGAGAGAAGACTGTACCTGGAAGAAAAAGTAATAAAGAGAATCTTGCATCATAAAAGTCACTTCCCAAGTCCTTGAGATAATGCTAAATGAGAAGATTGGATACAGTATTTATTTTTAAATAATTCTGCTCAGAGGTTGCAGCTTGAGCAAACAGTTACTACTCACGGGAAATGGTAAGTAAAATCTGCCAAACTAAAAAAATTAATTACCAACACAGTGAGTTTTAGAACCAGTTTAGTAAAGATGATAATGTTCTTAGATTTCAGTGATAAACTGCAAGAAAATAATGAAAATCTAAAATACAACATAAAATACATCAAATTTATAACGCTCACCTCAGCCTCTGAAAATCGCAAATGTCAGCATCTGATGCCTGAAGGCAAGTCACAAAGTGCCCCATGGGAGCCAGGTCGCTGACAAAAGCCTCGTACAGTGTTTGACTGAAATTAGGCGGGTTGTCGTTTGTGTCAGTCACAACCACGGTAACACTAACATCACTGCTGAGGGCAGGGTCTCCACTATCTGTCGCCCTGACAATGAAGTTGTGGCGCCGTATGAGCTCGTAGTCAAGCATGCTCGCCGTGAATACCAATCCAATGTTGCTGTCAACTTGAAAGTATTCAGTGCTGTTGTAGATGTCAGATAGGATCTGGTAAGTCACTGCCGCGTTCCTCTCCGAGTCCTGGTCCTGAGCAAAGAGCTACAGGGAGAAGAACAGAACATTCTCTGATGCCTTATACATAATTCAAGTCACAAGTGAGCACCTTGACACACTCCACTGAGCAAACACGGTCCAAAAAGAAGAAAAGATATGGAGATAGAACATATGTTTACCGCAAATCTGGCATAACAATTTACATCAACACCTACATAAAAACCTTCTACTCATCCAATTTTTTTGTGTGTATGGGTGGTTTGTTCAGTTTTAGAGGTATTTCATGTCACAATGGTTGCTGTCATTTGAATAAACTGGAGCTGGATGTCATTCAGCAGCTTGTGTGCTCATTTTTTTAAAACTTATTAGCAATATTTATTTTCACAATCTCTGAAACAGTTGCTCAATAATATCTATTTTTTTTACTTAATTAGTCGGATTGAACTGTCTTCTAAAAGGCTGCTGTTGAATCATGATGGATCAGGGTCCTGCCTCATAAATATTTTCACATATACTTTGATTAAACACCAGAAATTAACATCAACCACCCACCTAAGCCAATACTTAATGCCACTGATAATTAAAACACTTACCATATAAATTGCTTTTACAGTTTTATTAAGAATCACAACCCAGTGACATTTTTGCACAAATTAAGTGCTAACGGCAACACCAGCTACCTAAGCAGGTAATTTGCTGTAAAACTTAATAGCAAAATCGATAAAATAGTCCAGTGCATATAACAGTACACTGCAATAAATATGTTTAGAACTACTTATATATTGTCCTCTATGGATTCTTGTTTTTTTTTTTTTATGTAACAGTTTCAACACTCAGCCTTTGTGTTTGGAAAAGTGACCCAAAAGAGACACATTTAAAATAGTGATTTGTTTTACACAGTAAGTAACTGTAATCGGACAAGTAGAGGGAGCAATTTTATCTACTGCAATGATGGACCAAAGGGGCAGCCAATGGTGGTCTTGGCAACCATAAATTAATCTTTGGCCACCCTACTGTCCACCCCAATCATTTGAGGACACTATAATTTGAGCAAAATTTAAAACTAAAAAACTGTTTCGTCAAATTATGAAAGTGGCTGGTTTAGATAAACATCCTGACTATCCTCTTAGTGTATAGTCTTAGAATGTATTGTGAGGAGCTTTCAAGTCTCAAGTTTCAAGTCAGTGGCTGAGACTGAGCAGTACTGGAGAAGGTAGCTGGTTCATTTGTGCTGCTAGACATTCATGGAAAGCAGTTTCTTTACCAGTAGATGTGGATCATGCCAACACAATCTGTTCATTCTTGAGACTTGGATATCTCCCACTGTGATGAGTAGCTACTAGCTCTTGGAGATCACTGTGTTTAGATCATAGAGTACACTGCACTTAAGTAGATTGGTTACCTTTCTTATGTCTAGATTCAGTCACACAACAAAATGGAAGTCAGCACGTTGCTTATTTTTCAAGAAATCCAGCTCATGAGGTTTAAATATTTACATGTACAGTACATATATGACAGCAGCCATCTTAGACTTTGACTTGGCAAACACATTTTTGATGGACTTTGTTCACACCAAAATGCAGACACACCAAATATGAAATCTAAACATTGCTTATTTTTGAAGTTATCCAACTTACAAGGTTAACAAACAGATATGGTAACAGCCATCTTGGATTTTGATGTGGTAACCCAAAGTAGCCTTTCTTAGACTTGGGTGTAGCCACAACCCAAAATGGAAGTCGGTATCTCATTTATTTTTCAAGTTATCATACTCGCAACATGCATGGATGGACAGACAGATAGACAGATGGATGGACGAACGGACGGACGGAGGGTAGGGATGCACGATATTGGATTTTTGGCCGATGTCCGATATGCCGATATGTTGAAACTTATTTGGCCGATAACTGATACCAATATTTTTTTCCCCTAGATCTACTTACAGAGACTAACTACATAGCTTTCTCTGCTGTGGAATTAAAATACTACATTATTCTGCATGATCTTTGTCAGTTTGGCCTGCTACAAAATGCAGATGCCAAAAGGGGGGCTGAAAAGGATGCAACACTTCAACTTGGATTATGTTTAATGTCAAATTTATTCATGACATTTACTCTCTAACACAGTGACAACACTCGAACAGTGCAAATTTTTAATTTTTCACAAATCTAAACTCAACCTGTTCACAAGTGACACGTGTTAAGCGCATAAGTACTTTGTAGTAGTGCATTACTAGATACTTGACAGTTTCTTAAATAAAATAATTACTTAAAACAGAAGACTTTTATATCTGTGAGTTATTATGATGGAATGATCCATTTCCAGTATTTAACATTATTGCTAATATCGGCCGATACTGATACCATGCCGATAATATCATGCATCCCTAGCGGAGGGTATTTACATTTACCCCTCCTCACTATGCAATGAGGGACAATAAAGGCAACATACCGATAATATTTGATGAAATAATATAAACTTGTGATTTCCAATGTGAACTAGGTTGAACAGTTTAGAACAGTTTAAATTGAACTCAGATTTATGTTGTTTTATTTTAGAACTAGGTAAATTATTTAAATGTTTATGCATAAAAGATTTATTTGCATCTCCCCTTGTTAATATATGTTGACAGGTCTTCAATGGGTGTGCTGCTGAAACATACAAGTCTCAGATATTAAAGTATTATATAGTTATCTTGTGCTTCTGTATTTACACTCAGTACACAAGCAAAGTTTTTTTTTTTTTTTGGCCAATTCACTATGTTTAATGAAAGAGCTCCACTTCAGTACTTTAACATTTCTATTCTTAGCTTCACCACAATATTTTTTTTTACCAGCAACACGGTTCTTATTAAGTTTAAAAAAACCATTTGCTTACATTAAATGACATATGTTTCACATGGGGCAGCACAGTGGCTCAGTTGGCAGAGATGTGGCCTCTCAGCAAAAAGATCATTGATTGCAGTTTGGATGTTCTCTCTGTGCATGTGTGAGTTTTTGCCCGGTACTCCGGTTTCCTCCCACAGACCAAAAACGTGCATGTTAGGTTGATTGATAACTCTAAACTGTCTCTAGGTGTGAATGAGAGAGTGAATGGTTGTTTGTCTCGTTTGTTTCTGTATCCCTGTGATGGACTGGAGACCTGTCTGGGGTGTCTCCCACCTCTCGCTCAGTGACTGCTGGATATGGAAACCAGTGGCCCCCATGACCCAAAAAAGAAGAAGCGGGTAAAGATAATGGATGGATGGATGTTTTACATGTTGACCTTCTGAAGGGATACATTTAAGAGCTTTTATTTTGGTATAAGAAATAGTTCCTAGACATAATTAATCAAAAATACGAATTGCAGATTTTCACCAGTAAACATGTATTAATTGGTGCTAGATTTTTCAAATGCATTTCAATACTTCTTGCAGCAACAATATGTTCACAACATAGTAAAATATTTAATCCCATGGTATCTTTAAAACTGAATAGCTCACACAAGAACAGTCAAGGTGAATTAAGACAACAACTGGCTTTTAGACTAATCCAACATTTTTCAGTCAGGTCATCTGGACAGTTTATTTTTTGTGCTGAAACGAAGAGGGCCGGCAATGGAGGAGGGGGCGTACCAAAGAAACCATCTTAGCACCAACAAAACTGGTTTGTTCCACTTTGGAGTAAGCTGTTGGGGGAAGAATCAGTTTTGTGTTGTGTGTTTCCTTGACTAATGAAGCCTTCCGGATCGAAGGTGAAACGTTTCAGCACCAAAAAAAAGAAACTGTCCAGATGACCTGACTGAAAAATGTTGGCTTGTATACCTGGATTATTGAACTTGGACTTTGTTCTTTTAGACTAATATTCTTCATTCAAAAACTGGGTTGTGAAACCTAAGCTTTTAGTTGCTGATATAATCCGATTTGAGTTAAAATAAGAAAAACTAATCTGAACTATAACAGCAGGTATTGACATTAACAAGTACTATGGTAAAAAAAAAAAAATCTGGTAAATCGTGATTCTTCAGGGAAAAAAAAACAAGGAAACGTTTGCACAAAGTTCTGGTCCATTTTTCTTTAAATATCACTAAGAAGCTTGAGTAAACACTAAATTGCCTTTTTATAATTAAATAATATGACACTTTTAATTAATTCATAATTCTGCAGAATTGAGTCTTAAATGTAAAGAGACACAGCTGGAGAAAACACTGATTCAGATCAGAGGATCAAATAAAAGCACACACCTGTAACACGGACGTGCCAATCATGGAGTTCTCTGACAGGACAGCAGAGTACAAGGCGTTCTGAAACAGTGGAGGGTTGTCATTCACATCCAGAATCACAATGTCTACGTCAACCTCTGACTTTGCCCCGGTCAAGGTGTCAGTGGCCTTCACTGTTAAATGATAGTACTGCGTCGTCTCGTAGTCCAATGGATAAATCACAATGATGATTCCTGTATCAAAGCCGATGTCAAACTGAAGGAAAGGGTCCCCATCCGTGATGGTGAAGATGATGTCCTGGCCTTCAGGACTGCTTGCATTGATGCAGAGGACAGACGTGGATACAGCCAAGTCCTCTCTAACTGTGACTCCATAGAACGGCTTGTCAAACACAGGCATTGCTTTGTTTACTACTGTAACAGGCAGCTCTATCTCACTAGACAGACAAGGGAAGCCACTATCAGTGGCCACCAGAACCAGCTTGAATTCTGCATTAGATAAGTCTGCTTCGAAAGCTCTTGTTAACATCAGTTCTCCTGTCATGGTATTGACCTGTATAAAATAAATAAATAAATAATCCACATTTCAGCATTAATGCACACTAGTGCATTGACATTTATTCTCAAAATTTCTAAACGTGACATATAAAATTCTAGCAAATGTAATTTTAAATAGGATAGATAAAGTTATTACCTCAAAATTCTTGTGCTGTGATTTCAGGCGGTAAGAAACTTCTCCATTTAGGCCAAAATCCTTGTCAATGGCAGAGACCATGAAAATTACTGATCCTGGTTCTGCTTCCACCTGTACTGCAGCATAGTAGGGGAGGTTCACAAACTGTGGAGCATTGTCATTGACATCGTCTACCTGAAAAATAAATATGTAAAAGAAAAATGTAATTTGATCACTGTAAAATCTAAAAGAAATAAGTTTATTCATGGAGCAAAGGAAATCAGATTAAAGTGATGGTTCAGATTTTATGAGGTTGGTTTCTGAAGAAAAACTTTGGACAAGATTTTTTTTTCTGCATGTCTTTGAAAACATTGCTTTGGAAATATTCAAATTTTACTGACTATATTTATTAGAGCTGCAGCAGTACAGGAAACTCAACATCAAACACAAATAAAAAAAATCTTGTTACGCCAGGGTCATAGTGAATTTTAGATACTGACAGGACTTTAACAGTGATTTCTTCAAGGTTGACAATGATTCAGCCTCAAAGAAAATAGCTTGTGACTTTTGTCAAAATCACCAGAAGGTAAAAATAGGAGCTTCTGGAGTCAAATATGGCTTATTTGTGCTGCATAACCAAAAAATAAACAAAATTCACTCACAAACAGCCATTTTTACTCTGTCCATACCCACCTGCACTTGCACAGTCACCCTTGCCACTCTCAGTATCTCATCTTCTCTGCTGACTTCCACTACCAGCTCGTAGCTTCCCTTCTCCTCACGATCAAAAGGCACACCAGTAGTGAACACCGCCCCACTGGTAGGCCGAATGGTGAAGCATCGTCCGGGATTTAGCAGAGTGTACTTCAGTGGGTCATTGAGGCGGTGGCCGACTGTGTTTACAACAGTCACTAAGGTGACATTGGATACATTCTCTGAGATGGAGGCAGAATACACCGGGAGGGTGAAGCTAAGTCCACTGTCTATAGCTTCTCTTACAAGCACTGTGATCGATGCAATGCTGGAAAAACGTCCATCCCAAACCTTAAGCACACATATTATTATGTATTATTATATAGTATTATACATAGCAGATAAATTAAAATTTGAAAGTCATGCAAAATGTATGGAAATAAATACACTATATGGACAAAAGACCATATAGTGGTGGTGCTCCTCACATTGGGCCCACAAAAATCAGAGAAGGCAAACCTGTGATCGAGGTTTGAATCCCCTGACTCTTACATCAAAATATGGGTGGGAAAAGTGAAACACCAACACCTGTCTCTAACCTCATTTCCTCCAACCTCATATGCCCCACTGTGGACCCACACAAGCCTCCACCCTCATTTGCCCCATTGTGGGACCTTGAGCAAGACCCATAACACCCCCTGCTGATCCATGGGCATCTTGGATGGCAGCCCTCTGCTTCACGCATGGGCTGTAGTAGCACTGGTGTTGTTTCAGCAAGGGCATACAGTGTAAAAATAATTGCCATGTCTTTATGTGAGTTTGCTTGTTGTAGCGACCCCTGAGAAAGGGAGGAGCCAAAAGAAGAAAAAAAAAGGGCATATATTTGATCACAACTGCTCACTATCAGGGACTATAAGTTTTTTGGAAAGCTATAGACAAAAATTTAGAATGATTTTGTGGGAAGTGCCTGTTCTGTTCGTGGAACATTTGCAAACTCTTCTTTTGACTTTCCCTTTGCAGGGGTCGCCACCTCATATCATCCTCCTCCATCTCACTCTGTCCTCTGCGTCCTCTGTCTTCACTACTACTTTGCCTATGTCCTCTATAACTTAATCCATATATCTCCTCTTAGGTCTTCCTCTTTGTCTTTTTCCTGGCAGCTGCATTTCTAACATCCTTCTACCAAAATACCCACTGTGCCTCCTCTGAACATGCCCAAACTGGCTCGGTCTGGTCTCTCTTTTATCTCCCAGTTGTTCAACCTGTGCTGTACCTCTGGTGATCTCATTCCTAATCTTATCCATCCTTGTCACTCCTAAGGAGAACCTCAACATCTTCATCGCTTCCACTTCCAGTTATTTATCCTGTCTTCTTGTCAGTGCCACTGTCTATAAACCATACAACAAAGCTGGTTTCACCGTTGCCTTATAAACCTTTCCTTTGATATTTGCTGTCAGCCTTTAGTCACAAATCACTCCTGAAACTGTTCTCTATTCACTCCATTCTGCCTGGACTTTCTTCTTTACCTATTTACCACATTCCCCTTTTTCCTGGACAGTTGACCCAAAGTCCTACACCTTTGTAATGTTTGCTCCTTGTAGCCTCACTGCTCCACCTGCCTCCTTCTGATTCACACACAAGAACTCTGTATTATTACAGCTGACTTTCATTCATTTTCTTAGAAATTCATACATCCACCTGGTCTCTTCCATCTGTTTTCCATCTGTTTTCACCACAGATCTCAGTGTAATCTGCAAACACCATAGTCCAGGGGGGTTCCTGCCTGACCTCATCTGTTTCACTGTACATCACCAAAGCAAACAAAAAGTGTCTCAAAGCTGATCCTTGATGCAATCCCACCACCACCTTGAAGCTATCTATCACTCCTACAGCACATCTCACCACTGTCCTGCTGTCCTCGTAAATGCCCTGTACTCATCTGATATACTTTTCTGCCACTCCAGATTTCCTGATACAACACAACTTCTTCTCCATCTGCACCCTGTCATATGCTTTTTTTGAGTCACAAATACACAATGTTTTTTTAACCCTCTCTGTACTTCTCCATTAGCATCCTAAAGCAAATATGGCATCTGTGGTGCTCTTTCTTGACATGAAACCATACTACTGCTCACAAATAATCACACCATGTCTGTTTAGCTTCCATAACTCTCTCCCAAATCTTCATCTTCATCTTCATCTTGTGTGGCTCATCAACTTATTTTCCTTGTGGTTGCTAAAACTCTGTACATGACCCTTGTTCTTAAAAATGGGCACCAGCACACTTCTGCATCCTCCAGGGATTTTTTTTTTTTCCACTCACGCATTTATGAAATCAAGCACTGATATTGAATGGGAAAATCTGACTCTCAATCTTGATTCTAGTTAATCCCAAACCAATCAAATTATTTCATGCCAAAATCATCAGTCTGTAGTCTTTCCTTTGTGAACAGAGGCATAGTCATGTTGAAAAAGAAAAAAGGCCTCATCCAGTGTGTTGCCAGAAAGCTGGAAACATTATCCAAACTGTTTTGATACGCTGATAATGGAGATAAATGGCTTAGCCTATACTTTAAGCTTGACTTAGACACTCAAGTTCAACAGTTAACAGTTGTGGCCAAACACTCTGAACCATACAGTATTATGTCTGAGCAAAGTTTTACAGTTAACCAAATAGCCTCCTTGTAAAACCATTGTTATGGAAGAAGAAGAATGGGTTTTATTAAGAACAATAACTTACCTTGACATTAAAGTAATAACGATCTTTACTGAGGTTTTGATTGGTGACAGTCACAAGCCCAGAATAGCGCTCCACAGTGAAATATTCCTGATTCGTATCAACCAGAGAATAAGCTAGCTGGGGAGTGATGGGCTTTGTTTCATCAGTGTACAAATCTGGATCCGAAGCCTCAACCCTGAGGACCTCGACTCCCATGTAGGTAGGCAGCAAAAGGACTGTTTCGTAAACATCCTGGGAGAACTTTGGGGGGGAGTCATTGATGTTAATCACCTAAGACAAGGTGTATACAGAAATAAATCATGTCTAAATTAACATCTGAATAAATAAAAGGCAGTCAAAAATTTGTTAGATAGCAATAGCTAATTAATGTCATTTACTTGCCTTTATAATCACCTCTGCTGGACTTTCAGCACTCTTAGAAGGATGGCCGCTGTCTCGAACTTGAACCCGAAAGAAGAACTCTGAGAAGGTTTCATAGTCCAAACTATCAATTGTTCTACAGACCAAACAAATATACCCAAAAAAACAGCAGAATCAGATGTGTGATGTAACTGGTCTGATTTCTATAAAGTGTCAGCACCCACCGAATTGATCCAGTCCCAGAATCCACACTGAAAAACATACGAGCGGTCTCATCTATGATCTGAAACACTAAAAGGGCATTGTGATTGTGGTCCTTATCAGTTGCCTGGATGACTAAAGGGTTACCATCCTCTCCCAGAACCACACTGTTGACCGGAGCAGCTTCACTGACTCTGCCCACATATCTGGGATGGCATAAGGGGTAAACATTAAAAAAGATTAAAATCCATCCATACTGTTAATATTGTTAGTTTTTAACAGAGCTCTCGAAAACAGCATGTGAAGATCAAGTCAGAATGAAAGCCCATACAAATGTATTTGATATTCAGCTGTGTCAAACTTTGATACCTTATTTGTCGAAATTCTGGTTGGTTGTCATTGACATCCACCACTTGGATGATGACAGTAGTACTGGCCTCCACTCCAGTCATGCTCAGGGCACGCACCATGAGAAAATGAGATGGTATTAGCTATCAGAACAAAGAAATTCAATCAATTTTCAAACACCAGCAAGGTAATTAAAGTTAAATGGCAGATAAATAGTTAATTACCTTAATAGCATTTGTTACATCATTATATTTTTCCACTAATCACTGCTCTAAATCCCCCTCACAACTCAGAATCCAAAATCTCAACCCACCAATTATGGCACTGGAATAGTCAAGTCCAATTGATTTTCTCAAAATGGCTTTTTCTGTAGTTAAAAATAATGTATCATTTCAAGATTGTTGCTCCATTTTGTCTAGCAATTTGACATCTCATACAAATACTTGTGAGATATCTTGTGAACCCAAACAGATGTTTTAGATGAGCAAACCTAAAACCCAAACACAAAAAAGATCAACAAACCTCAAAGTCAAGCAGTTTGCGAGTGGTGATCACACCGGTATAGTGGTTTATAGAAAAACGGTTCTCCTCGTTTCCTCTGATTATGTCATAAATGAGCGGAGAAGAACTGAGGGCATGAACAGTGATCAGATGTGTTCCAATTTTGCTGTTCTCCACTATCTGAAAACAAAACAACAACAAAAAAACAAATCAGAACACAGAAAATAGCGTCAATCAGTTTTTTGCATAAATTATTTTAGAATTTTTTTCTTATATATTGACCAAGTCATTTGCCATCCATCTTTACGTATCCCTTTCAAGCTAGTCTTTAGTCAATCAATCATTCCTTTCTACCCTTCTTCACTCCACCCACAAATCAATGGTTTTATTTAGCTGTCTCTGTTTTTACCTCAGCCTGATACTCCTTCTGAGAGAACTTGGGTTTGGAGAATTCAGAAAGTATCAAGGAAATCCGAACTGAAGCCGTGGCCATTAATGGAGGGAATCCACTGTCTGTGGCACGCAGGGTGAGGGTGTAGAAACCCAACGAGGTGAGGTCCAGGTCCTTTGCAATAAAGATAAGGCCTGTGGCATTATCAACGGCAAACACCCCCCCAGTGTTACCTGATGTAGACAAAAGGTGCAGAAAAAAAAAACTTTCTAAATCCAATAAAATACTAAATTTATTGACACCAAATTAAAATGTACCAAAAATAAGAAGTATTTTTAGGTTATCTCATACCTGCTTCAATAGTATATGTGAGTTGACCATTCACCCCGTTGTCTTTGTCCAGGGCTGTAACCTGCAGCACAGAAGTACCCACAGAAAAAGTCTCATAGGCTATAGCATCATATATGGTGCTCGTAAAATAAGGGATGTTATCATTGGTGTCCTCCACTGCCACCAGGATACGAGCCAGGTCACGGTTAAATGGAAACTCCTGATCCTTAACCTGGAGAAAGGAATTGAAAAATGAAAATGTATGAAGTTCTAAGAGGAAACGTAAACAAAATCAGCTTAAAGCAGATACTGAGAGCCATTGTTTAATACAGAGTACAGGGACATAAACAGTTAGACTCAGCATAGAGATAATAAAGTTCTCCTTTATCTCTCTACTTACCATAATGGTGAGAATGTGTTGTGTCCTGGCTTCGTAGTCTAGCCTGTCTGTGGAGTAAAAAACTCCTGTACCTGGATTGACCCTAAACAGTCTCATACTTGTTGGGTCAACGCTTCCATAAATGGAGAAGCTCAAACGAGAACGCTCATCCATGTCTGATGCTCTGAGCCGCAGAAGCTCCACATCAGCTGGTGCGTCCTCAGAAACACTGATGTCGTACACCGGCTGTGAGAAGACTGGAGGGTTGTCATTGCTGTCTTGGACTCGAATGAATACCTTAATCAAACAGTGGGGAACAGGAAAAATGTCTAAGACATCACAGTAAGCACAAATTATGATAGTGGACTTTGCTTACTATCGCTGAAAATTAGAGTTGCTGATAAGATTGTTGAGTAAAGTTCCATAATTGTATTTCTTTGTTCTTTTTTTACTGTCAACAGAAGCAACAGACTATTCACGACATTTACAATGAACTTTGTAAAATGAAATATAGGGAACTTCTTTGAAATATCATAGCATTTTTGCTAATGATTGAGTATTACTTAAATCTTTTTAAGTGGAGTTCTGTGAATATGTTTAAACTAAAACTGGTATATTTTGTATATAGTTCCTAGGACAACCTCAGTTTAGAAAAAAAAAAACTTTATTCCTTTGGAGATTGACAAGTTAGTTAGATTACAACTAGTCTGAGCTCGTCTGAGTGGGTACAAGACCAAAATGGATTGTTGCTGACAAAACAACTAAAATCTTGACAATATCTTAATACTTCATGCAAACATTGCTTTGTTTGTTTTTGTTGGTAGCAGTTTGGTCTTGGCCTCTCTCACCATTAGATAGCAAGCAATCTAATCAGTAATAAACTCTACATCTTCAAACTGAGGCTGATCAAAATACTATCAACAACACGAAAGTTATTAACAAACCTGGTCATAGATTTCCACTTTTTCACATCTACCTACTTTTTCAAAGTCTGATTGATTTTTACAATAACTGATCTGATGCTTTAAGGTACTCTGCATTATTCCATTTAGCTACTAGTGTGAACGTTTTTCTTACAAGAATGACCAAGTAGCATAGCCAATAAAACAAGCCCAAGTAGTGCCAAAAACAGAATATTTCATTTCAGAGTATGGAAAATAAAATAATAAAATCACAAAGAGAAGAGCACCTCTACGGGCACAAAATCTGGTCATAAATATTTTGTGCTTGCAAATCAGTTTTGCAACCGACAATAATTTTAGTTAGTTCCACTAAACCATGATGTAATGCTATTCCAGGACTTACAACGCGTAACCACCTACTCCACACAATTTGTGCTCATATGAATGCGTTGGAAGGTAAGTGGAAGTGTGTCGGTGGTAAAACTACTGTACAAATAAAAAACTTACATACCTGTGTTGTGGCAAAATTGGTCCCATCTGTCACCTGTACTGTCATGTTGTACACCGATTGAACTTCTGCATCCATGGACTTGGCCACAACAATAGTCCCCACCCCGACTTGGAGGTCAAACTGCATTTCAAAACTCCCTGATGGCATACACATGGCATGGACACACATATGCAGAGTGTGAGTCATTTGCATTGAATCTGAGAGCAAAACTCAGGTGTGCTAAGGTAATACTGTGTAATAGTTTTGGTCAGGCACCGACATCTGGCGCTGGAGGGCCTGTGAACTCAAATGAACTGAAATGTAATGTGAATGTAGTAGCAAACCCACTTGGCAGCACATGAGCTGTTAATAGCCGTACAAACATCTGCCTTATCAGTCCAAAACACAACCCATCAGAGAGATCGGAAAGTAGCAACTGGGTCTTTTCCACGGGCCGTGAACGAACAGTTTAGAAAGCTTAATATTTGATTAAAGTGAGTCAGAGGAGTGATATGTGTTCAGAATTCAGTGCCATCCTTCAATTTATCCTTGCCTCTCTCCTGAGATCTCTGGGAGCTTGAGCTCTCCTTGGCATATGAATACTGAGTGGCAATTTTTCACAGAATCTCTGATGCGTGTTGAGTGGGAGTAAACCACTCAGACTTACTATTTTTTTGTTTTATTCTATTCTAGGGGAGTGAGTGGTGAGTTGGTCTATAATACACTATGAGGGATCAATTTCACAACATTTTGGAAAAACTGAAGTCCCAGCATGTAATCCCCAAGCGGTGTTTTAAGGAGACCTGATTATACCTCCCTTTTGTTTTGCTAGCATCTGTCTCTATTAAATTTATACAGTTCACAATCTCAGTAAATGAGATACTGTGGAAACTTCTGTCTAATGGCTATGGCATTCAATTACAGTAATGAGTGTGTACTGTTTGTTTTGTTTCACATTTTGCTCTGTAGTCAATAAATATTTGTCTTTTTTTAAACAACAGCCTTGATTGCTGTAGCGACCTTACGTCCCAAAAGGGACAAAGAAGACTAAGCTAAGCTTGATTGCTGTCAGAACACAATGAAATGAACAAGCATGAATAACTTGTAAGTATGATGAGGAGTTTCTAATTGGTTATAATGTTAAATAGGGTTTTGCATAGATCCATTGATTGTTCAGTATGGGGTGACATTTGTAAAGTTATGCAGTCAAAAATTAACAGCAATATTCTAGTTTAATTAACCTTTCATAAGAAAAAAAGTTTTTATTTTCAAAGTCATAGTTTCACCATGTTATTCATACATTTATATATGTCATAGTTCCCAACTAGATATTTAATTTGCAAGCTAAATATTTAGTTTATAATCTAAATCCTTAACTTGCAAGGTAAATATTTAGTTAGTAAATTAAATATTTAGGTGTAAATTAAATATTTAATTTCCAAGCTAGATATTTATTTTCAAAACTAATTATTTAATTCCCAAACATTTAATTTCTAAGCTAAACATTTAATTTCCCAAATAAATATTTAATTTTCTAACTAAATATTTAACTCTGACCTGAATATTTAGCTTGCAAGTTAAATATTTAGATCAGAGTTAAATATTTAGTTAGCAAATTAAATGTTTAGTTTGGAAATTAAATATTTAGCTTGGACAATAAATATTTGGTTTTGAAATTAAATGTTTAGTTTTGAAAATAAATATTTAGCTTGGAAATGTAATGACTTCGGAAAAAGCGGAAGTTAATGGATGGATGGATGGATGGATGAATTTACACCTAAATATTTAGTTTGCTAAATATTTAACTTGCAAGTTAAGTATTTAGTTTGTAAACTAAATATTTAGCTTGTAAATTAAACATTTAGTTGGGAATTATGACATTTAGAAATATATGAATAAAATGGTGAAAATATGACTGAAAAAAAACATTTTTTTCTTATGAAAGGCTAAATGACATGCCATAGTTCAGTTTTATATTTACTCAATCAAACATGAGTGAACAAAAATAAAAATGAAAACCTACTTATACAATGAAACTAGCAATTCTTAAAGGAATGCATTTTACACACTGCATTGTGTGTCTGTATTTAAAAGCATGCATGACTTGTTAGCATTAAGAGCAGGCGATACGGATGATTGTCTGCTACTTCAACACAACATTTTAGCTCAATATCTGTAAAATTTAATGAGCACAGCTACTGGTATTTATTTGTTTGCTAGGGTCCTTTCACTGAGTCTACAGACTTGAATCAAGTTGACTTCAAGAGTTTTAGTTGTGCATGCATATACCCGTATGTTCGTTGCTTTCTGAGAGATTCATAAACGTCTTTGTATTAGTTCATGGGCTATTATGCTAACAAGCATATAAGATTGAGTCCAACACTTAATGCCAAAGTTTTAAAATGAAGATCTAGTGCAATCATTTGAATGTGTGGAGGATAGCTCACAGCTATCCATACAAATCTATAGCAAGACAGCTGTAAAAATGACTGAATTGATTTCATTGTTGTGTTTTTGTTTGTTTGTTTCATCTAACCAGACAAAATTCATTAAGATCACAGATCTCTTTTCAAGGGAGGCCTGAAGACATATTGCATATTTTTGGACAGTAGACAGAAAATGGAGACACCCACCACCCCCCCCCCCCCCCCCCCCCCACCACCACCCCAAAAAAAGAAAGCTAACATAAGTTTGGAAAACCTGCAGGCTCAACCTGGGGGATTGAGCCCAGGCCTTTCTTCCTGCGAGGCAACAGGGCTAACCACTAAGCCATCATGCTGCCAGCTAAAGGTTGATTAGCTGTAAATGCCAACTTGGAATGTATTGACTTCAAAAGCAATTTTACATCTAACAAGTATTTTAGGAGAGTTTCAATCAAATCTTCCCACTGGTTCTTGAGATATTTTGCTAACAGACCAAACAAACATGCACACCTAAACACAGGACACATACAGATTGCCCCAGGTTTCAAGGAAGTGGACGATAAGAATGCTAAAATCTCTTCGGACAGTATAAATGCTTTATTTGCTTTAGAACAAAACAGAACTGAACGTCCCCCTGTCTATTTTTCAACAAGTTTCTGCTTTTGGTGTCAAACAACTTCTAAAGAACAACTCTTTTAACTAAGTTTGATATAAATATCCATATGAATGAAAATTATTCAAAACAGCAGGGTTTCCAACCAATTTAGGTGAAGACAGGATAATTTTTTCTAAGATTGTTAGAGTTGACGATCTGAAAAAATAATGTACATAAAGACTCTATTGTCACATTAGATTTGATATATCTGCTATTTTACTGTGAAGTTATTGATTATAGTTTATTCAGAGTTTATCTGAAGACTGTTGCAGCACCTTTGAATTTAATCAGCTGGCTTTGTTGCACTGACCTCAAAACTTATAGAAGCATTTTGTAAAATACCTTTTGATCAGCAGAGATGTCATGGAAGTGTGAAGGATTATCATTGCATCACAACACATCCATACTAAATTTCCAAAGCGGCAGACTTTCAGCTGAACTAATGAAATAAGCCTGTCCTGTCTGGAGCGAGAGAAAACAAACTGGTGCTGTTTGTGTGCAGCTGGGTGAGATTTTCAAACTCACATCAATCAACACTGCCTTCAGCTAAAGGAGGTTGGTGTCTTGTGCTTCCTGAATTTTTGAACTCCTTCAAACCTGGGGGCATTTCAAGTGGAGCTACAGTGAAATTAACTTTGACCAGACCTGTGTCAAGAGAACAGTTTCTTCCACATTCATTCTGGGGAATGTAGAACATTTCTCTGGCAAGACGTCCACCTTAAACAGAAGGAGAATGAAAAGAGATTATTAATATTTATGAATTGTGGTCATTTGTTGTAATCAGCTATTTGAATTATTCACATGCAGTGTTTCAAAGTTAAACTTCTGACATTATTCAAATGTATGTGTTCTTAAGTAATGTAAATGGACTTCGCATAAAAATATACCAGCACAGTGTAGGTGATGGGTGGATAAAAATGTTATTTTAAATATATTGTGAAGCCTTTGTATATATTCAAATATAATGCAACTGACATTGTTCTGCAAAGCACATGACAAAATCCATAACATACTTTTTTCCTAAATGACCTGAGGTATCATGTACAATCAGTAATACCTATACAAAAATGTTTTGTTGGCTTTATGATGAATATTATTAGTAAGAATGAGTAATGAACTATTAAAATCAAATAAGCATATAGACATAGGCCTGTCACGATAATACATTTTGCTGGGCGATTGATTGTCTCAGAAATTACTACGATAAACCCAACATTTTTCAGGTCATCTGGACAGTTTCTTTTTTTGTGCTGAAATGTTTCGCCTTTGATCCACAAGGCTTCATCAGTCAAGGAAACACACAACACAAAACTGATTCTTCCCCCAACAGCTTACTCTAAAGTGGAACAAACCAGTTTTGTTGGTGCTAAGATGGTCTAGACAGTTTCTTCCGGATCGAAGGCGAAACATTTCAGCACAAAAAAAGAAACTGTCTAGATGACCTGACTGAAAAATGTTGGATTGTATACCTGGATTACTGAGCATGGACTTTGTTGTTTTCAACCAGTTTGGCACGACTGTCAACAAGGAAGAGGGCCAGCAATGGAGGAGGGGGCGTGGCAAAGACACCATCTTAGCACCAACATAACTGTTTTGTTCTACTTTGGAGTAAGCTGTTGGGGGAAGAATCAGTTTTGTGTTGTGTGTTTCCTTGACTGATGAAGCCTTGTGGATCGAAGGTGAAACATTTCAGCACAAAAAAGAAACTGTCCAGATGACCTGACTGAAAAATGTTGGAATGTATACCTGGATTATTGAGCATGGACTTTGTTATTGCGATAAACAATAATATTGTTTGAAATTTGACAATAGTAATTATTGTCAAAGTTTAGAAGAAATTTTGGTTAATTTGTTTTGTGTAGAGTACATTTGTTTGACCACCGGATGGCAGTATAAGACTGTTTGAACCGAAGGATGGATAGTGAGGGAGCGAGAAGCGTATCTCTATAAGAAAAATGGGAGGGAGGCCCCTTGACATGACATGGGCTGTCTCTCCTTCCTTTTTTTTTTTTTGGTTCTCAAAATGGAAGACGCTCGGTGTGGTTTGATCTCTTTAGCATAGCGTTTTTCACACAAAGCTTTTAATAAAAAATCAGTAAACAAGTTCTCAGCTTCTTTTTGCAGATAAAAACAACTTTTTATACGAAGGCACAGGTTTCATCCATGAATTTTGGAGCTTCGACAAGACGGAGTTTTTTCCCGAGGTCGGCCTGTTAGCTTAGCTTGTAGTTTAGCTTATCAGCTTAGCCGCGTTTAACAATCCAAAAATGCGATTTTGGACGGTTAAAATGGATTTTAAAGAGACAAGAGAAAGGGAGGAGTCAGTGAAGAGCACCAGAGTTGAGTTTTTTGTCATCCAGTGTCTTCAGTAGAAAGAGAGAGACACAAAGAAGCAATAAAGCTGATAAATGAAAATGAAGTTGATCATTTTCATTTATCATGCGATTAATTGATTTATTGTTTATTGCAACAGGCCTATGTAAAGATCCAATACTCTAAACAGCATGACAATATTTTGGTAAATGGACTGTACTTATATAGCACCTTTCTATCTTGTCAAGATACTCAAAGCGCTTTACAACACAATCTGTGCCCTCATTTACCTCCACACACACATTCATACAGCACTCTACAATATCTCTACAAAGCTAATCAAACAAATCATTCTAAAGAGACTAATAAATGCTTTAGATCACATTCATACACCAATGGGACACATCTGAGGCAATAAGGGGTTCAGTGTCTTGCCCAGGGACACTTCGGCATGTGACTGCTGGTGGAATCAAACCCTCAACTCTCTCATTGGAGGATGACTGCGCTTACCACTCAGTCACAGCTGCCCCTGGTTGTAAAAAGATTTGCTGTATTTTATTTTATTTTATTTTATTCCTAAAGCTAAAGAAACCTGAAAACTTAATTTTGTTGTTTATTTGACACCTTGGTTTTGGCCAGGCGAACAATAGAAAACTAAGATATGTCACTTTTCTTTGTGTCCAACTAAATTATTATGTTGCTCAAACTGCTAAGGAAGCAAAATGAAACCCCCTGAGATGGCTAGCACTGGTTTATCCCAGACACACAGGCCCAGAATGTCAAGCAATTTATCCTGAAATAGGAGCATGAACCTTCACTATAAACAATCAATATGTCCTGTGTGCTTTGTAATAAAACTTTTTTTTCTGCACAAGAAAACTCAAAAACATTTCTATCCGTATTGATAGTTTAGTTTTCCATGTTGTTACGTACCGACAATACTGAACCAGACAGTTGTGCTGGATTGGCTGAGGGCCACCACGCCCACTGGCTGAGCCACAGCAGTCGACTCTGAAACTGAGAAATTGTAGTACCGCTGGGTGAAGAGAAGGGGGACTTGCGAGGGGACAGGTTTACGAATCCATTGGACGTAGAGTTTGACTGCGGCCCATAGTGGCGGATTACCACTATCCTCTGCTTTTATCTATGACAAAACGTTATGAAAGATAATTTTTCAAACACAAATTGAAACCCAAAGACATTTCAAATGTAAAAGAGCTACACTTTTCACAGTGAGGGCAAACAAACTATGCTTTAAAGCTTTTAAAGTTTCTTCTTGGTAATTTTTCTACTTTTTAAATTTACCTAATAATTATACTGTTGAACAAAATTACTGTAATTTCCAGACTATAAGCCTCGACTTTTTTCACACGTTTTCAACACCGCGGCTTATACAATGCTACAGCTAATTTTTTTTTTTTTTCTTTTCTGATGGCCTCCCTTCTCCCCTTAGAGCCATCCTCTCCACACCATTATTATGAAATATTTATTCTAGTGACTATCTAGTGTAGGTTTTTTTTTTTTTTTTTTAATAGGATAGAAAGAAAGAAAAGACAAAGTAAGACTCCAAAATATAAGAAATATACACAAAGAGAGCACACGGCAAAACACCCGGCCACTGTCTGTTCACCTGCAAAGAACATGACAAAACACAGCAACAAAATACATATGTATAAAGAACAAAATATTCATGGCTTTGCAGCAAGTTTCCTTAAATATATATACCCATACCTACGCCTATATACATACATACATACACATGAATATACATTCATATACATATCTATATATCTACATATAAAGCCTACATAAGCATCCCTGCTTCTATTTGTGTGTGGTTGTGAGCATGCATAAGTGTATAAGGCTTCTCTAATAGAACATTTAATAGTAAGTGTGAAGCAGCAGAGACCCGACCCCCAAGACCAGAGGCAGACGAAAAAGGGGGGACCAGAGCCCAAGACCCCAGGAGGGACCCCGACCGCGGAGCCCCCAGGGCCACCCACACAGGACGAACCACTCACCCACCCCACAGAACAGACCACAGGGGAGAACCGGAAGATCCCCACCAGCGACCACATACAGTGACCCCCCGGGGCCAACAGCGACAAACTCATACGCCTCCGTCGGAACCCACCGCACCGATGTAGGTCCAGGTCCGGGCACCGAGGCCCGGGCACCGAGGACTCACACCACCCAGGCCAAGGCCCGACAGGGCCAGAGGACCCGAGCCCCACCAGGCAGACACCAGGCCGAGCCGACACACGCCCAAGCGCCAAGCCCCCGACACCAAGGGCCCCAAGCGCGCCGGCAGGCAAGGGCACACCCCACCAGGGGGCCGCGCGATAGGGGCACGATGCCAAGCACCCCCAGTTGTATCAAAGAGGGGGCAGTCCGAGTCTCGGCCTAACAAATACCCATTCATACACAGACACAATCACACAATCCCAACCTCAGTCTCACATTCACTCACTCAAAGACATACAATAACGATACATTTCATTCTTATTCCCGATACGCACTCTATACCCCCCAGGTCCAAGACATGTACCCGCCCTCTACAGGGGGCAGCCCATGCCCAAACCCAGAAGGTAAACCCATTCGTTCTCGAGTGGAGAAGAGCCAATACCCAAGACCCGGCCCAGGCCATGCCCAGCCGACAGGACACCCCCCCCCCCACCATGAAGAGGACACGCCACCGACCACCCCCACACACCGCCAACAACCAAGCACGCGCCCCCAGCCGACCGCCCGCCAGGCCCCGGCAGCCACCCCGGCCAGCGGGCCAACCATGGCACCCAAGAGCCAAGCTCAGGGGGTCCAAACAACCCCAGGGAGAGCACAGCGCCAGCACCGCCCACGGCAACCCCCCAGACCCCGAACCCCCACATAGTCCTGGTCAACACCCGACGGCCTGCCCTTCTCCCGGACCCCACCCCCGGAATGACAGTCAGGGAACTAGGGGGGAGGAAAAAATAAAAAAATAAAAAATAATAATAAGATCCCGACACATACACCCCCGCCCCTAGATGTGCTGTTGATGTGTGTTGTTGTATAGTGCCATTAAAAAGGAAAGAAGAAGGAGCAAAGGCTGGCATGATGCCAGTTTCCCCTCCACCCCAACTCTCTCCAAACCCTAGTGTCTAAATGCAACTGTTGTAAGTGAGCACAGGCAAAGGGGGTGAGTGTAAGGTCATCCCACCACCCATAGCCATGTGCCCACCTCAAGTTCCTACATGTGAATGTCATGAGGATGTTATGAATGAATTAGCTACAGCTAATTTTTGAAAAAAAAAATGTTTTTTTTTTTGACAGGCTAATGAGCTTTATGCCGCCAAAATATTTAGTCTTGTCACACCCAGGCAAACCCAGCTGCCCACTACATGTCTCAATGGGGAGTGCAGGATCCTCGTGACTCAATGATACTACCTGTATAAATAAAAGTAAAAAAAAATTTGACCAATAAAATTACCGAACAGGTCACAGCGGACCAATGACACTGTTCACTGTTCTCTCCTCCCCACAAGCACAACAAAATATTTGCAGCAAATCAAAATAAGTGTGAATCGTAAATCAAATCACAAATTTGCCTCAAGACGAAAGTGACGTTGAGAGCGACAACGAAAGAGACTGAGGACGTGTGTGCTGAAGTTTTTCTGAGGCTGTTCAATTTTGACACTGAAGAAGACGATTTTGGTGGTTTTAGTGCGCAGGAGGAAGCTGAAGATAGTGTTCAGTGACTTCTTGGTAGGCTATTTATTTATTTATTTATTTATTTATTTATTTACCAGATGTGTTTATAATTATTGATTTCATTTGGAAATCCACTAACTTCTCCTTTAAGCCAAACATCTACAAATCATATCTCGCCTACAAGTCAATCCTCAGTAAATCACAACTTTTCATTTTCATTGTTTTCGGTTAGCAAGGTTAATAAAATGTTAAAAGGTCTTGATTCTAAACTATTCTGAAAAAAAAACACTGGTCAGAAAAAAAAATAATAATAAAATAAAAAACTTTGACTGTATTTCTAACAAAGTAAAGTCAGGTCCTCTGGACGGATTCTTCTTATTTACTGTACGTATTTGTGTATGTTACGTAGGGGGGTGGTGATGCAGAGGTTCGATAAGGTGGGCCTGTGATTGGACGATTGCCGGTTCAAGTCCCGGTACCGACAACATCAAAAATGTGGGTGAGTAGGTGAGGCACCCACACCTGCCCCCACCCTCATTCGTCCCACTCTGGGCCCTTGAGCAAGGCCCTTAACCCCACCATCTGTTCATCCGGGTGTCCTAGATAGCAGCTCTCTGCTCCACACAGAGAGCTGTGGTAGCTCAGTGGTCTGTGGTTGCGTCAGGAAGGGCATCCGTCGTAAAAAAAAAACAACTGCCAAGTCTTCGTGCAACTTAGTTCACTGTGGCGACCCCTGAAGAAGGGAGTAGCCAAAAGAAGAAGAAAAAAAGTTGTGTATGTATATTTAATTAAAAGTAGGTTTTTTTTAGTTTTTCTGTGTAAAGATTTCATGTTATAATGTGAACACCCGTTGCTCACAAGTGTGGCCTACATATGTACAAAAAAAAAAAGTGAATATGGCTTATATTTAGGTGCGCTCAATAGTCTGGAAATTACGGTAGTTAAATGAGCTACATAAAGAGCCTATATACTACTAGTGTTGTGGATGAAAATGTTCAAATGAATGCATTTATGAGAGGCATTAATAGTATTTTTTTCTTCACAAAGCTTATTTACCTGAAGAACTACTACTACTACTACTAATAATAATAATAATAGTAATAATTCAACCTTTCTTTATGCAGGTTAGTCTCATTGAGCCTCGAGGACTCATTTACAAGAGTGACGTGTTTTTAACAGAGAATGATGACAACAGTAGACAATCATAAAAGAAAGCATATAAATGGAAAAACAAATTGTAGAATATGATATTAAAAAAGGTCATCAGGGCCTGCACATTTTTTTAGAATCTAGACCTTTTAACATTTTATTAACCCTTGCTAACCGAAAACAATGAAAATGAAAAGGTGTGGTTTACTGAAGATTGAGGCGAGATATAATTTGTAGATGTTTGGCTTAAAGGAGAAGTTAGTGGATTTCCAAATGAAATCAATAATTAGTAACTGTGGCAAACAAGGAACTTGAAGCAACAAAATATCTATTGAAACAGTTCAGGATCTCGTGTTTATTTGACACAGGAACAGCGTTAACTAGAAGTTGTGATGGCAGATCAGATGAAAGAGCTGTCGTAGAGTGATTTGACGTTTTTCCAGAGTCTTTTAGGTTCATTTAAATCTTTGGAGTGTTGAGATAAGAAGTAATTACATTTAGTGGTTTTGATGGAAGCTGTATATTTATTCTGCAGCTGTCAAAAATGCAACCAGTCAGTGTCTGAGCCAGAATGTTTGGCTGTAGCCCCAAGCTGATCTCTCCTGTGCAAAACCAGGGGCTGTCTTGTCCTTTTATTCTGAACTGGCGAAAAGGGGCATGTTACTTTACAAAATAAATTAAACTATTCTGAAAATAGTTCCAAGCAGTTTTCACATTATCAATTAGGAGAATATACAGCCAGTCAAAATTGGACAGGTCCCAAAGGAAGGCCTCTTCACTAAAACGTTTCATATCCCATTTTTGAATTAGTCTAGACTTGGAGCGAGGTAGGTATATATAAATACATTACATGTTAAAATGTTGCTAAAGTGAAAACAAAGAGTAGGAGTGAAGCAAACAGATACAGGCTAGCAGAGAGGAGACTGCAAGCACTACACACTGATGCAATTAATCCGCTAAATGATGCAAGAGGTTACATTTAGCAACTTTAAAAAATAAGTTTTTATTCTGTGAAAATGTGATGAATGAATGTGAGCTAGTTCATGTTTGAATTGTGAGATTAGTTCAAAATGTTCTATGTGGTGAGCTATGAAAAATACTTAATTCCGTTTTAATCTGTGTGAGCTGAACTTGGAACTGGTTCATTTGAAGGGTGAACTATCAAAACACTATATGACACATTTGCACAATATCTATGGTGTTCATTCAAGGATTAATGTGTTTTGTGTTCGTGTTTATGAATCAGGCTCCTTCAGTACTGAAGATAAAAGCTCTTCACTCAAACTAAGGATGAACACAATAAACCTACATTATGATTCATGGGTGTATCAATCAATTCAGTATATCACAGTAACAAAAAATATGTCTGCAGATAGCAGCAACTAATTCAGTTTGTGCTCATGTTTATAATAAGATGAAATAATTCAAAGTGTAATTTTGTTCCAGAAAATTGCTTCTCTCAAGTGATTCTGCTAAACTCATTGGACATGGAAAAATGGACACTCAAAATACCTGGCTGCTGTATGTTAAGTTATCATGTGGCACTCACAGTGAGGATGTCACAGCTGCCCGCTGTCACCATCTTCTTGGACAGTACCGTAGCAGTCCTGGGGTCAATACTGAACTTTTCGTCATCGTTGCCATCAATAATGCTGTATGTGATGTTGGCATTGGCGCCGAAGTCACGGTCATACGCAAAGACACGATACACAGGTTCACCACGTTTGTTGCGTTCCCGTTCAGGCAAGCTGATGCGATACGTGACCTCCGGGAAGGTGGGTGCGTTGTCATTCTCATCCTCAATGTGAACTATGACCCAAACAGTCGACTGCCGGGTTGTCACTGGACCATCTATTACCGTCACCTGCAGTGGTAGCACACGGAAAATAATCACTCATTCCTGCAAATCATATGGTAAAAATCATACTTTTTTGAGATTTATATATTTATTTTATATCTGAGCATATGTATTTATTGACTTCTTAAACATTGCTTGTGCAGTGTGAGTGCCGGCACACGTGTGGTTGAGATTCCGGGAAATCTTTTTGTTTTATTGATCCTCTGGAAGCAGAGCCAGAGGTCTGATCGCTGATCAATTGGATCAAATAAGGGTGAGAATCATTGCCAGCCTTAGTGCTCACCAGACTATTAATTACAGACAGGCTGCATAAGCATGAAGGGAAAACAATAGGTGGTATGCATGACTGACATTTCTATAGAAATAAGAAGGCAGGAAGATTTACCAACAAATACATCCATATCCCTAGACATTAACTCATTTTAGATGTACAAGAGTGCATCATGCTTTAAATGTAAACTTCTTTTTACATAATTTTCTTTACAGCTTCCACTTTGTAGTAAATAAAATAGGCTCTTAATTAGTAAGACAGCGGGCGCTGGAGAAGTCGAGACGATTCGGCAGGCATACAATACATAACAATGACACCAAGCTGCTGAGCTGTGGGCCAGCTTGGGGGTTATTTTATTCCATTTCGAAGAAGGGCAAAGTGCTAGTAGATTCATTAACATTTGATGAGTTGTGAGAAGTCAGAAGAAAAACAAGTTTGCTCATGTCTCCAAAGTCAAGAATCTGTGATTATCAGGTTCATCTGCATGCAGAGCAGCAGCAGCAACAGAAATGGTAATCACACAGCTCTCTGTATGCCTAGTGTCTACACCTATCAAAATGCTGGACGGACCGACTTCTCGTCTCACCGTTTCCCATCCTGAGCCGAGAAGATAACCAAGGATGAATGATTACATTTTTTAAAAATCCTAAACCTGCTGTCCCAAAAGTACAGTCATTTATCACATTTTATGGAGCCTTGAGGGCCTGCCAAGGTTGTCCTCCACCCTGTCTTTGTTAATAGTGAGCTGTGGCAGGTGGCAGGGTAGAATAAATAACACTATACACTGTGAACACAGTTGTTGTTTTTTTACTGTACCTCTAAAAAGTGCTGCGCCTGTTGTTCTCTGTCCAGTTTCCTGGCCGTAGTTGTAATCAGCCCTAAAAAGATACATTTTAGTTAATGTCAACACAGATTGCAGAACGTTAATACAAGTATTTGCTTCTAATTGTGTGATTCAGATGTTTAATTTAAGGATTTCACATTTAAAGAGCATTATTGCTTTATTAATGAGCCAGTGCATTCATACATGCTCTCCAAAACACACAGCCTGCAGCCCCTGGCACATACAGTCACGTTTGACACGTTCCTGTGGCTTTGTGTGACTGAGGATCATCTGGTCAGCCAACAATCCAGCAGGGAAATCAGAGCAGCTGATCAAAGCTCAGACTCAGGCTTATTATTTAGATGATGCTCTGGCTATAACTGCAAACAATTGTACTAAAAAATAAGCTAAAACAAACGTATCTTTCATCTTAGGGATTTTGAACTACAAAATTTCACACACACTACTTGTTAAGATTCAATAATTTATTGTTTTAATCTGAACTAAATCAAATGTCTGCATTATTTATTTGAATTACATAAGACTTTTTCCCAAAAGTGAAGGTAAAAAAAAAACCACATTCAAGGATTCAAGGTTCTTTATTTGTCATAAACATGGTGCATGTGGTGGAATGAAATTGTGTACACAGGGTCCCAGTTACATCCAACAAAAGTACAAAATGTAAAAGAAAAAAGTAATACGATCTAAGATATGAACCAAGAAGAAGGTTAACTAGAAATACGCCAAGCACTAGTAGTGCAAAAACAACACGCCGAACAGCAGCACGAACATGAGTCAGTGTGAGCACGAGTATGAATTGTGCTACACATTGTGACTTTGTCAACAAATATAAGCTATAAAGGTTTATGCTGATTTTTTTTCCCCAGTTTTCAGTTAAAAAAAATCAAAAATTAAAGTAATTCAAAAATGACCAAATATTGCTTTTGACCAACGAAAAAACAAACTCAATTCAAAACAGATTCAGGCAATTTCAATCATTTTGTTTTTCTGGGTAAAAGATGCTGAACACAGCTAATTTACAGTTCAGTGTTTCAGTCGCATCCAGCCTAGCATGCGGACACATTTGTTTCTAAAACTTACCAAATATGACTCCACATAAAAACCATGCCCTCAAATAACTATTGATACAGTTATTGCTTTTGTGTAAAATCAGTATAAGATACTTGTTGTAATAAATTTAATTTGTAAAAGATTCATACAATATACAAGCTAGGAAGTTATTGCTGTTCTTGTTTAAAAAAGAATAAAGAGAATGTAAAAGTTTAGGAGCTTGAAGAACTTTGGACCTAGTCACAGGGGCAACAACTTTTAAGCAGGAACTCCCAAGCATCCTTCTCCCCAGCTCATTCAAACAAGCATTAGAGGTGCTCTCAGGCCAGTTGTGAGATGCAGTAAACTCTCAAGCAAGTTCTGGGTCTGCCCCTAAGTCCCCTCCAAGAGGGTTATGTCTGAAATACCTTCCTTGAAAGTCATCCAGAAAACATCCATACTTGATATCCAAGCTGGCTGCTTTATAAGAGCAACAGCTCAGCTCTAAGCTCCCCTTGAATAGCAGAGTTCCTCAACAAAACTCTCTAAAAATGAGTCTAACAATTTTCAGTCAGGTCATCTGGACAGTTTCTTTTTATTTTTTTCTGAAATGTTTCATCTTCCATCCAGAAGGCTTTGTCAGTAAAGGAAACACACAACACAAAACTGATTCTTCCCCCAAACAGCTTACTCCAAAGTGGAACAAACCAGTTATGTTGGTGCTAAGATGGTGTCTTTGGCACGCCCCCTCCTCAGTGTGTAAGGCCCTCTTCCTCGTTGAAAATCATGTCAAACTGGTTCAAAATAAAAAAAGTCCATGCGAAATAATCCAGATATACAATCCAACAATTTTCTGTCAGGTCATCTGGACAGTTTCTAAAAATGAGTCCAACCATTCTGCAGAGGAAGCTAATTTCAGCTGTAATTATTTGCAATTTGGGCAGCACGGTGGCACACCTGGTAGAGCTGCTGCCTCTCAGCGAGCAGGTACTTGGTTCAAACCCCGGTCCATGGGCCTTTCTGGGTGGAGTTTGCATGTTCTCTCCGTGCATGCGTGGGTTTTCTCCGGTTACTTCGGTTTCCTTCCACAGACCAAAAACATGCATGTTAGGCTGATTGGTAACTCTAAATTGTCTCTAGGTGTGAGTGAGAGAGTGAATGGTTGTTTGTCTCGTTTGTCTCTATGTGGCCCTGTGATGGACTTGCGACCTGTCCAGGGTGTACCCCGCCCCTCGCACAGTGATTGCTGGACATGGGC
>NC_056511.1:20332284-20354818 GCF_014905685.2 Nematolebias whitei | reverse complement strand
TTGCTGGACATGGGCACCAGCGACCCCCGTGACCCAAAATGGAATAAGCGGGTAAAGATAATGGATGGATGGATGTTTACAAATACTGAAAAAACAAAATTCAGCGTTTCATAAAAAATAGAATATTGTGAAAAGGTTCAATATTGTGGGCAGCACGGTGGCGTAACTGGTAGAGCTACTGCCTCTCAGCGAACAGGTCCCTGGTTCAAACCCCGGTCCAGGGGCCTTCTGGGTGGAGTTTGCATGTTCTCTCCGTGCATGCGTAGGTTTTCTCCGGGTACTCCGGTTTCCTCCCACAGACCAAAAACATGCATGTTAGGCTGATTGGTAACTCTAAATTGTCCCTAGGTGTGAGTGAGAGAGTGAATGGTTGTTTGTCTCATTTGTCTCTATGTGTCCCTGTGATGGACTTGCGACCCGTCCAGGGTGTACCCCGCCCCTCGCACAGTGATTGCTGGACATGGGCACCAGCGACCCCCGTGACCCAAAATGGAATAAACGGGTAAAGATAATGGATGGATGGATGGATGGTTCAATATTGTAAACTCAAGTGTCACAGCCTAATCAGCTGATTAACTCCTGGACATGGACTAGAAAATGATAAATTCCTCAAGTCCAGCCACTCTTGAACAAGAGACAACGCCAGAAGTGTCTTGCATGCTGAGAAGAAAAAAAAAAACTGGGCTGTTGCTCAGTGGTCCAACGTCCTCTTTTCAGATTAAAGTAAATGTTCATGTCATTTGGAATTAAAGGTCTCATAGTCTAGAGGAAGAGTGGAGAGGTCCAGAATCCACGTTGCTTGAAGTCCAGAGTGAAGTTCCCAGTAAGTGATGGTTTGGTGCCGTGTCCTCTGCTGGTGTTGGACCACTGTGTTTTCTGAAGTCCACAGTCAAAGCAGGACATTTTAGAGACTTCATACTTCCTTCTGCTGATGAGCTTCATGGAGATGCTGATTTTATTTTCCAGCAGAACTTAGCTCCTGCCCACACTGATAAAGGTACCAAAAGCTGGCTGTGGAATATTCTAATTTTCTGAGATACTGATTATTATTTTTTTCATTATTTTTAAGCAATTATCATCAAAATTACAAGAAATAAAAGCTTGAAACATTTCACTCTGTGTAATGAATATATATATTATGAGTTTAATTTTCTGAAATGGCTGACAAAAAAAAAAAAGACCCTTTTCATTCTAATTTTGTGACATGCACCTGTGTATATAATTGTTTTAATTTTACTTGAGCTCCTTGTGTCTGCCTGCATCTGTCCAATCCCTTCATGGACCGTGATAGTTTCTTTTATTTACAACGAGTATTGTCCAAGTTCATATTCACTGTAAACTTTTACAGTAAGAAGTATTCATTTTACATAGACAAAAGACAATACGATGGGGTTTTTAGGCAAAAAATAAAAAATAAAAACAGATTATGAACAAGATGAATTATAGAGATGAAAGAAACGTCTCTCTGGCTGCAGTGTTGGAAGTCACTATCAAGGCTTTTCCTTTTTTCTGATGAGGTTTGCAGTGTGGCTTGTGTGCTTGGTGCTAAAATGTCTCATCACTCCTTTTACACAGCAATACCCTGTTGCCTATCAAACATGATGTTTATGAACTGATACTTGTGATGAAATGTTTAGAATTCAGCTCATGCTTACAGAATGAAACATTAAGATTTATTTCACCTTCCTCATGCAGCTGCAGTCTGCTTACATCAAGATGGTCACCAGCGTTATTTTAGTCTTAAAGGTTTGGATTTAGACATCCAAAATGCTAAGTTTAAACATACTGAATTGTTAGACTTCTTTGTTTTTGTTTAGGTTGATTTTTAGTTTTAATCTGAGGGCATCATCACCTCCAGAGTCCCTTGTATCATATTTTGCCCACACTGGAGCTCAAAAATACCCTTCTGAGACAGTCAAGCACACAGTAGCACTGCAAAAATGCATATATAAGGACACAAACAATAAATGACATAGTTTGGGGTAACATCTGTGCTCAGTACAAGTTAAAATTCCTTGAATCCCACTGAGACACATGATGGAACGAGCTAAAAAATGATGGTCATGATCCTGAGGGAGTTCCACACAGACAAACAGCTGACGGCTGATCAGACTGATGCAGTGCTGGATGAAGGTCGGTTAACGTGTTTCTCTTTTTTATTTAATATAATTTACACAAAACACAAGCTGTACTTGTTTTGTGCAGATTCACGCTTTGAGCCGTTTTGGTTAAATACGTCCTGATGATTACGTTTGTTTCAGTGGGATTATTGCAGTGGAGCAATATTATTTAGAAGCGTTTAAATACTGTGCGCAAAACACTTGATACACTAACATCTGCACGCGTACCCCCCACCACACACACATTTCCCTACTTACACTTATCACAGTGTCACCTTGAGCTTTCTACACAGGCTAACTTCAATTAAGCAAATTAGGAGTAAATCTAGAGCAGCTATAGGAGACACCAGGGGGGGAGGGGCTTGTTCAGCAAAATACAGTGAGACTAACAACCCTGATGAAAAATCTATGATCTATGGCTCACTGCATGTGTAATGTTATGAAACAATACAGTACATTCTAAATGAACAAAAAAAAATAATAAAACAGACATACTTTATCAATACCAGGAGGGAAATTTGAGAAGAAATAATGATTGAATAAACAAATGAAATAGGTCAATGTATACTCACTGGTGTACATCATCCACTCATTATACGTCCAGTACCAAATTGATGTTTTGTATCACTGCTAACATAATAAGTTAAATGTGCTCATTTGTATTTTGTAAATGGAATAACCTGAAAACTCGAGCTATTACACAGACAACAGATTTTCTTCTGCAGCTTTGAGAGCAGACACGCAGGGTGAAAGAAAAACAGTTAACTATATTGTAAGGATGTGTCAAATGATGATCAAACTCATTCTTTGCAGCCTCTGGCATATTTACAAAATGACTGCAGAATAGAGCTGCATCATTAGCGCAAAGGAGTAGATGGTTTTTAAGTGTTGGAGTCTTAAAACAAACAATATTCCAGTAGCTTGAAAGCAATAAAACAAGCTATTTTATGCAGAAATGAATTGCTTTGTTGCAAAATCTGTTAAAAGTTTGCAATAAAAAAAAGCAAAAAAACACTGATTCAAGTCTTTGAAATTCTGGGAATTTATTCATTTGTTTCTTTTTCTTTCCCATCACAATGAGATGCATGAAAAATATTATACATATCTCAATTTGAGATAGGAAGGAAGGAAAAGAAACAGGTCAAATGCCTTTTTAATTTATTTAGACTGAGAGGTGCATACCTGATAAGGATATTTATTACCTAGATAATGTAACAGATCAAAAGGAGATCCCATATGTGACTTATCTAAATGTGTGTACAATTTCACTGGTTTAACACCAGTTAAATTGAATAACTGAGGCCACACAAGCAGCAGGACTCTAACACGTATGCTTTCACACAGCGCTCCATTTAACACCCATGTGTCAACTCATATCGGTTCTGTTTTCTTCCCCAAAGGAGGTAGTCTTCAATCACACAGCAGAGCCCCAACAGACAGCACTGTAAGCTGTCACAGCACATTTACACACGCTGCGCTCATTCAAAGTTTGGTGCAGTTTGGGAATTGTTTAAAGCTTCTCAAACCCATCAAGCAGACACCGTCTGAGGGCAAATGTGTTACTGGAGTGCCACTCTGGACTGAGTTCTGGAAAAGGGAAGAATAATCTGAAGCATGGACAGTTCAGGAGTTCAGCTCAAAATGTTGTTCACAACCATGAAAAAACAAAACAATCAGAAGTAATTGGTTGATTCTTGATTAAATCCTTCTGGCAAGTGTCTTAACTGCACACATAATGAGAAGTTTATAGTGCAAATGTCTTCAACTGGAGCAAGATTTACTGTCAGATTGGTGCTGTTCCTACAATAAACACAAATAATGCCAGGGAAGCAAAAACTGCTAAACTGTGTGGAAAAAATAAAGTGTTGACATTAATTTTCCAGGCTAGAGTAAATTGCTGAATTGGGGGGTTTCATTAGTTATAATCATCAACATTAAAAGAAATAAACGTTTGAAATATATCAGTCTGTGTGTGATGAATGAATATAATATACAAGTTTCACTTTTTGAATGGAATTAATGAAATAAATCAACTTTTTCATGATATTCTAATTTTATGACCAGCACCTGTATACTAAAACATATCTGCTACTGATTTATAGATAAGTACTTTTACAACTAAAGTCAAGATGTAAAAAAAAAAAAAATCCCATTTTAAGCTTATTTTTATTGTGCTGAGTCCAGAAACCATCAGTAAATGCATTTTTTTGCTTAACTGTGTTTAAATGGACAGCCAGGAAAAAGTATTGTTGTTTTTTTTATTTTCCTCTCCCCTTCTCCCACAAAGTAGTCAGTTTTCTTATTTTTATTTTTTGCACATTAAAACGAACTGAAGTGCTTCACCATTTAGTCATAAAAAAGCATAGTACATCGTATGAATAAATAACCCTGGAAGCAATAAAAAAATTAACATAACCGCTCAATCACAAAATATTTTTTATTTAAAAACTTTAAACGTTACTTTACTTAGAGATTCACTTTAAATACCAAAGCCTCCTGTATTTTTGCTCCTGTATATATGTCTAGTTTTGCTTACATTTCTTTCTTGAGAGAAAAATCCCTATAATACAAAATATTTAAAGTTAAAGAATAAATATTCTGAAATATTTGCAACAGAAAGAGCTGGTAATTATATTGTATTTATTTAAGCAGAAGAGAGAAACCACAAGATATTTGTGTACATTATTTCATGCAGATGGTAAATTGTGCAGCTCTACATGACATGTTCTGAATGTTAATGTAGAACCCACGTGTGGGCAGACACGAGACTCAGAGGTAAAAATAAAGAACTAATTTATTATAAGAAAAACAAAAGCAAAAGCTGTCGAGGCAGCAAAAACTTACATAAAAGGAGGAATGACAGGAGGAACAGAACATAACAGCCTAGCACAATCCACAGACAAAGGTAAAACACAGTTGCTGAATATATGGCGATATTAATGAGACATAACGAGAAACGCATGGGGTGATTAGAATCTGAGACAGGTGAGGAGCTGACAACAAAGAGGGTAAACACTGGAGAGAAACACACGGATTGAAGAAAAAAACAGGACAAAAACACAGATTCCCACACTACATTTAGATTTTTTATTTTTCATTTTTATTTGTTCATTTATTTAGTTTTCTTTTGTTTTGATGTCTTCTTGTTTCAAATTGAAATACTGTAGGTGTTATTGTTTGTTTGTTTGTTGTTGTTTTTTTGAGGGGGGGGGGGGTGTAACTCCTGATAAGCCCAAGCACTATTGATCTGCCAATATTTTACTCTTTTCAGCAGTTTAGAGTTTGCAGTTATGAGTTATGTACAAAGAAGACATATTTCAGTCAGTCTTGGGCAGATCTCGATTTGTTTGTTTTGTTTTATCCAGTTGACCACCTGAGGTCTCAGTTTCTGAAAGAGGACATTTGCAAACTGAGGAGTAGCGCAAACCCACCCACACAGACCAGTATTTGCAGTTTGACTCCCATCACCCTCTGGAGCACAAGTTAGGAGTCATCAGGACTCTGTACCACAGAGCAGACAGCATCCCCACTAACTCAGGAGCCAGGCAGAAGGAGAAATCCTACACAAGACAGACTCTAGAGCAATGTGGATATCCTAACTGGGCCTTCCTGAAAGCAGAGAAGAAACCAAAACAGGACTCCAGTCAGCCATCAGGTGAAAAAGAGGAACCCAGACCCAGACCAGTGGTCATTCCGTATGTTGAGGGAGTGTCAGAGAAACTGAGACGTTTATTTTCTAAACATAACGTCCCAGTGGCTTTTAAACCCCAAAATACATTACGGCAAAGACTGGTTCATCCCAAAGATCCAGTCCCCCGGCACAAACAGAGCAATGTTGTGTATGCTGTTCAGTGTCAGGAGGGCTGTGATCAGTTTTACATCGGGGAAACTAAACAGCCACTGGCTGATGGACCAGCACAGAAGATCATCATCATCAGACCAAGACTTTACACTCATCTCCAGGCCAGAGGTCACTCGTTCAGGGATGAAGATGTTCACATCCTGGACAGAGAGGAACGATGGTTTGAAAGGGGAGTAAAGGAGGCCATCTTTGTGAAATGAAACCACCCATCATTAAACAGGGGTGGAGGTCTCCATGTCCAACTTTCCCCCTCTTACAATGCTGTTCTTAGCCTTTATTTATCCGGGTTAGTCTCATTGAGCCACGAGAACTCATTTTCAAGAGAGACCTGTTTAGGGAGCACATGGTGGGGATTAAGGGCCTTGCTCATGGGCCCAGAGTGGGGCGAATGAGGGTGGGGGCAAGTGTGGGTGTTTCACCTACCCCACCCACAATTTTGATGTTGTCGGGGCCGGGGCGTGAACCGGCGATCTTCGGATCACAAGCCCACCTCTCTAACCTCTGCGCCACCACTCCCCTCCCCCACCAGTTCTTGCTAGTATCACTCAGCCCCTTGTGAATAGCAAACAGCCATCAGGGCACTAATGAGCCATTGTTAGGCTGATGGTCCTTCTTGATCATGTGAACAGCTAGTTTCAAATGACAACAACAAACTGGTTGATCTACTATGAGAAGATGGTATTTGTAAGACTTAGCTCAATACAGCTCCTCAGACTGAGGAAGTCTTTAGGATGAAAGATGAAACATTTCTACAACTTTTATTTTTTTGAACCCATCTGGAGGACCAGACTTAACTTTCTTAGATTTTTCTATCTGGATTTTTGAGCATGCATTAGGATATGTTAAATGACCACCATTTTTTCCTTTTTTCATTTTCTGATGTAAAGGAGCACTCCCATGTTGAGTATTTTTACTTGCTTTTACTGTTGTTTCCTTATTAAATACTGTATATGAAAGGCTTGTTAATTTATTTGTTTTTTTTACACTTGTTCTAAGCATTATGTTTGTTAGTTGTTTTTTTGTTTTTGTTTTCACCCAAATGTCTTATAATGTAATAGGTGTTTTGTCCAGGTCCTTCTCGCAAATGAGTTTGATTTAAATGCGTTTTTAAAATCTGGTTAAATAAATAAAATGAAAGAGATCTCCCCCTTAATGCTTTTAATGAGGAATCCTACCAAACTGAAATGATGTAATCATTTTTGTTACTGTAGAAAAACTTTAATTTTTTTCTTATTTTGTTCAGCTTTTGCTCACTGAAGCAGAGATGGTCCTGACTCATTTGAATACATGTCTACAGTTAAGAAAAACACTTATTTGAAGCATGCGTTTGAACTCTTTTGCCATTTTTGAGAGATTCAGGGTTTCCTGTAGAACAGTCCAGTTCTGAAGGTCCAAAAACAGGTAGAATGTCCCTACCAACCGTGACACACACTTCTCTGCAGACGCCTCCAGACTTCTGAACTGAGAATTATGACATGTTTTAAGAAACTTTGATATGTCTGGTGTCAATGCTTTGTTCAGTCCAGGTTGGACAGTGGTCAGCCCACGTGAGCATGACATTTGAGCAGCAGAGCTGAAGCTGAGAAAAGAGGAGAAGTTCTAGTCTGCTGATTCTTCCATTCAGAGTCTGTGATCGGACATTTGGCCTGCATGCAGGAAGAGCACTTTCTGAGAACTGTCTGACCTTTTCGAGGTGGCGTGGCCAATGTCGAAATCATTCACACAGTTTCTTCAAGGTGACGTGAGCAGAACTGGACTCCTGGGTTAAAGGCAGCGAGGGAGACGAATGTGATGCAGTGAGGAGGTCATTCGGCTGTCAGAGGTGATCAAAATGCGCCTTTTGCCCACTAACCTGAGGGGAACAGATCAGACTGGATCCTGCTCAGCTTGAAACCTTGGCAACGTCCTCTAATTGCTGTGAGTTACTTCTTATCATGGTGTTATCTGTTTGCATTAGTCTGAGCGTGGTGTTTAGGGAAATGCACAAAAGAAAATGAAGTTCATCAGAGAACAAAATGTTAAATCTGCAGATGGAAAGCTTCATTAGTAAAACTTGATCAATTTGTTTGTGTTTCAAAGACAAAAGAGGGAAGATTAGGTTTAATCTAATAGAGATTAAGAATGATCTCATTAAGATTAAGGTTCACCTAATTATCTATAGAAATTTATGGTTATGTTGCAATTTTGATGCATGAGTTTCGAGATATTTTATCATGAGTAAATGACTGATTTCAGGCCCAACATAGCACTGATGTTCAGTTAGGGACATTTAAAGTGTGGTACATTTTCTATAGAAGAGAGCCAAGGGAAAAAAGCCAGTAATAATTTAAATTGTCTAAATATGATGCTAACTTCTATAGTGTCACAAATTTTTGTTGTGCAAATTAAAGAGTGGATATTCAAATTATTCAGATTAACAATAAATAATGATAATATTGTGTGATTAACTGTGTGATTAAATTTGATTAAATTGACACCTGATTGTTTGTGAATCTGTATTTTCTACAACGATGCTTTGATAATGGAAACAAATACATGAAATAAGGTGATTTCTTTGCACCATTTTTGATCATTCTATTCTTTCCTGTTCTAGGAAGTTTGGCATTCCCCAAAGACTTCCATCCATCCATCCATCCATTATCTTTACCCGCATCTTCCTTTGTCGGGTCACGGGGGTCACTGGTGCCTATCATTGTGTGAGAGGCGGGGGACACCCTGGACAGGTCGCAAGTCCATCACAGGGACACATTGAGACAAACAACCATTCATTCTCTCACTCACACTGTGAGACACGATCATATGTGGGAGGAAACCGGAGTACCCGGGGAAAACCTATGCATGGACGGAGAGAACATGCAAACTCCACCTAGAAAGGCCCCCGTTTGGGATTTGAACTGGTGCGACCAGCTCGCTGAGAGGCAGCAGCTCTACCAACTGAGCCACCACGCTTCCCCAAAGGCTTGTTAAATATAAATCAACAAACTAACAACTAAAAGCATGCAACAAAATTCAGACAGGTTATCTGGATGGTTTCTTTTTTGGTTGTTGTTGAGACGTTTTGTCCTTCATCCAAAGGACTTCATCAATCCGAGGAGCCATAAACAAACTCATTCCCACAAACAACACTGTTGGATTTTACCTGCATTATTGGGCATGAACTTTGATGTTTTAAAACACTTTGGCTATGGCTGCCTCAGAGGAGTCGACGGGGAGGAGGGCGGGCACCAGAAACCATCTTATCACAAGGCAAACTGGTTGGTCCACTATATGAGTGTGCTGCTTGTGGGACTGAGTTTGTTTGTAGCTACTCGTATTGATGAAGTCCTTTGGATGAAAAATGAAATGCCTCAAAATAAATAAAGAAAGACACCATCCAGATGAACTGACTTGTTAGATTTTATACCTGGATGGAGCGTGGTAGACTTTGAATAGCACCAACCCCCTAAAAGCAATAATACAATGCTAGACCAGGACTCAATCATAACCAGCAATTACCAGTGAGGACACTTGCTGCACTTGATACTTGATACAGTATGTACCGGTAACAACATCTGACTCATGGTGTCAGTTTACAGTAACTAACAGAGACTTCATCATAAATGCCAAAGCAAACCTGAACAGGACATTAACAAGAACAACCCATTCCCACACTCAGAAACATTATAAACCTTGTAAACAGTCAGAAACATTGTAAACAGTCAGAAACATTGTAAACAGTCAGAAACATTGCACATCTAATTTCCACAAAGCTACCCAGCATGCTTTGCAGCTTACACAGTCTCAATGAGACACTCACAGAGAGATCTTTGTGAATTTGGGGGAAAATAAAAAAAGTTAAACATAAACATACAGCTTTGCTTTACCCTGGGGATAGAAATATGTATGTTTTGGCATTAATAATGTTTAATTATAAGAATTAAATTAGCAGAAACTCAAGTTGAAAGGCTGTGTGCTCTCGCAGGGGTGCGCTCTTTCTCTCTCTCCCGCTGTGCAGGGAGTTCTGATAAACTGATCATATTAGTGTGTGATCGCCCGTGAGGCAGATTTAAAAAAAAGCAACTAACATATTTATTAGTGGGAGAATATTGAGGATGATGCACAGCAGCTTTGTAGTTAGTTTAAATAAATCTTAACCACAAATAGGATCATTTAAACACGTTAATTAATTTTACTACAGGACAGAATGAGACGTTCAACATGCAAACACATCCCGCTCGCTTTCAGCCCAGCTGAGTTCTGCTCCACCTCTTTTTTTGGTTTCGCTCAAAGCTCACATCTGAGCGGGTCGTGGACACTTCATGTATGAGTTTTCCTTGCCTGATGCAACTTGGGCTCAAACCTACAACCTCAGGACTAAAAGTCTGTGGCACAGACCACCAAGCTACCGCAGCACCCCCAGAGATAGCAAAATATTATTTGTGTTAAAAACGAGGCCTAGTGTGTCATTTTTGGTTTTAATATGGTTTCACATTAGAATATCACTACTTTTATTGCAAGGAAATAAATCTTGAAATGTAATTTCTTTGAATTACACTTTTGGGTTATGTTTACAGTATCACATTTATGATTCAATGCAGCAAAATAAACAAATTTAAAAAGGTAACATCATCATTGTAATAGTTGGTTTATTTGCATAATGACTAATTGATGGATGTTTGGCCCATGAGGTGTTGGCTTTCAGTAACTGTGGCTCCCCGAGCAGTTTAGATAAATAGCCCTGCTCTAAGCTCCCGCAAAAGGCTTTTGTTGAGCATCAAGGCCAATGAAAGTCTGTTGCACTGACAAAAATTATTAGCATCAAAACATAAATGCATGCTACTTAAAATATCATCTGATTTATTGCAGTCCGTGCAGTCATTTTTAAACTTGATATTGTGCTCACTGATGGTGCAATGACAATAAATTTACAATATTTTATACCCTATACAATCACCATGTATGATTCAACCATATTTCAAGTGCCTAGGAAACTAACTCTGATTCTTCACTTGTCATATTCATTGGTTGAAGTTTTGTTCTGTATCACCATTTAGATTGAAGACTGACTCTGGTGTATGTGTACTGTACAGTAGATGAAGAGCTTAATGAATCACAAAAAGCCTTCCATACAGGAAAGATGAATTGAGGGGCCTCGTTCTGAGACAATGTACACTGGGATGCCATAAATCTGGAAAACACGTTGAACCATTAACTGGAATAGAATCAGAACCAATAAATAGGTTTTTTTTAGGTTTTGAAAGGAAAAATCAATCTCGGGGGTCCATTCAAAACATCTCAAGGAGGATGTATTCCAGGCAGTGAGTACGGTACTATGATGGAGAGTGACAGGTAAGACCAAAGAAAATCCAGGAACACAGGCAGGATTTCAAAAGGTAAGTGAAACAGAAAATAATCACAAAGGTTTGATTTTGTTAGATTAATCTCACAAATCACAAAATTCTTAAAAGGCTGTGATTATTCACCCAAGTGAACCAAACGTTCCAGGAACGGCTTCTGAATAGAGGTTTACTTAAATACTTCAACAGGTCTCACTTGTAAATGAGTCCTTGAGGCTCAATGTGATTTATCTGTATAAATACAGGTAGAATGAAAAAAAAAATGGTAGTGAGGGATCATCAGCTCATCTGCCGCAGCTGTGTAGAATTAGTTCCACTTGTCACTCGGGAGCTGTATGAAAGATGGTTGGTGACGCACAAACAGAAGGAAAAAACTGGAATCCTCACAATTACACGTGGACTGTCTCCTTGAAGGGTTGAATGAAATCTGGTTTCCCAAAGCAGGCTTGTAAAGTTGTAAACATATTGGAGTTTTAACTGGTCTAGATGGAAACTGATGCATTTTAACCATTTGAAGAAAGTGAAGTGACATTCAAGTTTACGCTTCTCTTTTCCAAAAGGCACCTCAGCTGGACTCTTGCTGAGTTCAGGAATCACTTCTAATAAACTTTGTAATGCAAAAATATTACTGAGGTTATTAAAACAAAATCAAAAAATAGTTAATCGCTTTCACACGTCAGCTATACTAATCCTGTTTAATTTGCAGCACAAACATACATCACTAACAAAAACTAGAAACAGTTTTCAGTGTATTTTGTCAACAGAGAGACATGGTGATGATTTATGTGAGAGTTTGCACCATCTCTTAGGAAACTCCACCTCACGATAATTATATAATTTTTATCCTGTCAATCTTCCAGGTACACGGAAAACAAATTGCAATTAACTGAGTATTAGGTGTGTCAAATTACCTGTTTTGGGGTTGATGGCGAAGAAGTTCTGAGGGTTGCCAGCACTAATGCGGTAACTCAGGTGGCTGGGTGTGGATGTGAGATCGGGGTCCTTAGCCTGAATACGAATGACTGACACATCCTTTGGAGAGTTCTCCATGATGACTGGGCGGTAGATTGGATCTGAAGTTAAGGGAGCGTTATCATTAACATCTTCAACCTGAGGGAGGACAAAGTGAAGAGAATAAAAAAGTTATACAAGGGGTATGTCAATGTCCCTCGTCACCAAGGGATTTGAATAGAGAAAGTTTGTAGTTTTTGAAATGAGTGTTTCTCCAGACTGACACTGAACAGGGAATGCAAGAGGATCTTAATGTTTTTGATGCAAGATATTTAAGTGGGTAAATGTTAGACTATTTAAACACATTTTTTTTAATCTTTTTGTTCGACCAATGCAGTGCAAAGTGATGGATCTTGGTGAGTGTAGGGAGCATAGCAGAGCCAGGGGACAGCCAATTATGATCTCAAGCAGCTTTTTTAATTTTCCTGAAGGAATATTTTCATAGAATCAATAAGGATCTCTCTAATCCAACCTATTTGAGATAACTATACTTTCAATCAATATAAAAACTTGAAAGCATAGTTTCCTGAAATAATAGTGGTGGCCAATATACTTTGTACATATATGTATATGGTGGTGGCCATCTTGGATTTGACGTGGCACCCAACGTTTGATAGAGACCGTTTTTATGCCTAGATGGAATAACACACCAAAACTGAAGTTAGTACCCCACAATTTTTTTTAAGTCATCAAGCTCACAAGATGAATGGACATATATGGCAGCAGCAATCTTGGATTTTGAAGTGACAACCAGATTTATAAAATGAACCTTTTGTACACCTATATGCAGCCACACACCGAAACAGAAGCCAGTACCACACTTATTTTTATTTTCAAGCTATCTTGCTCACAACACCGATGTTGTGACACATGCACAGATGGAGGGATGGACAAACACATAGATGGAGAGCATTTTCAGATCCCCTTCCACACTCTGTGTAGCGGGACAAAAATAGAGAAGAGAAAAACATACGGTAATAGAATATGGTAATGGTAAACGTGATAATAGAGTCTTGAATAAGAATCAAGAATCAAGGCTGTTTATCTTTACCCACTTCTTCCTTTTCGGGTCGCATGGGTCACTGGTACCCATATCCAGCTATCACTGTGCGAGAGACGGGGGACACCCTAAACAGGTCTCCCGTCCATTACAGGGACACATGAATACAAACAACCATTCACTCTCTCACCCACACCTAGGGACAATTTAGAGTTACCAATCAGCCTAACGTGCATGTTTTTGGTCTGTGGGAGGAAACCGGAGCACCTGGAGAAAACCCGCGCATGCACAGAAAGAACATGCAAACTTCATCAAGAAAGGCCCCTGACCAGGATTTGAAGCAAGGCAACCCGCTCACTGAGAGGTGGCAGCTCTACCAACTGTGCCACCGTGCTGCCCGAATCAAGACTCGAGAATCTTTAACGTCATTATCCATTAGTACAACAAAATTTTGTTTGGTGCATATGGCTAAATACTTATTTACACATGAAGAATGATAATGCAAGTAATTTACAGAATTTACAAGGCTTGACAAATTAGCAGCAAGTTATGTGGCAATAATGCAATAATTGGCTGCTTGTTTGTGTTTTTAGTGTTTTTATAGCTCTGCACTGAAGACACAAATGGTCCATTTCCAGAGTGAGTGGGGTCTGCAGTGATGCACCTGGCCTTTCTGTACTGTACCCAGCCCTCATATAGGAAGTCCAGATCTGGAAGGGGTGTACTTCCTACAATCCTCTGAGCCACTTCACCACCTGTGCCAGATCCTCCTTGTCCTGTGCAGTGCAGGTTCCTTAGTACATTGAAGCCTTGAGACAGAGAGTGCTCTCTATTGTGGCTCTGTAAAAGTTTGTGAGCAGCCGAGAAGAGAGTCCAGCCCATTTCGGCCACCTTAGGAAAAAAGTATGTTTGGCCATCCTCACCAGGTGGGAGGTGTTCAGAAGGCTCACCCATGCCTCTTCTTTCTGAGGACACTATAGAAACACCAACTTTCCACGGCTGTCCTGGTAAACTTTCACAGGTATTTGATAGAGTATCCTGACCAGTAACATCACCATATGGTTCAGGAACTGCACTATCACAAAACTGCAAGGCTCTGCAGCAGGTCATGAAGACAGCCCATTGCATCACTGGGTCTCCACTTCCATTCATTGCAGACATCCAGAGGAAACACAGTCTGCACAGAGATCGCAGCATTATCAAGGACTCCTCTCACCCTGCCCATAAACTATTTACCCACTTGCCCTTCGACAGGCACTTCGGAAAGCTTCCAAACCAAAACCAGCAGGCTTAGGAACAGCTATTTCCCCAGAGCTGAACACTGTCACCTGCTAACCCCACCCCCAATCTCTCCTCTTGAGTTTAGACTGTACTACAGTATTCACATTGTACATACCACTGTATATTATATTTATAAACTATACTGTGCATAATTCAAGATGCACACACACATCCATCCGTCTGGTTTATTTATAACACTTTAATCTGCAGATAGGTCTGTAGCACATCAATCTGTATATTGTGTTTATAGCATTCATATATTATCCACCCTACCCACATATCTGTATATCATGATCATAGTATAGTAATACAATAATGCTTTTCTGCACTTGCTGTTTATTGCACTACTGGTTAGATGCTAAACTGCATTTCGTCCCCTTGTACTTGTAAATGGGTAATGACAATAAAGTTGAATCTAATATAATCTAATCTAAAGTAATCTTCCCTATTAGAGACAATACCAAAAGGGACTGTTGCTACCACTAAACAACCTTAATAGCAAATATTTTATAGCCATTTATGGAAACACTATTTTAAACCTTTACATTGGTGTCAATTTTATATTATGGTACATGCATTTTACAAAGGACTGGTTCTTTTGTAAGCACAAGAAGTGGTAGCAGCAGCTAGATGTAGACAGCCTGAAGCACTTCCAGGAGATTGTTCATAATATTTCTATCAGAACAACTGTGTAACGTAAAACCAACAGTGGCATAAAGGTTTAACCTGATCTGCTATGATGATAAACTCGTGTTTTTCTATTTGAGTAAGATTTTTGTCCTCAGTTAATAACGACTTCAGCAACAGTTAAAAGCTTTACAGTGGCACAAGATGTACTGTAAAATGCAAAACACAAGTAGAAAAATTATATACGTAAATGGCTTTACATCTGTTTGAGATTTCAGTGCACAGGATGATAGTAAGTGTGTGTAAAATAGGCTGCTACGTCATTGCTTCTAAAAGGTTCCATGTTTCTAGTCCACACACAGAGCGCAACAAAGAAAGGAGCGTTTTAAAAGGCTCCACTTTGGAAAGTGTTTTCAAAAATCTGTTTTTCTCACCACATACTTTATGCTGACAAGGGATGCTAATGAAGCAAAAAAATTTACAGAGTTTCAAATTTACAGAGTAGTGTGAATAGAACCTTAAATTGTATTTCTCAAAACTGAGGTCATTCAAAGAATTATCTACAAGTAAGATACATTCATCCCATTTACACAGAATTGCACTACAAAAGATTTAAGCTATCCCTTAACTGACTGACAAAGCACGACCGTCTAATTTGATCTGCATGTATGCATGGGGAAAATGTATTTGCTGACTGCAGAGTACTTGCTAATCAAGCTCAGCCTGCATCTGGGCTGACCTAGTATCAATCACAACATGTAAATTTATTTACCAGAAAATGTCATAGGTGCCACACTTTAAGAGCACTGTGAATTAATTCCCCTTTCTAGCAGCTCAGATCAAGAATATTTACAGCAAAGAGAGAGCTGATTGAGCATTTGCTGAGAGGCACAGAGAGCCGAGATATTTCAACTGGTGAACAAGAAACACCTGCTCCTGATTAATCTATCAGGTTTTGCCTTTGATGAAAACACCCGGCGTTAAAGCAGCCAATCAGATCACATCACTTGAATATCCCAAGGCCATTAAAGGCTGTTTCTTATTATGCTGCTGTGTCTGTACCCAAGGGGAGAGCAGAGGTGTAACAGTGATGTGTTTGAGCTTTTAAACAATACATTATTTTGTACCCAGGTAAAGCAGAAGAAAAGACATGCAATGTATTGGTTGCTCACACATGTCATTCTCATTTAGGTTGAAATTCTTACAAAGAATAAGTAATAATAAACATTGCCTAAAGTTACACATCGATAACTTTGAACTATTATCACTAAAATACAAAGACCCCAAACCTTCATATGTGTTCATGCAATAACTTACAGTATGTATACAAAGGCTGAAGTTGGCCTGTCACAGATAGCATGTTTATGTGTCAAATGTACTGGGCATAAATTTGCCATTTAAACAATTTATATCAAGAAACATGTTGTGGATGAAATGTTTCTGTCTGTTTAAATTATAGTTTGAGCCCTATTTATTCAATGAGGGATAACTAACGCAGGGAACCATCTTCTGCCTCCAGTTTGAATGAATGAAAAACAAAAATGACACAAATCCAGGTAAACTAAAATTTGACAAATTTATTCATATAACAAATCATATACTGCTGAAACTTCTATCAAGCCTGTGCAATAATCAAAGAAGAAAGCAGAATTTGACAGAACGCACAGGCTGAATGAAAACAGCTAGAAAAGATTATAAGTATTTAACCAGCATGAGCAAGGACTTTCTACAAATTCTATGACTAAGAGCTTTCACACAATAACTTCCTGTAAAGGTAGTAAAAACTATATTGAGATTTTATTCAACTCAAATGTAATTTTAGTTACAGGTGAGGGATTTTGAGGCAGAGTTGAAGCCCAAAACAGAGGGAAGAAACACTTGAAGGATACCTACTGTTTTAAAACCAAATTTCTCTTCTCAAGATTAGATAGTTTTATGTTTGTCATAAAATAAGACAAGACAATGATCAAAAATCAATTGATTTTCTAAATGATGAGAAACTAAGCTTTTGATATTGCAACTGTTTGTTGAGAACATCAAACAACATCTCATCCAGCAGTGCAAACGCTCTGCACTACCTGGGAAAACATAACTTCGGTTCAACAAAGGCAACATTTTTTTTTAATATTAAATTCAGTTGTCTCAGCTTGAAGTCAAATGGACACTGCAGTAGCAGGTGTTCCTACTGATCCAACTCACAATATTCATAAATTCAATTCACTGAGTGTAGTTCTAGTTGTGCATGAACTTCTCCTAAACATCTGAGAAAAGTTTTATGTGTTCTAACCTACAAAACCCTCAACAACTTAGCTCCATATTACAGATATTATCATCCAATATTTTTCTAACAGAGCACTTTGCTGTCAGACTGCAGGCTTATTTGTGGTTCCTTGAGTTTCCAAAAAGCAGAATGAGAGGAAGATATTTCGGTTATCAGGCTCCTCTTGTGGAACAACTTCCAGTTTCTGTCCGTGAGGCTGACACATTGTCCAGTTTTAAGACTGGGTTTAAGACTTTCCTTTTTGATAAATCCTTTAGTTAATTTTGGCTTGTTATACTGCTATAGGCTTAGACTACTGGAGGACAAATTGACCTCATTTCCTTAAATGAATTGTTAAAATTGAATAGTTTTCATTTAATATTATTTCTATCTTAACTTGTGATTCTTGACCTGCCATTGTGCATCTGTTCCTCCTTCCTGTTCCTCTCAAACTCAGCCAGTCTAAGCAGATGGCTGCTAGTCCTGAGTCTGGTTCTGTTAAAGGTTTACTCCTCATGAGGGAGTTTTTCCTTTCCACTGTCGCCTTTTTGCTTGCTCAAGATGAGAATCTGTGATGAAGTTCAATTCAAATCAGTCTGCTCCTCAGATAAATAAAGTTAATTTACTTATATATATATATATATATATATATATATATATATATATATGAATCAGCAAAGGCCATGCTCAATAATCCAGGTATACAATCCAACAATTTTCAGTCAGGCCATCTGGACAGTTTGTTTTTTTGTGCTGAAACATTTCACCTTCCATCCAGAAGGCTTCATCAGTAAAGGAAACACACAACACAAAACTGATTCTTCCCCCAACAGCTTACTCCAAAGTGGAACAAACCAGTTATGTTGGTGCTAAGATGGTCTCTTGGGCACGCCCCCTCCTCCGTTGATGGCCCTCTTCCTCGTCAACAGTCATGTCAAACTGGTTCAAAACCAACAAAGTCCATGCTTAATAATCCAGGTATACAATCCAACAATTTTCAGTCAAGTCGTCTGGACAGTTTCTTGAGCATGGACTTTGTTGGTTTTGAACCAGTTTGACATGACTGTTGACGAGGAAGAGGGCCAGCACCGGAGGAGTGGGCGTGCCAAAGAGACCATCTTAGCACCAACGTAACTGGTTTGTTCCACTTTGGAGTAAGCTGTTGGGGGAAGAATCAGTTTTGCGTTGTGTGTTTCCTTTACTGATGAAGCCTTCTGGATGGAAGGTGAAACGTTTCAGCACAAAAAAAAAAAAAAAACTGTCCAGATGACCTGACTGAAAAATGTTGGGGGTATATGAATGTTTCTGTTCAGTGCCCTGAGATGACTTGTGTTGTGACTTGGCATTATATAAATAAACTGAATTGTTGGCTGATTTATTGCACTTTTTGAGCTCTTTGTTCTGAGACAAATTCAATGACATACCTTTATCCATCATTATCTTTTACCCACATTTTTGTTTTTCCAGATTGTGTGGGTCGCCTGTGCTCATATCCAGCAGTCACTGTTCGAGAGGCGGGGTACACCCAGAGCATAGTTCTAAAATTTTAGTATCCAGGCAAGATGGGTGATATAGGGAGCCTAATTAACTACAAGGGTGTATTTTATTCAGCTTTGGCTTAATTAGTTAGTTTGAGGCTAATGTGCTTTATCATTAATAACATAACAACATCATGAACATTCTATTCAAAAAGGATTAAAGAAAAACACAATATCTATTGTAAAGAATGAACACTGAAAACAGAGAACAAGTTAAAAACATATTAACTAAACGCACATAAAAATTCATCACATCTCCAGCACCCAGCCTATTACATTTATTTTAACTCATGAGTCTTTTTAAACATTGCAATGACATAGTGTTGCAACACTATGATTTGTAAATCTTACTTAAATATGGACCCAAAAAAATATGAAAAAGTGAAATTGCTGAACTCCACGACTACTTTATAGCTTTTAATCTTTTTTTTTTTTTACATTTTCAGTAGTCATTTGTCTGTCTTAGCAAAATAGCTCATGAACCACTGAACAGATTTTAACGAAACTCCCAGTGGTTGCACATCTGCATTTGATTATCTTCTGGATTCAACATGATTTAAAAGGCTACCAGCCAATCAACCTCATAAAAAAACAAAACTGGTTATAACTCAGTAAAACTCAGTTACTGAGCTAAGAGTGGTCGATAGTCACTCCCAACACATATCTCAAGCACTGACAGATTGTAGAATATCTTCATTTAAAATGTTGAAAATTACTATTAAAGTCAACCTATTAGCAAATGATCTCATAAACCACTGGATGGATGTTAATGAAACTCAGAAAGTAAGGTGATCAAGCTTGTGAAATACAAAAATTGCTATAACTTCATCAAATTTACAGATATTGATTTATGCTCTGTTGTGTTAGTAGCTGAGAATAATCACTCCTCTGAGCAATAACAAATTGGGTGAGATCTTTGTATAAAACTTTAATATGTAAAAGGGTGGAGAATATATTTTACTTTAAAGAATGAACATTCATTTTGTTTGATTGATTTGAAAGCAGAGCTTTTAATTTTCTTCAGCAATAACATTAGTGTGATTCATTGTGAATAGAATTTTTTTCTTTATGGCTATGTCACAAAGTATTTTTAACATTTTATTTTTTTTATTTTATGCTTGCATGAAATACCATTAAGAAGAAAAACAATTACCTCAATAAAGACTTCAATCGAAGCAGACATGGGAACAGCTCCTCTGTCCGTGGCATACACCGTGAGCCAGTAAGAGTTTTCTGTCTCACAGTCCAAGGTGCCAGCAGTATAAATCACCCCTGTTGAAGCAGAAAAGAAACATTAATGCAGCTCTTACTTGGCTTGAAAATACCACTAAGTGTGTGCTTGTGTTCACACATGTATGTCTATGTGAAGGATAGACTGGTCGCTATCAGGATTATACATCCTTTAAAGGTCGCATAGAAAAGTCTGAATACTAAAAGTTTCCAGAGGCAAAGACATAAATTTAGTCTAAACTTTGTGTCCTGGCTTCAGTGACATTCACAGACATTAGTGGCGCCGCTGTAGTCACCTTCAATGTTTCAGCTTCTCTACAGCTAATCACAGCTGACCAAACTGCTCCCACTGCTATTTGCTCGGTGCTAAACGTACACTGAGCTGCCCTGAAAAAAACACAGACACCCGGACACTCATAGACAATGACTGAAGTGTGTTTCGTGGCCTTAAGGAAGATGAGTTGCTGACAGCTTTGGTGACCTCTTTAAGGACAAATATGCACAATGGATGACAAATAGGCGCCTCTGTTTTTTATAAATCAGTCATGCAGGGCTGTCAGAAAATGACACACACGCACTCGCGCCCTTATGAGTTCCCAGTCTAGTTTGTAAAGTTCATAAAAGTCATGCGTGTGCATAAATTTGCCATGAACTCCAAAGTTTTGGTATGTGTGCCAAACATTTTATTCAAAAAGTATTAAAGAAAAGCACAGTGTTCATTGTAGAGAATGGACGCTTGTTACAAAAACAAGTTAAAAACATATCAACTCAAATATTCATCACATCTCCAACATCCAGCCAGAAGCATATGACGTTTAGTTTTACTCTGTTAAACAAGCTCACTGGGATTTGAGACCAATGTGTTTGTCAAAGACTTCCGGTTTTGTGCACTATTAGTAATTGTACATAATAACTTCAGGCAAATGATGGAGGACATATTCACCTCTGCATATATAAGTACAAGTAATAATACCCCATTTTAAATAAAGTCTTTACAAGTAGAAGTCATCTTACTGTTTAAAAAAATTGAAGAAAAAAAGAAGAAGAAATAAGTTTTGTTTTTGTCTGTTCAGTTTTTTTTGTATTGCAATAAATCTGAATATGGTATGCTTCTTTCCAATATACAGCTAATTTAAATGTTTTGAGAATAAAAAGCAATATAGTTAATTGTTAATAGTCATAGACAGTTTGCTTATTGGCAATAACCCAAGGTCTTCATATGTTTATTGCACAAAACTTCTAAATGTGTGAGTTGTACTTAAAACTGTGAGCTAAAGTCAAAAGTGTAACTCCACTAAGACCTAACTGATCTGAAATCCACTGGAATCAGTGTTTAATAAAAACCTAACAAATCTTAAAAGGAATGATACAATATTGCAGTACATATTGTAAACATATTTATTGTAAACAAAGCAAAAATTAAAACTCAAATATTGTATTACCCAATCTATTTTCTCAACCAGTTTGTTTCTTTTCAGGGTCGCAAGGAGCTGGCACCCATCTCCAGGAGTCATTAAGTGGGAGAGACACCTTGGACAGATCCATCACACGGCTGTGTACCGTTCAACTAGTGGTGAGTGGTGACTAGTGAATTGCCATCACTCACTAGTGACAATTCAGAGTAGCCAATGAACTTAATATGCAGAAAGACAACCTATGCATGCACAGGAAGAATACACAAACACCACACAGAAAGGCCCCAGCTGAGCCTTAAACCTGCAGTCTTCTTCCTGCAAAGCAGCAGTGCTAAGAATCCAAGTCACCAAGCAGTCCACAAAGCTTGTATGTTAAAAAAAAACTTCCTTTTCTCAATAAAATTACAAGAAGTCTTATTTGTCCATGTGTTTTTATACATATGGGAATTCGACCACAGCATTTTAACCCATGTGAACATGTGCAAACCTTACAAGAGTGATTAAGTGTACAGTAAGGTAGGGGAACACATTCAGAGCAGTGGGCACCTATGGTGGTGGCACTCAGGGGGGGTGGAGGGGTTTCCGTACCTTGCTCAAGGGCATGTCAGTTGTGACGAGAATTGAGACACGTCACTGGAACTTTTCCCTTTTATCTTTTGACATAACTTATTCTGGCCTCAGGGAAGCAAACCTTTTAGTCCCAAGCTGTTTCTTTGGATTCTATGCCATCACTGTCTCCAAGTTGATAGATAGGTAGATAGATAGATAGATAGATAGATAGATAGATAGATAGATAGATAGATAGATAGACAGACAGACAGACAGACAGACAGACAGACAGACAGACAGACAGA
>NC_056511.1:20320261-20332274 GCF_014905685.2 Nematolebias whitei | reverse complement strand
AGACAGACAGACAGACAGACAGACAGACAGACAGACAGACAGACAGACAGAGACAGACAGACAGAGACATTCTAGCTGTTTGGATCAATTTTTTTGTGAAAACTTGCAAGATGTTTTAGGACTCAGAGTTGTTAGGAATGACTATCAGCTGTTACTAGGCGTGTCACAATATCAAATTTTGTGGGGCGATTAATTGTCTCAGAAGTTATTGCGATAAATGATAATATTGTTTTAAATTTGACAATAATTAGTAAATATTGTCAAATTTAAGAAGAAACGTTTGTTAATTTTTGTGTGTAGTATAATTTTTTGACCACTGAATGGAGGACTGAACCAAAGGATGGATAGTGAGGAAGCAAGCAGCGTCTCTCTTTAAGGAAAAATGGGAGGGAGGTCTCTTGACGTGACATGGGCTGTCTCTCTGTCCTGTTTTTCAGTTCTCAAAATGGCAGATGCTTGGTGTGGTTTGAGCTCTTTAGCATAGCATTTGTCACACAAAGGTTTTAATAAAAAATAACTTAACAAGTTCTCATCTTCTTTTTGCAGAGAAAATCAACTTTTTAGACAAAGGCAGGGGATCCAACCATGAATTTTGGTGCTTTGACAAGACAGAGATTTTTTCCAGAGGTCGGCGTGTTAACTTAGCTTCTCAGCTTAGCTACTTTTAACGATCCAACAACGTGATTTTGGTTTGTTAAAACAGATTTGAAAGAGAAAGGGAGGGGTCAGTGAAGAGCAGAGTTGAGCCTTTTGTCATCCAGTGTTTTAAACAGAAAGAGAGACATGAAGAAACGATAAAGCCGATAAATGAAAATGAGGCTGATCATTTTCATTTATCATGCGATTAATTGATTTATTGTTTATCGCGACAAGCCTAGCTACTACCACTTCAAATTTAGTGCAGTAATGTGACTGATTCAAAGCCACTTTTGTGTTGGCCACAGATGATAAGCTGTGGTGGCCATCTTGAGTTAAGTTGACTCCAAATGATATGAGTCGTAGGAGTACAACCATTGATTATTTTCTGATACTTTCAACAAATCTGCCAAGTTGTTCATGATATATTTTGCTGATAGACAATGTTGGCTCTAATAGTTAATGCTAAAGTTTTAAGCAAACATGATGGTAATCAAGGCGGCTGTGGCTGAGTGGTTAGAGCAGTTGTCCTCCAATGCAAGAGTTGGGGGTTTGAATCCACCAGCAGTCACATGCTGAAGTGTCCCTGGGCAAGACACTGAACCCCTCATTGCCTCTGATGTATGCCCCATCAGTGAATGTGACAATGCAGTTAGTCTCTTTAGAATGATTTGTTCAATTAGCTTTGTAGAGCTCTACTAGAGTGCTGTATGAATGAATAAATGTGGGTACAGGTTGTAGTGTAAAGTGCTTTGAGTATCTTGATAAAATAGAAAGGTTCTATATAAGTACAGTCCATTTACCATTTCACGTTGTGTAGTGACCAAAGTATGTATTTTATTTAGTCATGCTCAGCTACTGCCACACCTAATTTGATCTCAACAGCTTCTAAATTGACTGAATGCCAACATTTTTTGTGTTTCCCAGTCAGTTGGCTGTGGCAGCCATCTTGAATTCAGTATTCACTATCAGAAACCCCTATTTCAGTTTACCTGAAATGAAACAAGCCGGTTAAAGTTATGTTGCATCCTACCAGGCATTTCTACTGTTGCTGAACATGGCTTTTCGTTTAAATCCCACTTCGACAACGTAAGGTGTGTGTAATCGTCGGAAACGTGTGCATCAGAGTTAGATTAGGTCTGAGGAGCAGCCACCCTTGGGGCACGCACAATGCATAGCAAAAGTGTTTGCTGAAACACGTCCTTGGCCCATCGTCCTTGACCGCATCCTTTTCAAGCCACATCTCATCTCTATCAGACACCGACAGGCAAGGAAAACAGAGCCGGCTGTTTCAAAAGCTTTTTGAACTTTAAAACCAACAGCCACTACTCATGAATCCCATCTAAATTGGACTTGACAGTATCCATTCGCACCACAAATAACACACTTCAAAGAGCACACAACGTTTTTTGAAGGGTCGTGTCATATTTTTGAATCCAGAACGTAGAGAGGAATAGTTGGGGTTCCATCCATCCATCATATCAGTTCAACTCCTCCCACTCCCAAGGAGCATGTTTTTTGACCCAACTGTGTAATTAATGACAACAAATAGTCAATGTCAAGACAAATATGGTGACTAAGCTAATTGTCTCTTGAGAACTAGCTCAGCTTGTGTCATAAAATAAGATATAAAAAGATACAGGCCATTAATTTTTAATAAATGTGAAATGTCTGCTTCTAAAAAGCATTGCTTGGGACTTAAATAATATCTCATACGGAAGGTTGCAAATCCACAGTCCACTGAGAATTTGCAGGGTGTGCTTTTCCACCCCAACCAGTGACAAGAATACAAAATTTGATCTGAAGTGCGGAAGATCTCAGGGAAGATCTTCCACCCGTCATCGGAAAGGCCCTGCTCGTTCCATCAGTGCAATGATCAGAAGCATAAGAAGAGGAATTTAAATAAAAGAAGGCAGTAGATGACATTTTGGACAACCCGAGATACCAAAAAGAAATGAGTAAATTTTGTTGTGCAATACTTTTAGACAGACTATCAAAAGGGATGTCCAATATGTATCTTTTTTTTAGTTCCCTTCACAATCTCTCACCGTCTTCCTCAGTCCCTCTTCAAACACCTGTTTTGGCACTAAGAGCCACAGATTGACAAGCAGCTAGAACTGAGTCACACTACATGGCAGCTAAATGCACTTGCAGAAGAACTGAGTCTACAGTTGTCCACGACCTTGGGCGGAAATCCCTGGAGGGTGGAGGGTCAAGACCCCCTCAAATTTGGCAAAATGATGTTTGACTCCCAAATAATTAATTTGATGATACTATACTTTTAAGAGAAAGGACGTCTGAGATTGTTATTATTGTATGTTTCCATACAATGATTAAATTAGTTCTCTGCATTTAATCCATCACATGTGACGTGAGATACACCCATGTGGGGCAGTGGGCAGCTATGTAAGCGCCCGCGGAGCAATAAGGGATTGGGTGTCTTGCTTAGAGACACCATGACTTTCTGGTCCCAAGTCAGCTGCTCTAATTCTACCCCATTTTGGCCCCTATATCTATAGTTTTAAGCAAAGTAAAGAAAATAAAGATTATCCATCATTTATGTTGGTAAAACAATATGTTTTTTGGATAGCTTTAATTCTACCTCTCCTCTTCAGCCTTATGGTGGTTTGGACCATTGAACCCCGACACAAGTGCTTTAAGGCGACAAAAATTAGCGCATGACGGGGTAGAGAAAGACATTTGGTGCTCCTGTTGGTTCCTGCAACTTACCTGCAAACACAGTCATGCATATTAAATTTTCAATTCATTAAACAGTGCATGAAAGTGAGAGAGAGATTGTTTGTCTCGTTTGTCTCTATGTGTCCCTGTGATGGACTTGCGACCTGTCCAGGGTGTCCCCCGCCCCTCGCGCAGTGATTGCTGGACATGGGCACCAGCGACCCCCGTAGCCCAAAATGGAAGAAGCGAGTAAAAGATAATGGATGGATGGAAAAACAGTGCATTTAACTGTATTTCAGAGGGTTGTTATTTAGTTTGTTTGTTTGTACTGTATGTTAGAGTACTCTGCAAAAAATAGTTCTTAAAAATACTACTTGTTTATTGACCCCTTTTAGCCCTTGTCCATAACTGAAAACACAGATCTCTAAACTAACAGATACATTCTCTGATATAAGAAATCAGAAGATCAAAAACACTCCACCACCACCACCACCACCACCCCCACCCCCCCCCCCACCCAATAAATAAATAAATAAAATAAAACCAATTACTGTACTTACCAAGTAAAAAAATAAAAAAAATAAACATAAAAGGAAATTAAAAATCTAGGGAAGAAGAATGTCGTTTTCTTCCGACACTTTTTATGTTCTCCAGACTCTCCCACCTCCTCTTCGTCCTCTTCCTTCCTCTCTTCACTTCACTTCGACTCCCCGTTCCATTCACTTTCTGCTCTAACAAGCAGTTTGATTTCCCCTGGAAAATCTGCACTCGATAAATGTTCTCGCTGGCTGGGATGCTGCTCGACGAGCTTTGAGTAGCAGAGTAAATACCAACCCCAACAAGAAGCAGTGCTACGGGAGGCTTCAGTGATCTGTCTGTGTATCACATGTGTTTTCCCATGTGGACAACATAGTGTATACAGCAAACACATGGAAATGTGTATGAATCAACCTTAGACTTCTGATCACAGACAAGTAAACACTACTTATGTCCAAATGAACTCTTCTGCTAAGTGGAGACTTTCAAGTCTCCTACTTTGCCGAGCGATTACACGCCACCAAGAGCCCTTTCTGTAGCAGCATCCTCTCAGCAGGACACTCATCAACACGACAAACATTACTTGAATGGGGCTCGAAGAGGGTCTAAAGTGACTTTGAATATTTAGAATTTAACTTTATCTCCTTGTCTAGCAGCTAAGAAGTCCACAAACATTAGAAGTCTGGTAGGTTTAGCTTTCTTGATTGCTGAATGATACTCTCAAACGGGAATAGAGACACAAATCTAAAAGCGTTTCCATAGAACAGGGATTGTAAAACTTTATATTCAAAGGTCTAAATCTGATTTTTAGATTATGTTAAAAGTAAAAAAAAAATTAAAAAACTAGCAATAGGCAAATTTATTTTATTTTATTTGGAAAAAGAAACATTAGTCATTAGGACCTCTACCACCCCAGACTTGTCAACCATCAAGGTAAAAATAAGTGTTTTTAAAATATTAAGAAAGATCAGACACTCAGCAATAAACAGTTGATTTAGAGTCTAACTGTATTTAATTTTCCACATTTTTTAAATTGTTTTCAATAGAACAAAATGTTTAATTAATTTGAGTGCAAAGCTCTGACTTTGAAAAGTTTGTTCTGATTATATTTTTCCTTGAGTATTTTGTTGTAAGAGTTGATTCTAGAAAATATTGTGTTTTAAGTAAACTGATTGAAGTTTATTTACTGTAAGCTAGAGATGATAGACATGATAAAAAAATCTACATTTTATGTTTGTTTTGAATGGGAGAACTATTGCATAAAAAAGGTTGACCCCCTCAAATGCGACTATAAGAATTGAACACTGGCCATTGTGGTATAAAGCTGAAAGAGGTGGGCATCAAAACAATATGCAGGAGCTAGAATATATGTTTCTAAGCTGTGTTGTAAAAAATAAAATAAAATAAATGCATAACAAAATAATTTGTTTTGCTTCAAGTATTATTTTAATGTAAAACCGTTTTGTGTCTTTGGTATTTTTTTTACTGCTGTTAATTTTTGCCCATATTGTATGTGTATGCATAAAATAATTCATTGAAGATAAAAAAAAATAAAAAAAACAGCATGTTCAAATAGACTCCAAATGGTCCAGATGCCAAGCTGATGGGATCTAATTACATCTGTCAGAAGAAGTTAAATTAATTGAGACCTGTCAAACTCAACAGGTTCAGTTGTACTCCCAGAACCAGATGCCTACAGATGTTTTAGTCAGTTCTTGGAATGATCAGAGCTGTTTACCTGTCAAAAGGAATGTCTATTCAGTAATGGTCATAATGTTATGGCTGTACATGTACTTTTATGATATATCTATAAATTGTGATAGATGGATCAGAGCAGGAGAGATGAGTAGAGGAGAAAGGACATCCTCCCTGTGCATGTTTCACTCAGTGCTGCAGTCAATACTAATTAGCCTAGTTAAATGTCAGTACAGGCCCCCAGTGTAAGTTATGTACAGTAGAGCATCATGAGGTGAGAAAATGGGCATAGGATAAAAATAATCATTGGTTTATTTGAATCGTGCAAAAATGTTGAGTTAAAAATGCATTTTCTTTTAACAAGTAATTTTTATAAGATGCATCATGACCATTGTTACTGCTTTTAAAATGACCATTTTACATAACTGCTGACTTCACAACATATAGGGAACAAATAATTTTCCTACTTGCTTTACTGTTTACTCCCAGATTGTTAAGAATTATCCAAATGATTCCAAAAAAGTTCAGTCTGGTCCTCTGGACATTCAAAAAAAACAAAAAACAAAACAAAGCAAAAACATGTAGAAACGTTTCGTCTCTCATCTGAAAGACTTCCTCAGTCTGAGGTGCTGTATTCAGCTCAGTCTCTTAAATAGCACCTTCTCAGAGTGGATCAACCAGTTTGCTGCTGACAACCAAAACCAGCTGATCACATGCTCAAGAAGGACCATCAGCCTAACAATGGATCATTAGCACACTGATGGCTGTTTACTATTCACAGAGGGCTGAGTGATACTAGCAATCACAGCATTGTAAGAGGGGGACAGTTGACCCCGGAGGCCTCCACCCCTGTTTAACGATGGACGATTTCTTTTCACAAAGATGGCCTCCTTTACTCCTCTCTCAAACCATTGTTCCTCTCTGTCCAGGATGTGAACATCTTCATCCCTGAAAGAGTGACCGCTGGCCTGGAGATGAGTGTAGACCGCAGAATCCTGGCCTGATGATGTTGATCTTCTGTGCTGGGCCATCCTTTTGGCTAGTGGCTGTTTAGTTTCCCCGATGTAAGACTGATCACCCTCCTGACACTGAACAGCATACACAATATTACTCTGTTTGTGCCGGGGACTGGATCTTTGGGATGAACCAGTCTTTGCCGTAATGTATTTTGGGGTTTAAAAGCCACTGGGACGTTATGTTTAGAAAATAAACGCCTCAGTTTCTCTGATACTCCCTCAACATACGGAATGACCACTGGTCTGGGTCTGGGTTCCTCCTTTTCACCTGATGGCTGACTGGAGTCCTGTTTGGGTTTCTTCTCTGCTTTCAGGAAGGCCCAGTTAGGATATCCACATTGCTCTAGAGCCTGTCTTGTGTAGGATTTCTCCTTCTGCCTGGTTCCTGAGTTAGTGGGGACTCTGTCTGCTCTGTGGTACAGAGTCCTGATGACTCCTAACTTGTGCTCCAAAGGGTGATGGGAGTCAAACTGCAGTTGAATACATGAATACAGCACCTCAGACTGAGGAAGTCTCTCGGATGACAGACAAAACGTTTCTATATTTTTTTGCTTTGTTTTGTTTTTTTGAATGTCCAGAGGACCAGATTGAACTTTTTGGGATTTTTCTACCTGGATTATTGAACATGCATCAGGATATCCAAATGATTGTGACAATTTGTTTGTAAAGATAGCTTTACTTAAATACACATTTTAATACATTTAGAAAAATACAAAGTTTTAGCAGTTGATGTTTAGCGTATATGTGTGTTACTCAGAAATAAAGTCCCACAATTTATCTAAAGGGATAGTTCTTTTAGTGTTGAAAGGAGGTTCTGTGGAACGGTTATGAACAATGTTATACTTGTAAATAGCTTTATTTAATAGATCTGTCTGAAGAAAATATAAATACATTTTGAATGGATTAATGAACTAATCATAATCAGAATGAGATCAGGACCAAAGGAGGTCGCTGCTATTTTAAACAATTCAAATCTCAAATATTTCATGGTTTATGCAAACATATTTTGCAAAGTATTACTTGTTGTCAGTTTTGTATTCCACAAACATTCCAACAAAATATTATGATACCTTTTCAGTGTCCCATGGTTGCACTAAAGTGCAACACAGCTGGCTGCTACTGCTGCTTTTTTGTGCTGGCAAAAAACCATATAATTATGTTCTGATGCATACTCAATAATCCAGGTAGATAAATCTAACAAGGTTGAGTCATCTGTCCAGAAGACCTGACTCAACCATGTTAGACCCATACAGTTATGTTAAAAAAAAAAAACAATACATGTACAGTAGTCCCTCATTTATTGTGGGGAATCCATACCCTGAAGCCCTGTGATAAGTGGAAAAACTTGAAATACAAGTAGTAAGTAGTAGTTTACTTTAGTATTTATATATAAAGGTGTTTTAAACCCTTCCCACACTCTTGCAATATTCTAAACAATGTTTCTAAACTCTAAATGCTCTAAAAGAGCACAGCATGTCATGATGTCAGCTCTCTGCCACGGCTGCACTCTGTGCTCTCGGCCCCGCCCACTTCTCCGCAGCAGAATAGAGATAACAGAGGAGGAAAGAGGAGGAGCTGCATGATGATGTTTCTCCTGCAGTGTGGACTGCACAAAGGTGCAGCAGGTGCTTAATAATTTAAAATAATTGATTTTAAATAAAAGTCTTTGCTATTTTACGCTGGGTAACACCATTCTAGTATTGCTGCACTATCTTTCTGTGCAACAATGGTGGAATTGGTGATCCTCTTACCATCTTGGCTTCTGAGAGACACTGACACTCTGAGAAGCTCTTTTTATACCCAATCATGTTGTCAATTGACCTAATTAGTGTTAATTGGTCTTCCAGCTGTTCGTTATATGCTCTATTTCCTTTTTCCAGCCACTTATTGCTACTTGTCCCAACTTTTTTGGGATTTGTTGACACTGTGAAATTTTGAATCAACATATTTTTCCTTTAAAATGTTACATTTACTCAGATTAAACTTTTGATCTGTCATCTATGTTATATTACGATAAAATATTGACATTTGCCATCTCCACATCATTGCATTCACAATTTGTTTAGTGTCCCAACTTTTTTAGAATCCGGTTTGTATGTACAGCTAAAATATTAACTCTATCCAACCCTTTTACAGAACACCTCTTTAAAACATTTGCATTATCGCTTTAAAATTACTTTAGGACTATTTAGCTACACAGTAAAATGTATGATCTTCCCACGTACATTTTCATAGATAACTGTTAGCATTGCTATGAAAGAAAAAAAATAGTCATGTTAATAACTAAGATACAAAGTCTTACATTCATCTAAGAAGGAAGTAGAGAAATATTTACAAAGGAAACAGGCAAACTGTCTTTACAGCATATTAACAATCACTAGGTAACAACAGATTAATTTGGAAAACATACATTACAGAATGTTAGGTCACAAATAAGTCATAAATCATTGGGGGAATAAATTCCTAATTTATAATTTGGCTACATTTTAGAAAAGCTTTCAACTTGCTACTTTCTTTTAAAAAGTAAACTGGTGCTAAAATATCTAACAAGGTTGTCAGGTCTTCTGAACTGATTGTTCTCTGTTGAAACTTTTTGTCTTTTATCCAAAAGACTTCTTCAGGCTAAGGCTTCTTATAATAATAATAATAATAATAATCATCATCTTCAGACTGAAGGTCTTTTGGATAAAAGATGAAACGTTTCAACAAAGAACAATCCATCCAGAGGACCTGGCTTAACCTTGTTAGATTTATCTACCTGGATTATTGAGCATGCATCAGGACGGTGATAAAATACCTTAATAAATATCACCAATTTTCATTTTAGCCTTTTTGCTGAAATGGTTTTTAAAGGCTGAAATTTTTCAAAACATTCAATTAAATTTTACTTACTGCCAAGTACCAAATATAAAGAATAGGAAATAGGAATAGGAAAAAAAAATAGGAACAAAAGTGCCAAAGAATAAAGATATTCAGGTTGAAAGTTTCAGCACCATGGAGAGCGATACAAAGAGCCGTTAAAATACTTAAGCTTCCTATGGGCTCCAGCTGCAAGATGCTGCAACATTTCTTTGTTAAAAAAAAGTTCTCACTCATACTTATTTCAGATGCATTCTTATTCTAGGTCACAACGCTTAAATAAGTCACACGTCTCATTTCTTAGAAAATACAGGCAGCTTTGCGGGGAAGCCTTGATCAACAATATCTACGCAGCGCTGGGGTGTGTTATACGACTCAGCCCGAGCCCCAGTCACTGTAGCTGCCTGTTGGCTGCCATCATTACAGTAATGATCTCCCAGTACACAGCTCCCTTGTGAGGTCCCATCAAACCAGTTGACTGGGACTGTGCCTGACTCTCTCCTCTTCTCTAGTGCATGGATAAATGTGTACTGAAAAAAGCATAAACCAACTTGTGACTGCTTTTCATTTTGTGACAGAGGCAATTTGTGACAAACACTCATCCAGCCATTATCTTTACCAGAATTTCAGGGGTCACTGATGTCCTTGTCGAGCCAGCACTGTGTGAGAGAGGGCGTAAACCCTGGACAAGTCTCCAGTCCATCACAGGGACACATAGATACAAACAAGCCAAACAACCATTCACACTCTCACTCACACAGAGTTACCAATCATCCTAACGTGCATGTTTTGCCCTGCAGGAGGAAACCGGAGTACATGGAGAAAACCCACACATGCACTGGATTCAAACTCTACCCAGAAAAGTCCCCAGGCTGGGATTCAATTTGGCAGCCTTCTTGCTGAGAGGCAACAGCTCTACCAACTGCACCCCCGTCCCATCCAAACATGCATGTAAGACAAAATCAAGAAAAGCAACAAGTACACATATGTGAAACTCTTCATCAGTGGCTTACAAACTGGTGAAATGTCCCATTAGCAATTCTATCACTTGTTAAAATTTTGATATTCTTTTTTTTTTTTTTCTATCTAAAAAAATCTAAAAAAAAATAAATAAATTTGATATTCTAAACACAGTGTTTTTGGATTTCAACTTCATATAATGAGCCTTCAGAATTGATCTACTGTCACACCTGTGTCTTCGTCGATGGTGAAAGTGCCCAGTCCGCTGCCTCGGCTGACAGAGTATCTCAGCATGCCATCTCGTCCCTTGTCATCATCTTTGGCGCTGACCGTCAGGACACTTGTCCCTGCGCGTGAGTTCTCCTTCACTGAGCCTCTCACAGCAAAGTCAGGGAAATAGGGAGCATACAAATTTTCATTGACATCCGCCACCTGAGGAAATGATACGGTTGACTATATTTAGAAGGAAGAGGTGTGTACTTCTGAATATGTATTCAATCAATGTAGTCCTGTGCTACTAATCAAATGTCAATGTATCATGAGAATTGAAACTGAATGTAACAAAACATGGTAATATTTTTCTATTACACACCTCAATCTCCACAAACGTCTGGCTTTGAAGGCTGGGTACTCCTCTGTCTTCAGCAAGTACAGTCAGGTTGAAAAACTGTTTAGTCTCAAAATCCAGTTCCTTCATGATCCTCAGGACACCAGTAAGAGTATTAATCTGCACAAAGCATCACATCAGAAACAGTCTTATCAGCCGTAGCCTGTGATCTTAAAGAAATTACAACACATTAAAAAACAAAAACAATCCTACACACAAACTGTGATGTAGAGGATAACAGTTAGTTTTCTGCACCGCCTTATAATCTAGCTGTTTGTTTTTTCCCACTAATTTTTCCTTTTGACTGTTCTTTTGGCTGCCATTTTATTTTAATTTGTAAAAACAAAAAAAACAAACAAACAAAAAATGGTATGCCTCTTTTATGATTGTCTGTTGTTGTCGTTGTTATCCACTGTCATCATCACTCTTTGTTAAAGAAATCAGGTCTCACTTGTAAATGAGTCCCAGAGGCTCAATGGGATTAACCTATATAAATAAAGGTTGAATGAAAAAAAATATTTTTTTAATGATTACAGTATTTTTGTTGTTATATGTGAGAAAAACCTGTTGCAAAGAAGTAAAATTTTAAGTATTGTGAGTATTAACTTTCTTTGGTTTCTTCTTTCTTTGTGATACTTCTTCATTTGTATCAGCTTGGTTATATCCCTTTGGTATCATTTTGGCTATTTTATTTGGATAAACTTGTGATTGGGAGAACAAATGCTCAAAGAAAGAGTAAACATATTGATATTTCAATCCCAATGGGATGTTGTTGTTTTTTTTACTATGTTTTCTGCATCTTCTTTTCATTCCTTGAATGTCTCTACTATTTGGCTAATAAAAAGTCAGATATTTTTGTCCACATATCTTCATTAGCACATAGTTGATCATTTATAAACAATATTTTTCCTGGATCAGATGAAACTACCACAAAAAAAGTGTTGCGGTAGTTTTTGACTCAATCAAGAAGAAATATTATATATATATATATATATATATATATATATATATATATATATATACT
>NC_056511.1:20307268-20319861 GCF_014905685.2 Nematolebias whitei | reverse complement strand
TTAGGAAATCGGAAATCGGCTGATACTTGCATGAGAAACCGATTTTATCGATTTTTTTTTGTTTGTTTTAACAACAATTGTCTGAACTTCATTTATATTTCAGAGCACTACATCATGTCCAGTTAAAACATGTTTGTATTGTTTCTAGGATATTGTTCAAGGGTATGTTTGTCAACAAAATAAGATTGGAAAATTGAAGGTGTAATAAAATAAGATTGGAAAACTGAAGCTGCATTGTGAACTTATAACACTTGACAGTGTCACTTATAAAACAAAATTGGTATCGGCCAAAATCAGAATCGGAAGGTCAGATTTGTTAGAACTCGGTGATCGGCCAGAAAACTGCAATCGGTGCGTCCCTAATATATACATATATACACATACATACATGCACATTTGAACACACAGAACCTCTTGAAAAACAAGCCCACATCATGCATTTGCTTTGACCGAATGCACACAGAATAAATCTGTAAAGTATGTATATACCTAAGGTGTACACACTTATCCATGTGTACATACCCATATACATGCACACACACATGTTCAACATGGATATTGAACAATCATTTGAAATAAACCAAGAAGAACCTAAATTTGGAGGGAAAGTATTCAGCAGCTGACAAAGAAACGGAGGGAATTTAAAGTGGCTCAGCCACTTTCTGCGGATGAGTTAAAGATAAAACCAGTGGAGAAAAAAAACTCGCTAACCTGAAAGAAACAATAGAATAATGGTTCGTAAATCGTATAAAAGCAGGTCAAAAATGGTTTATTATATTAACTTATTTTAGACTTGGCTACTGTTTTTTTAATCACCTGCAGTGAAAAGGCTTTTTTTTCTATTGTGTCTGAGTGTGTTTGTCAAAGAAAAATATATCATAAACCGCTGGACGGATGAAAATCAAACTCAAATCAAACTTAAAAATGAATCATTACATGTGTATCTACAAACGATTAACTTGAGAATGCAACCCTAGATGATTACCACAGCTATATGACCATAACCAACACAAAAAGTGCAATAACTCTGTAAATGTTACAGATATTAAGCTCAAATCTGATGTAATAATAGCTGAAAGTTATTCACAATAATCAGAATTGTAACAGATCATACAAGGTCTTGCAATATCACATAAGTATGTGCAAAATGTAATTTTCAATATTTAAAATTAAACCCTGGGATGAAAGATGGTGTGTGATATGTATTCCTTCAAGAAATTATAAGGATTTAATTTCAGTTCAGTTTATTTATATAAGTCGCAACAGACATTGTCTCAGGGCACTGAATAAAATATTCACATGCATAAGAAAGTCAATTATTATTTATCTAATGAAGCCGGCCATTTCATTATAATTAGATTTATTATATTAGATGTATATATATTCGATTTATTATAATTGATAAAAGATGTAAAAAAATTGGGGATGAAAAAAACTAATACAGAAATAGTTATAAGTTTATAATATTCCAACCACAATATTTCTTGTCTTTTATCCATTATTCATGTCAGGAAGATGTGGCCACAGGAAATGGTAAAAGCTGACATAACAATATATAAGGTTAAGTAGTATATAACTACAATTAGCTCTTACATGACCTACCTCAAAAGTTTTATTGAAGTCATTGAACAAGAAGTATCGGACTTGTCCACCAGGTCCAACGTCTGGGTCCTGAGCCTGAACAAATGCAATTACAACTCCTGGTGGCAAGTCCTCTGGTACTCGTGTGCTGTAACTGCTAGGCATAAAAACTGGAGGGCAATCATTGACGTCTTCCAGAATAATATTTAGAGTAGTGACTGATGACCGTTGAGTGCCCTTTTCAGCCTTGTCTCTCACTTCAATCATCAGGACGAACACTGGGATTGTTTCTCTGTCTAGCTGGCTGGCAACAAAAACAATTCCAGTTTCACTGTCAATACCAAACTGAGGGGTGTTGGTCAGCATTGTAAAATAGAGCTGTCCATTCTGGCCCATGTCTTTGTCAAAGGCAGTAATTGTAATTACTTCCATTCCGATGTCTGCTTGTTCTGAAACAACAACAGAGTAGTTATCTTGATAGAACTGGGGATTGTTGTCATTTGCATCCTCTACAATCACCGTCAGAATTCTCCAGTTTGACATTTGTGGAATGCCCTGATCGTAGATGGTGACATTAAGGAAGTAACGGTCCACTCGCTCACGGTCAAGTGGCTGCAGTACTGTTATCAGTCCACTCTCCATGTCGATGTTGAAACTGTTGTCTTTGTTTCCATCATAAATGGAAAAGAGAATGTGTCCATTAAAACCTATGTCACCATCTCGTGCTCGTACTTGAAACACACTTCCTCCAGGATTCAAGTCTTCTCTCACAAGAATGCTCATAGGCAAGGCCTCAAACTGTGGGGCTTGTTTGTTTATAGAGAAAATATCAATATATCTCTCGGTTGATTTTGGCCTTGCCATTGCTGATGCTTTCAAGAGCATTCTTTCTGCCAACAACTGGGCTACCCTGGTCTCTTTACAGGTCAACCCGCTGGGGGGTATCCTGCTTCTCACTACTGATATGTTTACATATATAGGATCAGAGAACAGCTCACCATCTGTTGCAACCACTTTCAGGTTGAATATCCCACTTTTTGAACTCTCTGCTTCAAAAGATCTCTTCAAAGCTAAAGCCCCCGAGTCTGGATTTAAGTGAAAATTGTCCAATTCGTTCCCAGACAGTATTTTGTACCTCACCATGCCCATCTCATCCATGTCTATTGCTGACAAGGTAACAATGGTCTTGTTGATGGGAAAATTGCGACTTATCATTCCTCTGCAAGAAATCTTCTCAAAAGCAGGCCGATTGTCATTGATGTTTATCACACGAATGGTAACATTGACCTCACTCTCCCTTCTGTAGGGTAAACCCCAGTCCGAGGCTCGTACTGCAAATGTATAAACATCTTCTGTTGACTCAAAGTCTAGATCGCTTGTGATCCTTAGCTCTCCAGTGTTTTGATCTATGCTAAACGGAAGAGACTTCTCACCATTGATTGTGTGAGTTACATAGCCATTCTCACGTTTGTCAGTATCCACAGCAGACACTACAAGAATAACAGTACCTATTGGTAAGCTCTCGTTGATTGCAGTTTGATAGGATGGCTGGCGAAACACTGGAGAATTGTCATTTGCATCTTCTATAGTAATCTGGACTTTTGCTCGCTGCTGACTGATGCAATCAACTACCTCTACCTCTATGAAATCCTGTGATATCTTTGTTAGCTGCCTTGTGGTCACAATAACCCCAGTCAAAGGGTTTATATCAAAGTGCATTGGATCTGAGAGGCTGCTGAAGCTGTAATTGACAAGCAGAGGAGCTGGGGATATTTTTACCACTTCTACAATAGTGCCCGGGGGAGCTATTTCTTTCAGCTTGACTACATAAACATTTTTTTCAAATTTTGCCTGCACAACGTCCTGCCCTGTAACCACCAGGTGAACAACTTGGGTGTTAGAAAATTTGGGAGGTATACCTCTGTCTTTGGCCTGGAAGGTTAAGTTGCAGCCATAGGGGTAAGTATCCAAGTTGATCTTTTCTAGTGTTCTAATTCTATATTCATTTCCAAAAGCTGATCTCTCAACCACAAACTGTTCATTAGGGTCACCATCAATAATGGACAACCACTCTATATCCCCAGATAGTCCCTCGTCGTTGTCCTCAACACTCACTATAGCATAGACTGGGTCTTTGTCTGTCAATGATGGAACAACAGCGACAGCACTGAGAACAGGAGCAAACTCATTAACCCGAGCCACAGTTAAGACCAGTCTGGCAGTGCTGCTGATACCATTATTCCCATAAAGTTTCATCCTTCTGTCAACAACCTGCACCTCCAGCTCAAATCTTTCTTTTTTATCTATCTTGGGTTGGCCTGTCAGGGTGATGACCCCACTTGTTGGATGAACAGCAAAGAGTTCTATGCGGTTCTTGAAGAAGTAGTAGAATTCTCCGTTGGAGCCAATGTCTGCATCTGTGGCTGTTACACGTCCTACACTGGTGCCCAGGGGAGCACTTTCAGGAACAACAAATGAATAGAAGGTTGGGGAAAATAGTGGTCGGAGGTCATTAGTATCCAAGACCTTGATATAAATGGTGGCTAAGGCCTCTAGGCCTTCATGGGCTGAGGCCTTAACAGTCAGAGTATAATTGTCCTGTACCTCCCGATTCAGTGTGGCACCACTGCCCCTATTTATACATATGCGGAGAAAACAAAAATCTCCCATTTCAAACTCCTCGGCTTGAAAAATGCCTTCACCGTCTCCAGACTCAATCGAGTACTTCACATCTAAAGGCCAAGATGGCACAAGAGTGACGCCCATCCTGACCTCACTTCTGATGTAAGTTCGTGCAGCGGCGTTCTCAAAGACTGAAGCATTATAGAGCGGCTGAGTAAAGAGCAGCAAGGCTCGCTCTGTCCTTGGTGTGGCTTGGGTTAGAAGAAAATGAAGGAAGATGTATAAAATAGCATTTAAAAAGGGGGGATATCTAGGTAAAAAAAACATATTTCCACATAGATTATGCTTCATCAATAGTCCATCACCCAGTAATCCTGTGTGAAAGAAAAATGACAAGAGAGACAGTATTCAGTTCATCAGTTGTTAAAGACATATGCTCAAAGAATTAAAATAGTAACTCTGAGACAAAAGTTACGGGACATGCTAGAAATACACAAAATGAAAGCATCACCAGTGCATTGGATTCAAGCATTAAATAATGCAATCAAACAAATAAAATAACTTTAATCCCCCCCACATTTTAATGTTGATGTGTCTCAGAGAAAAATAGCACGTCTTCTGAACAAACAGAAATTATCCTAACTTTTTTTTTTTTTCCCAAAAGATTTCCGGATTTGTGATGTTCTAAAAAGATGTTTTGCAACAAATGTATTTACTTGCACCTATTAAAAAATAGTTGTTGGAAAAAACACTTTTTGGAGTAGCTTTTTTATTATTATTTTTTTTTTAAAAAACACTGTGATCATCTTCACTATTTTATTTTTAGAAAGCAGATAAAATTAAAAGTGAAAACAAAATAGGTAAAGACAGACATGTGACAAAATACAAGACAATATAAAACATATGATTCAAATGTGTTGCCTTTTGCATACAGGAATTCTCATGCATGATAAAGGAGCATCATTTTTTTAGATAAGCACTCTGCATTGTGGACTATAGATGGCATTGATCATCATCAGCACCAAATGAACTATCACAGTTCAGCTGTCCCGGTGCACCCATCATCATCATCAGAGGATCTGATGACTGATGCGGCTCAGATGGAGCTCGCCAGCATGAAAAAATTGCGAATTTGTTTCAGTTTCAAGAAACCTTCTGCCGCTTGAACGGTACTCTCTCTGTGAATGTGAAAAAAATAATAATAATAATCTCCTTTCCACATAGTGTCCTACCTTTAGATGAAATAGATGCCATCAGTGAATGTGAATCCTTTCCCGTTCTATTTACTTACGGCAATTTTTTAAAATGGGGAAAATGCAAAACAACCGAGCGCCATAATAATAATAATTAAAAAAAAAAAAAACATCTAAATATCCTAACAAACAGTTGACAATAGACTGCAGAAAACGGGCTATTTACAGTAGTAAACTCATAAGTGACCTCCAAAAAGGTTCTACTACGTTTGCTGCAAGGTAATGGTCCGTAAGAGACGTGCTGCTGTGAGGAAGGTGCAAGTTTTAAAGCGGCCAGCATCAGTTAACGATGCTGAGCGGGACAACGATCACTGGATGGAGGCGGAGACTAAGCTCCGATCTTTGCCGAGTTTAGCCGACGTCATCACCCGGAAGTGCAAGCGGAATGTTCGGGCAGTCAGCCGCACACCGCTTCAACCCGCGCTGTGTCTCACAAGTCTAGTCACCGTTGTCTTTCTACGTCCACCATTATGTCTGTTTTATGTTATAATAAGGGATGCGGAGAGCGGTTTGATCCCGAAAACAATCCGGACGGTAAGTCTGAGTTTTAGTTAACTTAAATCTAAATGTGCAAGGGTGTCGGAATATTAGCAAGCTAACGTCTCTGATCATCTGGAAATTTCTACGGGCCTCGTAGGGCTCATCGAGCTAACGTGATGTTAACAGTCTGGTCTGACTTAATTCTTTAACGCTGCTACGTTTGATAGCTCGTACTTTAAACGTAATACGTGAGCGTTTTGTGTTTTAATGCAATTTTGTTAGCATGTTAGCGTTGTTCTTGGTGAGCACAATTGTCTGGACACGATATCCTACTGAAAGTTTAATGAACACTGTAGATCTGGTCTGTCATGCATTTTTAAAACAACTATGTTGCTGCACTTTTGCATATCAAAAAAGTAATAAAAAAAAAACAACTGTAAATGACTTTTTACTAACTTGTCATCAACTGTGGTTAATATATTTGTTCATTTTATTACATATTTTTGTTATAATGCTATTCAGCTATCTGTTCAAATAGAACTGTTTTTACATTATATGAGACTCAGCCTTTTTAATCTAAAAAAAATAGAATATTGCAAAAATGTTATGGTTAATCATTTCAGAAAGTGAAATCCATATTATGTAGATTCATTACACATAGAGTGAAATATTTAAAGCCTTTATTTCTTGTAATTTTAATGATTATGGCTTCCAAATAATCAAAGACTAACATCCGGTGTCTCAGAATATTAGAATATTGTGAAGAGGTTCAATATTGGAAACTCCCGGTGTCACACTGTAATCAGATAATTGACTCCTAGACATGAGCTACAAATGTCTCATTCCTCAAGTCCAGCCGCTCATAAACCAGAGACCATGTCAGAAGTGTCTTGCCTGCTGAGGAGAAAAAGAACTGGACTGTTGTTCAGTGGTCCACTGTGCTCTTTTCAGGTTAAAGTACATTTTTATGTAATTTGGAAAGCAAGGTCCCAGAGACTGGAGAAGAGTGGAGAGTCCCAGAATCCATGTTGCTCGAAGTCCAAAGTGAAGTTTCCACAGTCAGTGGTGATCTAGGGTGCTGTGTCCTGACGGTGTTTGTCCACTGTTTTATGAAATCCACGGTCAACGCAGCATCTACCAGGACGTTTTAGAGACTTCATACCTCCTTCTGCTGACGAGCTTATGAAGATGCTGATTTCATTTTCCAGCAGGACTTAGCTCCTGCCCACACTGCCATTGGGACCAAAATTCAATTCAATTCAAAAATACTTTATTAATCCCAGAGGGAAATTAAATGTTGTTGTAGCTCATTTTCCTTGTTTCATAAAAGAGTTGTTCTAGATGTTGATGGTTGTGGGCGGGAAGGATCTCTTGTGATGGTCCGTCTTATAGCAGATCTGAAAAAACTGGCCACAGATGTTGATCCGTTTACTTGCACTTGGTTGGCCTCCTGGGCTTCAGGATCACCTGAATGTTGGGCAGAAATCCTCCCAGGGCAATGGCCACTCCTCCCAGCAGCTTGTTGAGCTCCTCATCGCTGCAGACAGCCAACTGTAGGTGCTGATGGACGATCCTGTCCTTCCACTGTCATGAGCCGTGTTTCCTGCTAGTTCCAGGATCTCAGTGGTCAGGCACTCGAGCACAGCTGGCAGGTAGATGAAAATGCGTCCACAGAACATCCTTTTCAACTCATTTGAAATTTAGGGCTGTAGTTGAGATATTACTTGAGCTTTTGAGACGTTAATCAGCTGCTGTTGGTTGTAGAAACTGCCTTGTTGCCATGGTTACGCATAATAACAAATGTCCAAAACTAAAAAAGTTTCAGTAAAAATCCTTCCAGCTGCACAGCTTCTGATACCAGAGGAAACAATCATCCAAAAAAATGTGATTTACATCCAGAAAAAGAGGAAATAAAGTTTCCAAAAGCAAAATCTCAGAATGAAAGTAACAGAGCTGCTCCAACATGCAGCCACCTTGAGCGGCGCAATGCCGCAAAAAAGCTGGCTGTGGAATGTTCAAAATTTCTGAAACAATGAATTTGGGTTTTTCATTATTTGTAAACCATAATCATCAAAATTACAAGAAACAAAGGCTTGAAATAGTTCACTCGGTGTAATGAATCTATGCAATCTATGAATTTAATTTTCTGAAGCGATTGACAAGAAATATACAACTTTTTCACAACATTCTAATTTTTTAGATGAACCTGTAAACTCACGAGTATGTAACTTTAGTTGAGAACTGGAGAAGTTCTTGGAATTAGAAATGAAACATCAGAGACAGAGTTTCTTTATTGTCATTCGCACCTCATGTGGTACATGTGGTGGAGCAAAATTATGTACACAGGGTCCCAGTTACATCCAACAATAAAATGTATAAGAAAAACAATGATTACATCTAAGATATGAATTAAGAAAAACATAAACTAAATATACACTAAGCACTCATAAAAACATTACGTCGAACATCAGCACAAACATGAACATGAGTCTGTGAGCAGATGAGCACGCATGAACACATCAACATTGAAACAGATCAGCAGCGATATTGAAACAGATCAGCAGCAACATGATATGATTTTTTTCACAGTGATTATTCTGGTTAGAGATTCATGAGTCTAAAAACCTCAGGGTAGAAGCTGTTCCTCAGTCTAGTGGTTCTACACTTAATGCTCCTCAACCTCCTTCCAGAGGGGAGTGGGGCAAAAAGTGTGTGTGCTGGGTGAGTGGGGTCCTTCATGATGCAGGTGGCCCTCTTCCTGCATCTAGAGGTGTAGATGTCTGTGATGGTGAGGAGACTGACTCCAACATCTTCTGTACAGTCTTCACCACTCTCTGCAAAGCTTTTCTTTTTGCAGCTGTGCAGCCTCCATGCTACACGTTGATGCTGGAGCACAGGATGCTCTCCACTGCACACCTGCAGAAGGAGGTGAGGACTGAGCTTTCCAGACCAGCTCGTCTCAGCCGCCTGAGGAAGTAGAGTCTCTGATGAGCTTTCTTGATCAGGCTGGTGTTGTTGCTCCAGCTGAGGTTGTCATTCATGTGTACACCCAAGTACTTGTAGCTGGAGACCACTTCCACCACAGATCCTCTTATGTTCATGGGGGTGTAGGTGTTTTTGTTCTTTCTGAAGTCCACAATCATCTCCTTTGTCTTCTTCACATTGATGTGAAGTAGGGGTGCACCGATAAATCGGCCGGCCGATCGATCGGCCCCGATTTCCTTAATTTGGGGAGATCGGCGATCGGCCGATCTTTAAATGAGAAGCCGATTTTATCCACCGATCGTAGCTGCCTCCGGAAAGGTCTGAAAATCAGCTGCTGTCCCCTTTTGCTCCACTGTGAGAGCTCACACACAGGTCACTCGGAGCAGCCATGTCGTCGTTTTGGAAGTTCTACGCTGTAAAAGAAAATGAGCCAAAGATCGCAATTTGCAATTCGTGTAAAGCCAAAGTAAGTAGTGGTGGAGCCACCACCAAAACCTTTAATACAACAAACCTCGTTCGCCATTTAAGAAATCACCACGCCGCCAAGTATGCAATGTTTGAAGCGAGCAACCAAGCTAAGGCTAATGCTAAAGCTAGCGCTAACAAAGAGGCAGTCGGTGGGTCGCTGTTAGCTTTTATGAGCAACGAAAAGAGCAAAGCTACCACGAGGAAAGTGATGGAGTTCATGGCATTAGACGACCAGCCATTTTCAGTCGTTGAGGACAAAGGTTTTAAAAGCTTGATGCAGCACGTGAGCCCACGATATAATATGCCGAGTCGGAAATATTTTTCTGATCTTGCATTACCGGAGTTGTTCAGCCAAGTTTCGAGAGACACCCGCAGCCTGCTAAAAGCTAATACAAATACACTCAGCTTTACAACAGACATCTGGACTTCTGATGTAAGTTTAATGTCCATGTTAAGTTTTACTGCACAGTGGATTGACGAACAGTTCGAACGTCATCAAGTACTCTTAAACTGTAAAGAAGAGAGAGGAGAGGCAAGCGAGCACAGACCGTGGCGTGGGTACAGCCAAAGCTACGTTGCTGGAGGCTGTTGTGAGAAGATTCAGCAACGTTGAGCATGAGCCCCTGTACAGCTTGGCCACTGTTCTGGATCCAAGGCAAGTAACTATTAACATTCTATTTTAGCCATAATTACTTTTAGCCTACTACTATATTTCAACAAACATTTAAATTAAATTAAAAATAAAAATTTCTTGATTGAAATGCATTTCTTTATTTACATGCAAGTCATAAAAACTGTTAATGTATACAAAACACAATGATTGACCCATCTTTCTTTGTTTATGCAAAACAAGGTACAAGAATCGCTACTTCTCAGCAGAGGTGAAAGATGACGTGAAACTGCTCCTTTTGACCAAACTTGCAGAGGGGGAGACCAGATGCACACCTGCTGCAGGAACATCCTCTGAAGTGGGACCTCCTGATATAGATGAACCTGCAGCCAAAAGGCGTAGTCTACTGTTTGCAGCTCACGACGAAATCTTGAAGGAGAACATTGAACAGGAGCAACAGCTGGCCAGCCCTTCAGCTATGCAGGTACAGAACTACCTATCTGAGGTTCCAGTCAAAAGGAGCCAGGACCCATTGGTCTACTGGAAGATCAATGAAAATCGTTTCCCTCATCTTGCTCTACTTGCCCGAACCTATCTCTCTGCCCCATGCACAAGCATTGAAAGCGAGCGCCTGTTTAGCTTGGCTGGACATGTAGTAGATGAGAAAAGAAGTCGCCTGTCTGGTGACAAAGCAGAAATGCTTTTGTTCATCAAGAAAAACCTGCCACTAATGAAAGTGACTGGAATAAGTCTGTGAGAACAAACTTACCTGTGCCAGTGTTATTTCTTATTACCCACTGACTTGAAAATGTTACACTTGTTGCATTATCTTTTTAAGTTTTTTTAAAAAAATGTAACAAGTGAAAGAGTTGAAGGAACTGAACTTTTTTTTTTTTGGTTAATTTTATAGTTTTAACAAAAATTGTGTAAACTTCATTTATATTTCAGAATACTACCTCATGACTAATTAAAACAACAAGTTTGTATTGTTTCTAGGGTATTTTTCAAGGGTATGTTTTACAATAAAATAAGATTGGTAAATTGAAGGTGCATTGTGATCTTGTAACACCTGACACTGTTGCTTATAAAAAAAAAATCGGTATCGGCCAAAATCGGAATCGGCAGTTCAGACTTTCAAAAAATCGGTGATCGGTGATCGGCCTGAAAATTGAAATCGGTGCACCCCTAATGTGAAGGTTATTCTCTTTGCACCAGCTCTCCAGGTGTTCCACCTCTTGCCTGTAGCTGGACTCTTCTTTGAAAACCCAAAACATCTTTGAAAACCAAAAGAAAATCAGTTATTTTATTCACTTGTAATTTCCATAACCAGTGTGGTTGTACATACTGTGGTTCTGTTATTCATAAATGTTTAAACTTACAAATATATGCAAAACAAGATGCTGCAAAAATGAATCCTAATCTGAGTAAAGAAGATCCTGTCCTGAAATACTTCATAGAGACCGCTCCATAATGATGCTGCTTCCTGTGTGCGCCTGGTCTCTATGCCAAATCAGAAGACCAGCTCAAGAAGACAAAATAAAGCACATTGAGCAATTTGTGTTCATGGTCCACTTCTGCACATTCTGCAATAGGACTGTTAGAGATCAAGTCAAACTTCAGAATCTTTATTGTCGTGACTTAATGGAGAACAAACATGGGAATTGTCCCAGTCGTAAAGGCAGCAGCGGTTGACATACCTTGGTTGTGGAAAACTTCCAACCACAATCCTCTTCTCAACACAGAAATTGGATGATTTTTATTGTTGGGAAGTACATTCACCTATGCACATTCTTTCGGAAATAACAGCTTTGGATATTTGAATTCTTCAGATAACGGAAAATATTTAAAACCATAAACTGTTTTCAATACTTTTTGTGTACACAGACTTTCCAATGAAAATTCTGTGTAGTACATTGTGAAAAAAGTTCATATTTTCTGTTTTACCTGTTTACATGACATTTACCCTGGTTGTAAAAAAAAAATTCTGCCTACATTCCTGATTTCTGAACCCAACCAGAGACACAATAATTATAGAATTGGAGACTTTTGCATGCCTTGAAATCTTCCCTTATGATTATGAAATGACACGGATTGAAAACCAGATGGTATATAATTTCTAAACTTGAGATTGACACAATTTTGATTGATCAGCTGTTTTCTCACATACTTCATACGGATCAGTTCTATAACTTAATTTTCTGCTTGCTTGCTGTCACTGCCTCAGTAGATGGATAAATAAATATTACAAATAAAACTTGTCTTCAAGTACTTCCTCTGCTGATGATCTTTGTTAGTCTTGCAACAATGCATCCTGTGCACAAACACGGATGAAGCAGTCTATACTACTGAAAATGTAGTCAGGATACTATAAACTAAAGAACACGACAGGCTGGCTTGTTGTCACGGTGACTTAACAAAATTACTGAAGTCTGATAGTGTAGTCAAGAAAAGTTAAAATGTCACTTTTTATACTTGTTTAAAAAGCCCTTTTTGAGATTATTGTAATGTTTTAAATATGTTCTGCAGCAGTTTTCAGCTGAGCGTGAATTTGTATTTGCAAAACTTCAAAGTTTAGCCTTTTTTTTTTTTTTTTT
>NC_056511.1:20284102-20306868 GCF_014905685.2 Nematolebias whitei | reverse complement strand
TTTGAATTTACCATGTCCTGGATGACTGAGACTCTTCACCAGCTATTAATGACACAATCGGCTTGCCATAGACTGACACCTTCGTTCTGCTCGCTTGGAGCAACCGTCAAACCAGCTTCATTTCGCTGCACCGCCCCCACGAAATGCAGCTGATCATTAAAGTTCAACTGAGACACACCTTTGCTATAATTTCGAGCAAACAAATAGTTGTTTTTAAGTGTTAATATTGTTGAATTCTTGTTAAAGTCCTCCTGTGCATTCGGTGACGTGAAACAAATGCAGTGTGTCAGCTGTGACGCATAATAGATGCGACGTATACGGCGAAGCGACATTTATGAATTTTTCCATTTTATTAGCTAAGTATGGACTGATGCGACTTATAGGGCGGTGCGACATGTACGATGGAAAATACGGTACATACATACACATACATATTCAAGATTCAAGGTTGTTTGTCATTCGCATCACATGTGGTTCATGAGGTGGAACGAAATTGTGTACACAGGGTCCCAGTTACATCTAAAAAAAGTATAAACTGTAAGATATACACATATACATATTTAAAAAACATTTTCATTATTATTATTTTTTTAATTCATACTGTATTTTCCGCCCAAAGTCTGTGGAAGTAAATAAGCACAGTCTTAAGAAGCTCAGTCAAAACAAAATAAAGTTTAAATTGTATACAAGGATTAATATTGGGGCCTGAATTTGAGATACTACAAAAAGTCTTTGTTTTTTTTCTTAGTTATGTCTTTCAGTTTTATTTGATGAACATATATATTTACAAACATATGAAAGTATAATGAAAATCTTGTTTTGAAGTTGGTGCAAACTATTTATTTTAAGGAAATTGTTTTAATTTTGAAATAAAAAAAGTACAAAATTTAAAAAGTCATTTCTCCCTCATTTTGAAACACGTACGGTAGTAACCTCACACACGTGCTATATGTTTGTGAGTGTAGGTTAGTTTCAAGGCTTTTTACTTTTAAACCTTTGATTTCCTTATTTATTATTAAAAGACAAAGTTCATACGTGATACCTTTGTTTATTTTATGTTCTGGTTGAAATGTAATTGAACTGTCAAGGTGGAGATGATGTCTTCAGTTCCCACAACAGACCCTCGGGAAGTCCTCAGTGGGCTGTTTTTTTCTTTGACTTGTCATCCTCTGTCTTCCAGAACTCTACCGTAGTGTGTACACTCAAACCAGGAGCCAAGTTTAATTTCCATTTTAATAGGATGGTGCTTTTTCACAACAGAAGAGTATATTATAATTACATTTAGGTATATCTAAGTGGTGTATCTATGACAGTGGCACGCCTCAGGCTGTACTGCACAGAAAGTGATTTATGTCCTATGATTTGTGGTCATGGTGCTTCTTATAGGAGTGCATAAAACTGTGCAGAACATTTTACTGGAGGGAAATCCAAGAAATGGTTTGTGGACCATAGGGAAAAAAAGAGTACCGGTAGATTTCCATGTCCCAAATTTAATGAAATCTTTCTACACACTGTCACGGATATTTTGCAGAGTACTTTTTGTGACTTTCTACCTCTTGTTCACCTATAAAGAGTCTACATAAGGAAAACAATACTTAGTGAAAACTTTTAAATGGCAAATTTTTATTATGTATTTAAAAAGTAGACATTTTTGGAAAAATGACATTTCAGTTTATATATGCACGCCTGTGTTTGCTTTTCATACCGAGTACTATGTGCTAAAATCTAAACAATGGTGCTGGTTTTAGAGTTCAGACTAGTTTTGTACTGACACTGATGGCATTAAACTTTCGGTACGGCCTGAAAATATTAATCAGCAAGAGAAACTGGCTAAATATTGAAATATTTATTATTATGAGAAAATGGTAAACATTTTATAAAAGGCTACTCTTGTTTCTGGACATTTACTAAGATTCACTAATTTTCTTTTGTTTGGACCTGTTTGTTTATGTGTGTAATACAGTTTTAAGTCCTGTTAAATGGCTAGGATTGGGTTTTTTTGAATTTCTATAGTTTCCCTGGTTCCATCAAATCAGCTGTATTTTCTATTTATTTTTTCTAACAATTGGTAAAAGCTATATTTTAATACAAGGTAGTGTTCTTCTACATATGCTTATAAAACCTGTGTAATCTTAGTGTTGTCATTTGTATTATTATTTTTTTCCCCTGGTTCTCTGAGTATTGTTGGACCTTCTTGACTTTACATTTTTGTCATTTAATAGACCACATTAAAGTTTGCTTTCACGTTGAATGTTTAAGATTTTAATGAGATATTTTGTGTGAATAAAAAGACAAAACGTTAAAAAGTCACTAGTTTTTATTGCTGTTACAAGTTCAAACATATATAAAACCATTCTACAAAGTCAGCACTCTTTTTTTTTTATGGCCTGTTTTTATTCAGAAATAATTTAGGCTTACTTGTAAACTATTACCACTTCCACATCCCTCCAACAGTTTTCCTGCAGGTTGATCAAAGTGTTTTTGTCTTTACAGATGGTTGCACCTTTCACCCGGGGGTCCCAGTGTTCCACGATGCTTTGAAGGTAAAAATGCGTGAAGACTGTGCCCACAGCTCACACTGTTTAAGATCTGTTTAAATTGAATATGTCTGTCCTTTTTAGGGATGGTCCTGCTGCAAGAGAAGAACTACTGACTTCTCAGACTTCCTTAGCATTGCTGTAAGTTTTTCTTTTTGTTCTAAATCACCCAATTTCTGCACTTTGAGTTCCCCCTCCATTGTCTTCTGTTTCATAGGTATTGATCGTCACTTTTGTGACCCCAGCACATTGTTTTAAGTCCAATACAGTGACTTTTTTTTTTCTCTCAGGGTTGTACAAAAGGTCCCCACAACAAAGAGAAGCCCCCTGAGCCGGTGAAACCAGACGTGACGACATCGGGAGAGAAAAAAGAGGTGGAAACACCGACAACAAAGTTTAACGAGTACATAATCTCTGCACCAAAACCTCAGGAGGCAATATACAGACCCAGGTTGGTTTCACTGCCATTTCTTTTTGACACAAAGGAAAGTAGCAGCAATGTTAACAAAATGTATCTTCACAAAACTTTATATGGGCAATAGGACTATTTTTTTTATAGAACATATTTTATCTAAATCTGCTTTTATGTGATTATTGTAATATTTTAACAACTAAAAAGTCTGCATGTTGTCTTTATGATTTGGTTTTAACTGTGTTCTATTTGTTTCTCTTACAGTTCTGATGAGCCGGTAGTGAGATTGACTCATAAAGTCTCCACCTCTCTAAAGCAGGCACTGGAGAAACTGAAGCTCTCTGAAAATAAAACGGACAAGAAAGGTGGGGAGCGAGCTTTTTGCCTTCGCCTCTTTGATCATCTTTAATATAGTTCCACATTTCCAGTCATCTTTCTTTCACTCAGTGCACGTCATAGTATGCATGAAGGTCATGTTGACAGTAGAGTTTAATGGATGGCACCTGGGATTTTTTTTCATCGTTTGTGTCATTCACATCAGGATGTTTGAGATAAAGATGACAAGAAGGCGACAGCCCAATGCATTTTTAATTCTCACCATGGGTTTTTAAGCTCTACCTTTTTTTTTTTTTTACTCATAGAAGAAGATGATGATGAAATCAAACTTGGAACGTCGTGTAAAAATGGAGGATGTACTAAAGTAAGTGTAAATGTAATTCTATTTCCATCTGTTTTACGCTATTTTAACAAAGGCAGCTTTAATGTTGAATTCAGTGACCTTAATGTTAACAAGTCTTGAAAAAATAAACACATTTTGTGTGGAAACAAATTACCATGTTATCCGGACTATACGTGGCTTCGGAGTATAGGTCGTATCAGTCAAAATATGCCTCATGAAAAGGAAAAAAACATGTATATATAAGTCGCTTCGCAGTATAAGTCGCATTTATTTAGACGTGTATTTCACAAAGGGCAAGAACAGACATTTTCATTCATTCATTCATTCAGCTTTTATTTAGACAGGCCTCAATGACTCATTGACAAGAGACCTGATTTCAACAAAGAATGATGACAACAATAGACAGTTATAAAAAAGCATACAGATTTTTATTTTTATTTTCCATCTAGGGGTGCACCGATTGCAGTTTTCTGGCTGATCACCGATTTCTAAAAAGTCTGATTTGCTGATTCCGATTTTGACCGATACCTATTTTGTTTTAAATCGACACTCAGGTGTTATAAGGTCACAATGCACCTTCAATTTTCCAATATTATTTTGTTGGAAAAACAGACCCTTGAACAATATCCTAGAAACAATACAAACTTGTTTTAACTGGCCATGAGGTAGTGCTCTGAAATATAAATGAAATTCAGACAATTGTTGTTGAAACTAAAAAAAAAATCTGTAAAATCAATTTCTCTTGCACATATCAGCCGATTTCTGATTTCCAAAAATTAAGGAAATCGAGGTCAATAAATCGGCCTGCTGATTTATCAGTGCACCCCTAATCTGAATTGGGAATAACACAGAACATACCTGGTATCCTGAACAGGTTTATTTAACAAGCCAACGAGTCCGACAAGCAAGTTACCATCCTCAGTGTCGCTTCTAAACAACTCCGCCAACTCTGGAGGAAGAGTGGGGCGTGGGGAGGTAACGGAAGAGGAAAACACATAGTTGTCAAAAGCCTAGAGGTCCCTCTCAGGGTTGCAAATGGTAAAGTTTACTCTTTGGTTCATGTCTGTTTGATTGAACATTTAACGCGTCGGTCAAAAATTGTGTCATGAATAGGGAGAAAAAAACGCATATAAGTCGCTTTGGATTATACGTCACAGGACTGACCAAACTATGAAAAAAGTGTGACTTAATGTCAGGAAAATACAGTATGGTGATCTAGATTTATTCCATTAAAAATGTCAAAAGAGCATTCTTTTCTTTTTTTTTACTGAACATAGAAAAGTTTTCACACAGGCTAGTTTTTACCTTCAGATCAAGTTCAGGTCATTTTTATTATCATTACCATCACATGTCGTACATGAGGTGGAATGAAATTATGTACAGTATAAAGAGAAACTGTTAATAAGGATCTAAGATATATGCTAAACAAACGCCAAATGGTTTCAGATCAGAAACGCTGAGATTCAAACAGAAATCAGGAGGAAATTTTGTTTTGACTTTTGTTTTTTCATTCAACCTTTATTTATACACGTTAGTTCCCATTGAGTCACAATGACTCATTTACAAGAGCTTAGCTGTTTTGAATTTAGTTACATACTCATACTTGAAGGAAATTAATTGAAAACCATATGTGCCATTTTGTAGGCTTTTTCATCAGTTACACTCCTTGTTTTGTTTAGTTTTAAAGTTCAGTTTAAATCATTGTCAGCATTATAACAGAAGAACTTCTTTGGTACTTGAATCATTCAATAAAAACACTGAGTTTAAGCTAACAAATAACTGAATTCTTGACAAAATTAAGAATATTAGAAGCAGATTGAAAAAAGTTTTTATATCCTGTTTTGCCTCTTAGCCAGTTAAAGGTTGAAATTAATTTTCAGATTTATTAACACAAACACTTCTTGTTTACGTTAGACGTTCGAGGGACCTGCAAGTGACTCTGATGTGTGCCTATACCACGCTGGAGTCCCAATTTTCCATGAAGGGTTAGTACTACTATCAATGTTCTAACTGTAATATGTAGATTGTATTTATTGAAATAATTTAGAAGATATTTTGTGAAAATTGCTAAAGAATAATGAAGAGTAGCATTAAATGTTCTTGTTATGTATGTTGCTGCTGAAAATCCAACCAGTGTTGATGTTTGTCCTTTGTGTCCAGGATGAAATACTGGAGCTGCTGTAAGAGGAAAACCTCAGACTTTAACACCTTCCTTTCTCAGGAAGGCTGCGCAAAGGGAGCACATCTATGGAGGAAAAAGGATGAGGTAGTAATGTCTGCCTTGTGGTATAAAGTCATTCGGTGTGTGCGAAGCTTCAACTGGAGCTCCATCTAGTGGCCACACAGTGAAAGACGTTGCTTTGCTTCAACAATATAGCAGCCGATATAGGAATCTTTATCTGAATTATCTTTGCAGGGAAAGAAGGTGGTCCCCTGTAGGTTTGACTGGCACCAAACTGGGAGTCAGGTCATCATTTCTATTTATGCCAAAAATGCCATCCCCGAGCTAAGCTATGTTGATGCTAACAGCACCACGGTGAGAGCTTGTCTTCTGCCAGATGATTTCATGTCAAACTGTTCTTGTCGATCCAATCATGTCTTTTTTTTGTTTTGTTTTTTTGTTTTCCAGCTCAACATCTACATTGTATTTGATGGAGAAAAGGAATTTGTGCAGAAAATCAGCCTGTGGGGAGTAAGTACAGTTTTAATGACACGAATAGGCTTGACACCTTTGCTGTTAGCCACTTTAATTATACAACATGGTTTTTAAATGACAGTATAATTATTCTTTTAGAATACACTCAAAACATTTTGCAGCACTGATTTAAATGCTAACCTTTAATTTATTCCTGGGTGTAAACCACCAGCTCCAATTCGACTTTGTTCCTCCAGTTTGGTTGCTGGTTTGAATAGAGGACACAGTTAAAGAGCACTTCAGTTCGATTGACAGAAACCTGAAGACTGATTCAGTCTTTGTTTTATTTTTGCTTAAATGGTAAAGTACAAATGATGCACTGTTTTAGAACTTGTGGGATAAGTTTCTCTTTCTCTTTGTTTCCTTTCAAAGGTGATAGATGTGAGTAAGAGCATGGTGAACATGATGGCAGCCAAGATCGAAGTAGCGATGAAGAAGGCTGAGGTGATGTCCTGGGCTCGTCTCGATCTTCCTCCTCCTGTTGCTCCACCAAAGGAGAGCGAGAAGAAGAAAGTAGAGACCGACAGTGAGGATGAAGATTAATGACGATGATTTCAAAAACACATATATTTACTTCTTGCTTTAACACAAGCAAGAAAGCACAATGTAAGTTATTTACTTGGGTAAAGGATAGCTTTTTGGCCTTTAAAGCATTTTTCATAAAGAGTCAGAATTTTGCACCTATAATATTCATCATAATGATAAATGTTGCGTCCGGTCCTTTCAGCTTTTGGACGTTATTTTGTCATCTTGAAATATTTAATTAAAAGCTGAGTTCAGTTTGTGACAAATGAAACTCCTAAATTTTGTTGACTTTAATTGGGTGACATGAGCTCAACCTTTCTGAAAATCAAAAGTTAGAAGGTTGTGTCCATCTTTTCGCAATGATTCTAAAACATAATTCCACCTGATCATTTCCATTGTTCTATTCATAGTACACATAAAACAATGTTTCAGATCTGTAATTCTATTTTATTCATCTTTTGATTTCATTCATTGTGTAGTTTGTTTCATCTGTCTTGTCAGACTCGATACTCCTCATGCAATAAATGTATTTCCGTATTGGTGTGATGACAATAAACAACGGTTCTCTGTCTCAAGATGTCTATCATAGGGAATTTATTCAATAGAAATAAAAGTTAAAATGTTTGGCAAATTTGTTCCAACTATATGAACTTTGTCATAGTTAATTTGCAAGTTTGCTACAATGTTTTTTTTTAAATTACATTTAAATTTTTTGCTATTCTTTTTTTTTTAAATGCTAAAATGAACTTATTTTTCATCTTTATGTTTTCATTGAGAATGTTCTGTATTTTTTGAGAATGCCAAATAAATACAAAGTATTTTGACCAAAGTACTGTTTTACACTAGACAGCTGTCTAAGCTTAGAATGTGTGTTTTTATTTTATTGGGGACTGCTTAAGAAACGATGTTTCAGCTCTGTAATCCTATTTATTGGCCTTTTGAGTTACCATGGCAACGTAAATTGCAAAGAAAGGTGCACTTTTTCACATTCAAACAACCTAACACCACATAATAAAAGGTTTCTTAACTTTATTTCTTACTCTTGTCAACTTTACTGCGACCCAAACTGCAAAGTATATCCCCTCAAATGTATCAAAATGACCGGCTTGGTGCCGTGATGTGTGCTATTTTATTGGCGTTTCGAGTTACCATAGCAACGTAATTTGCAAGCAAATATGCCATTTTTCACATGCAAAACACCTGACGGAGCACTTTTCACCCTCTTAACTGCATCTCTGAAGTCACATGACCTAGAGTGGAGAGCTCCTTGAACAAAAATGTCGTCGAGCAAACTTCCTACCACCACATCTTTAAAGATGCACTATTGAGATGAAATTTGGCGAATCCAAAAACAGTACTGTCAAATCAAAACTTTAAATTGGCAGCAGCGTGGCAGTCCCCATCAAAGTTTCTCCAGGAACTTTCCATTTTATTTTTGGCCTAGGAAACTTTATCTCACTCAAAAGCTATTGGAGTAGAATATCATAATGTAACGAGGGTCCAAAATGTGGACTTCACCAACACTCGCAGGAACCATGCAACAATGATTTATTCAAAGCCTGTGAACGTGGTTCATTTCAAGAAGGTTCTGTCTCAGAAGGTAACTGAGGAAGAAGATGGAGTCAAGAAAACAAGACAGACTGGAAGAACCATCTGGTGTCAACGTCAGAGCTGTGGTTGATGTGGAATCTGTTCCCAAGTTTTCATTGACCGGTCGGTAAACATTTCTTTTGACCCTTAAAAGCATCACAGTCAAGCTAACTGAAACTAAAATAAAATTAAAAACACTGATAAATCACCTCTGTTTGAGGGTGCGTGTCAACAGTTTATTTTAAAAAAGACTGAATAGTCTGTGAGCCTTTGTAATATTAGCTGTTTTTACCTGAATCTAAAAATTGCACTTTTCCAAATCCAGAGGATTTGGTGTTATAACTGTTTTTTTTGTTTGTTTGTTTGTTTTTTGGAATATATTTTACAAGCAAAAATAATTGCTCTTGGGTTAATTTTGCTAGATGGAGCTTAGTCTTGGGCTTTTTTATTAATTTACCTAAATTTTTAGTTGAAATAAAATATATGACTTAGTCAAACATCTCCAAATGCCATCCTTTCCCAAAGCTAAAAAAAAAACTTGTCTATGCCTTCATGTCCTCAAGACTGGGCTACAGCAATGCACGTTTTTTATGGGATTCCTTCCAAACACATTCAAAAACTTCAGTATGGTCAGAACAGTGCGTCAGGATTCTGATGAAACAAAGGAAACATGACATCACCCCTATCCTTCTATCCCTCCACAAGGTTTCCTTACTCACCAATCCAGTCAAGGCAATTCCCCGTACTACCTCAAAGAATTGTTCACTGCTCAAACAACATGATCCCTCCGCTCCACAAATTCCTACACCCTCCCAGGAAAAACTGCACCATGGGTGATGAGGCCTTCTGCTCGGCTGCTGCTCGTCTGTGGAACACCCTCCCCGACCATCTAAGGATATCCCAGAATATAGAAAGTTTTAAGAAAGGACTGAATACCTTCTCATTTGAAAGATATTATAGTATTTAAATGAAATTTTAATACTGCTTCTTTTAGTTTATGCTCTATCTTTTAACTGTTTAATATTGTAGCACTTGTTGAGTGTGGTACAAATTCAATAAATTATAATTATTATTCATGCCTTTTCCTGAAAATAAGTTGTAACAAAAACCATGATCCGAATCATCACCGGGGTAACGAGAGAGAAAATTGTGCAAAACTTTAGTGCTCAAACTACCACTGAAGTAAATATCGTCTTCTCAGCCTTTCAGCTGACTTTTTTTTTTTTAATGTGGAAAAAAAACTGATAAAAAAATTATTGTGAACAATGTTGCTAAATAGTTTATTAACATAGACTATTGGTTTTCTTAGGAGAAAAAAAATATCCATTTATTGATTTAAACAGCATTTTACAAGTTCCTGCATGCACAATTTTCAACACAGTACATATTTAAATCTGCTGATATGAACAAAGTTAACAGTGTTGGTACATCTCTGCACAACTTGTGTTTTTACATGGTGGTTTGGTAGCTGTTGTAATTGGATTCTTCCATTTTGTTGCTCCAGATAAGAGGCTGTCTCTCTGGGAGAGCAAGCGCATGCCTCCAGCTTTTTACAGAAGGCCACAGCATTCCTTTAGATGGACGTTTTGCAAGCAGGACAGCAGTAACAATGGTCATTGTCACGATTACTCCACAAAGTCCTGCGAGCAGCAGCCAGGGCCACATGCCCTGCAGGTCATCCAGGTAGGGACGCATGGATTCTGCAAGCCTTTGGTCTAAAAATGAGATCAGTGAAGAATATAAGTTTGAGCTTAACTTCAAATTCCGTATATTTCTTTAACACATAATACTGTTGTAGAATATTTTTTTCATGCTCAATTAATAGAAACCTTTGTGGGGGAACAGAGTGCAGATGATAAAAAGAAGTTGATTATCTTAAAGTTAATTCCCAGAAGAGAACTTACTAGCATTAAGCAAGTGGGAATACTCATATCCAAGCTCTTTGCTGGAGATAAAGTACTCTTTGTTTCTGTGGAGAGGCAGGAATGGTGCCATGTGGTAGTCACCATTGTGTCCAATGGGTGCATTAAACTCTGGATACTGGGATGGAGACGGGCTGTGCCTCCTTAGCCACTGCTCATAGAGACTTTCATAGAAAGAAGAAAATAGAGTTCAGTGTTTATGTTCATATTTCCAGCATGTGTCTGTCTGTTACTCACCTGTCAACAAAAGCATGGTGAAGAATAAATATGGGGTCGTTTGCAGAGCCCTGCACTGACGACATGGACCCGTTCATATACACGTGCAGAGAAGCATGCATACCCAAACGAGCACTGTTACCTAACCCCGTCTGAGGGTCCCCAAATCCTGCAAGAAGAAAAGTTCATGAAATGAAGAATCAAAAGTAGGGTGGGCTATTTTACCTCCTTAAATGGAAAGAAATGTACAATATGATTCCTAGCTTTGGTAACACTAAATGAGCAAGAATTTTATTTATAAGGGATACAAGTACTGTAAACTCAGAAAGTGTTTCCCACAGCTTTCCTTTCATTTACTATGATTTGACAAGGAAATGTAACATTTAAAACATGTTCCTGACAAATATACAAAACCATCCCATTCTAAAATGTTAATAATCCTAAAAGTCTGAGTGGCAGACAACCAAATAATTTTAGATTTTTTTTTCCCCATTGGCTCCCTGTCAAATTCACAATACAAAGCTCTCAACAACCTAGATCCATCTTATATTAAAGATCTTATTGTTCCATATTTTCCTAACAGATCACTTCACTCTCAGACTGCAGGTTTACTTGTGGTTCCTATAGTTTCCAAAAGCAGAATGGGAGAAAGATCTTCCATTTATCAGGCTCCTCTCTTGTGGAACCAACTTCCAGTTTCTGTCCATGAGGCTGACACATTGTCCAGTTTTAAGACTGGGCTTAAGACTTTCCTTTTTGATAAATCCTATAGTTAGGTTTGTCTTGTTATGGGCTTAGACTACAGGAGGACAAATTGACCACATTTCCTTAATGTGGTCAACGTGTTTACATTGACTAGCATGCATAAATAAAGGTTGAATTAACATTTCCTTAAATTAATTGTTACAACTGAATAGTTTTTATTTCTATCTTAACATGTGATTCTTGACCTTCCATTGTGTATCTGTTCCTCTTGATCAAGATGAGAGTCTGCGATGAAGTTAAACTCAAGGCAGTCTGCTCCTCAGATACCTGTATATAGTGTTAACTTGTTTTTTACATATATAAATGTTTCTGTTCAGTGCCCTGAGATGACTTCTGTTATGACTTGCCACTAAAACTGAACTGAATTGAATTTTTTTGCTCTTGAACACTTTATTTTGTTCAAGGGGCTTATTTAACTCCAAGTGATGGGTCGATGAGTTGGAACTTGCTGTGCAGAAAGTCAGAGTGTTCAGGTCACATGTGTGTCTTCAGCTCATCATGTGGGCTGCTGAGGTCAGGGTCACATGGGCGCCAACCATCATGTGATTCATTTGAAAGTGCAAACGGTGGCAAAACCACCTGAGGGAGACTTCTGAGATGACTTTTTTTATGAAAGAGCAGCAACTCTCTTAGGTGTAAAAAATGTTTTTGTGTGTCATTCAGTCCTATGATAGATTAATTTGCGTTGAATTTGTAACGTCGAGTCCACGTTTATGTCAGTTCTCACAGAGCAGTCAGCACGAGCTGACATATTACAGAGATTAAGCAAAGATCTTCTTGTCTGTCGCATCCCAGTGTGTGTTTTTGGAAAGTTTATCTGACCTTCCAGAGTGTTCCTGAAGCTCATGTTGGCGCTGCGGTCCATTGCTCCAGTGTCATAGTTTGGGAGGCTGAGCGTGAACTCCACATCTGCAGAAGTTGGTAATCTTTCAACTAAATTTCGATTATGGTTTCCGGGATTGCGGCGCACTGGGCCTTCATCACTGGCATCACATAAAACACCTCTGTTACTGTACTCTTCAGCCTTAGAGCATAGAACCTGTAGTGAGAAAGCACAAGGGAGAGTCACAGTCTACCAATAAACTAGGCTCCCTGGAAAACATCTTGCCAATGTACATAAATACTATTTTACTCAGTAATTTGATCATTTTTATACCAAAATTACAAATGAAGTAAAATTTAAATGAATTAAATTCAGTTTGTTTAAAAATTTATTTGTTAAAATATCAGATTTGTAAATGATCTGTGTTGTTTAAAGCAACATTGTTAATAATCAGCCGACACCAATTCCAGTGCTTGGTAGTGAACACAACAGAAACACTTATGTACAAGATTAAATAATATTTTTGTGATCCAACAGGAACAACAAAGATGTTTTCCAATTTTTTTGTTCAAAACACAAAACCTTTGTGCACAATAAAATAAAATAAAAATCTCTTATTTAAAAAAATAAATAAAAGAGTTCACAAGAGTTTTTCAGTCTTTCTCCCTCCTTAGATGGCATTAATCTGTCCTCCAGCTCTAATGTTAAAAATATTGGTGTTATTTTTGTTCAGGACATGTTTTTTATCCCCAACATTAAAAACATTACCATAGCTTCCCTCTTCCATCTGTGTAATATCTTTAAATTAGAAATGTCTTATCTAAAAATGATGCAGAAAAAATGGTTCTTGCATTTGTCACGTCTAGACTGGACTATTGCAATGGTTTGTTATCTGGGTGTCCAAAAATGTCTTTAAAACATCTTCAGTTGATCCAAAATGCTGCTGCCAGAGTGAGTTAGTAGGAGAGATCATATCTCTCCAGTTTCAGCTTCTCTCCATCGGCTCCCTGTCAAATTCAACATATAATTCAAAATCTTACTTCTAACCTACAAAGCACTCAACAACCTAGCTCCATCTTATATTACAGATCTTATTGTTCCATATTTTCCTAACAGAGCACTTCGCTCTCAGACTGCAGGCTTATTTGTGGTTCCTAAAGTTTCCAAAAGCAGAATGTGAGGAAGGTCTTTCAGTTATTAGGCTCTTCTCTTGTGGAACCAACTTCCAGTTTCTGTCCATGAGGCTGATACATTGTCCAGTTTTAAGACTGGGCTTAAGACTTTCCTTTTTGATAAATCCTATAGTTAGGGTTGGCTTGTTATGCTGCCATAGGCTTAGACTACTGGAGGACAAACTGACTTAATTTCCTTAAAAGAATTGTTAAAATTAAATAATTTTCATTTGATTATATTTCTATCTTAACGTGTGATTCTTGACGTGCCATTGTGTATCTGTTCCTCCTTCCTGTTCCTATTAAACCCAGCTGGTTGAAACAGATTACGGCTTGTCCTGAGCCTGGTTCTGCTAAAGGTTTCTTCCTCATGAGGGAGTTTTTCCTTTCCACTGTCGCCTTCTTGCTTGCTCAAGATGAGAGGTCTGTGATGAAGTTAGTCAAAACGGTCTGCTCCTCAGATAAATAGTGTTAAATTATTATTTTTATATATGAATGTTTCTGTTCAGTGCCCCGAGGTGACGTCTGTTGTGACTTGGCGCTATGCAAATAAACTGATTTTAATTTAATTAAATAACAAATTTTTAACACCTGAGAAGGCTATATATTTGTACTTTTTGGTATTTTGTGTTTTGGCTGTAGTAAAATTGGCTGAATTTGCAAGACAAGTCTCTACACCCCTCATATATATCAATTTTAAAGTGATTTTCCAAAGAAATAAAATAACTTACTTTCCAAGAGGAAAAGACAGAACCTGGGCTGATAAGAGAGGGGTCCCCAGGGCTCCTGCCTCCCATCAGCTCATCTGTGCACACATCACAGCCCTGGACATCTCTCCAGTCCCAGTAAGGAATGGTGAAACTCTGGTCTCCGGTCAGCTTTCTGATCTCATGTTCCCAGTGGAGCAGGTACACGCGGTGCCATGGGGGGAATGCAGGGGCCCAGTGAGCAAAGTCCACATCAGTCCACACATTTCCCGGCCCACCCAGCAATGCATTCCGGGACACGTAGTAATGCATCCACACAAACACATCATACACAGACACATCAGCAAACAGAGGGATGGAGCCGTTCGCCATGTCCCTGTATGTCCCTGTTGCCACAACATAGTCTCTGCTGACTGTCTGCTTGGCCAGGTTCAGATAAGACACAAGTCTGTTCCTCTCCGCTCTGGTCAGGTGAAAAATGTTCCTCCTCAGAGACTCTCTTCTCTCGTGGCAGTTCTCCCCAAAGTAGCCAAACTTACAGTCCGCACAGTTGAATCCCATAAAGTTCTCGACACACCGACAGGTTCGGTTGTAGAAAACCAAGGGCCACTTCTCTCGATCGTCCAAGCCGGAGAAGGGGTACTGTGGCCCGTCGGGCTGTTCCGAGACCACTACATTCTCACAGGAACCTCTGCCCGACCTGGCCCCACAAGCTGAGCCGTCGCCCTCCCAAGGCGGGCAGCACTCCTTGGTCTGCAGGGCTTCTGGAGTGGTACAAAGACGGGGAAACTGTTGATAGGTGGGGGCGAGACACAAAAAGAAAAAAAACGGTTTTATCGGCCACATCACAGCAGCACAGAGATGGAGATGGTAGGCACTTGAAAAGAAATTAACTAAAATATTTCCCCAAGTGAGAAAGAGGGAACATTCCTCAAGCTCCACTCTACCTCCCCACCTCCCAGTCACATGCTGAAGCTCTTAAACCATGAAACAGTCTAAATAAACAGCTTTTCCTGCCATTATGGGATGAAAATTACCATGGCAGTGGTTGGACCACAGAGCGAAAAAAATTAGAAGGAAAGCAAAGCTTCTGTCTTTCTTTCTTTTTTAAATTAATTAATTAATTAATTAATTAATTAATTAATTAATTAAATAGAGTAAGTCTTGTGGGGTGAGGCTGTTGAAAGCAAATCTTTGATGGCTGCTCATGCATTATTTATTTTCAGTCCACAGAAATACTTACACCTAAAAATAAAAAGCTTATTTAAACATTTTAATTTTTATTTAATATAAACTGAGTGTTAAAAAAAAATAAATACAAAATCTTGAATAATTTTTATTTATCCAGACAAATCCCAGGGAGATCACAGATGTTTATTTTTTATTTTTATTTATTTATTCCAATTTTATTATGTGCCTTAAGGCAGCCTAATATGCATATATTTGTAGACGGTGTGTGTGTGTGTGGGGGGGGGGGGGGGGGGACCAGAGCAAACCCACACAAATGAGGAGAACATGCAAACTCCATACAAAACGACCCCAGGTCCAAACCGAAGATTGAGCCCAAGTCCATTTTGCTGTGAAGCAACTGTGCTAGCCACTAAGCCATCATGCTCTCATTTATTGTGAATAAAGTGTGAGCAAACATCCCTATAACTAGGCCAGAGCAGCAAAGCGCTGCGAAGGCCTATTGTAATCGCTCTGTTCAGGCCTGAGCTACAATTTTTTCTGCCAAATGAATTGTTGTTTTGGGGGCCTTAACAGATCCCAAAAGTCACCAAATTTGGAGGACGCATCAGGACTGGTGAAAAATTACGGTGTGGCGAAAATCGCAACAGAGACGGCTCAAGAGCGCCATCTAGAAATGTTCAAAATACCCTCCGCTTTAACCTTAGTTTGTCATAGAAACATGAAATTTGGTATGCTTGTCCAATTCCCCAAGATGCACAGAAAACCCTCTGGCACCAACGTTGCACGATAAACAGGAAGGCAGCCATTTTGGAATGTTGACCCAATTTTCACACCTTTTTGGCGGTTCACAGCCTCCGCATTTGAACAAACCCCTCCTAGGGATTTCGCTCAATCGGTTTCAAACTTACCCATTTTGGTCAAAAGGCACGGGGGACGTAAAGTTATCTAAACGGTTCATTTCGGAGCATGCTGAAGGGACGGGGCCAGACCTCAAAGTTTGACATTTCGCCATGAAAAACAAAACGCTAATAGCTCCTACACTAAAACTGTCTGACACATCAAACCTTCACTGATTGATCCACTTCCAGTCCCCTGCAAGACTGAATGGTCAAATCATGACATCACTTAAGCCACGCACCCTGACAACAGGAAGTATACAGTTTTACAATGAACAATCCCTATCTAACCCCTGTTACCTGATCAGCATGATAGTGTGTCCAGTGACTGAAGACATGTTGGTGTAACTTGCTTTCCAACACTGACAGTTTTGGGTGGAGCATGTGAGTGGCGCAGTGTGGCGAAGTAAGACGTAACGCTGTCACCATACATTTGGCTCTAAATTCCACAGTTTGGAACCGAGGTGCACCAAAATCAGTACGATAGATCATTATCCACCCCTTGAACAGGAAGCCATGATAAGTGGACAATAGCCTCCACAGCGCCCCCTAGAATATTTTAAAACCTCATCCCCAAGCCATTTTTTCACCTATAATTCAGAAACTTGGTGAACATCTGTATCTTCTCAGGACCTATGAAAAAGTCTCTTGAAGCCCTGGTCCAAAACCAACAGGAAGTCAGCCATTTTGGGTCAAAGGGTCATTTTTGGGAGTTTCTAATTGCAAATTTGAACAAACTCCTCCTAGGAATTTTGAAGGATTGCCTTCAAACTTGGTTGATATGCCCTTAAGACATTGGAGAGTAAAAGTTATCTAAAGCTTGCGTTTTTGTATATGTTAAAGGGGCGTGGCCAGGACTCAAAATTTTGATTCACGCCATAAATTTCCAAACTCTATAACTTTCACATTGAAAGACCGAAATGCACGAAACTTGGCATGACTCATCCCTTTTGGATGCCCGACAATGCACTGAAGTCAAATTTTAACGGCATCAAAGCCCCGCCACCTTGCAACAGGAAGTCTCTTTTTTAACTTGGAATGCTCCCTCTTTGACACCATTGACCTAATCAGGATGATCCTGTGTTAGAAGACAAATAATATGGTCTGACTTGATTTAAAGTGCAAACGGTTTTGCTTGAGGATGTGGGCGAGGCGGCGTGGCAAATTAAGAAGTGATGTCGTTGCAATACGTTTTGCTCTAAATTGCACAGATTTCAGCCGAGGTGCACCAAAATCACTAGGATCAATCATTATCCGCCCCTTGAACAGGTATCAATGATAAGTGGCCAATAGCCTCCACAGCACCACCTACATTATTCCTAAAGTTATAGCTCAGTGATACAATATCCGATCTGCACCAGATTTATTGCACGTCATCAGTGAGGACTTTTAGACACATTAATATTGTGGTTTAACATATGACTCAAGTGCTCCCCCTAGATTATTCAAACTGTTATATCTCAATGATATATTTTCCGATCTGCACCAGATTTTGGTGCATGATCAGTGAGCACTTCTATACATTTGTGTTATTATTTAACATTTGACTCGAGTGTGCTCCCTAGATTATTCCAAAAGTTATATCTCAGTGATATATCATCTGATCTGAACCAGATTTTGGGTGCGTCATTAGTGAACACTTATAGACACATTGGTAATGTTTTTTTAACTTTTGACTCCAGTGCGCCCCTACATTATTCCTACAGTTATAGCTCAGTGAAATATCATTCAATATGTACCATATTTATTGCATGTGATCAGTGAGCACTTATAGACACATTGGTATTGTTCTTTAACATTTGACTGACGTGCGCCCCCTATGTTATTCCAACAGTTAGATCTCAGTGACACATCATCCGATCGGAACCAGATTTTTTATGCATAATCAGTGAGCGCTTCTAGACACATTGATATTGTGGTTTAACATATAACTCAAATGCACCCCCTAAATTATTCCAAGAGTTATATCTCAGTGAAATATCATCTGGTCTAGGCCAGATTTTTAGTAAGTAATTAATGAACACTTCTACACACACTGGTATTGTTGTTTACCTTTTTGACTCAAGTGCGCCCCCTACAGTATTCCCACAGTTATAGCTCAGTGAAATATCATCCAATATGTAACAGATTTTATGTGTGTGATCAGTGAGCACTTAGACACATTAATATTGTTCTTTAACATTTGACTCAAATGTGCCCCCTACATTATTCCAACGGTTATATCTCAGTGATGCATCATCCGAGCTGAACCTGAGTTTTTGTGTTTCATCAGTGAGCACGTCTAGACACATTGGTATTGTTGATTCATGACATCACTTAAGCCCCACCTAGTCAGAGAAAAAAAATTCAATTATTGGATGACACTTCCAGCTTTGCACTGTGCAAGGTATTAGACTGAAACTTTAACTTTGTTCGCTAACTGTTGATTACCACACATGACATGTTGAAAAGCATAAAGGAAGTGCTTGTTTGTCAAACATTCGCAACAAAACAGGAAGTCACCATACCTCCTGTCTGGAAGGTCAGATTTCGACTATACTTGTAAGACCTGCAGCTGGACAAGTAACGACATGGACGGAGGGCGATACTGAAGATTCGGGAAATGCGCACCATGGTGAACGCATGCGGGATTGGCGCGAGATCGTTCATGATGGTGACTGGGTGGACTAGCTGGAGATCCCGCCGTCGCCGTAAGGCCGGAGCGGCCCTTTGGTGCAAGGGTCTCCAATGCTGCTTGCAGCTTTAATTAAACGTGTTTCTGATATTTTTATTCTGAATTTGAAATGACTTGTTAACCATGCGTCATCAACAGAACAAATCACTATAAAGACTGGGAACAAAGTATTTACTGAGCAGCAGCTGATGAGCACATTGTTGCTTAGGGCAGAGTTTTATTCTCTGATGCTTTCTCAGAATGTTTTCATTCTTACTGCTGCTGCTTCACATGACACCCCCCCCCCCCCCCCCCCCCCCCCCGCCCCCTGCACAAAATCTTTGTACAGTCTACAATCAGACTTTTATATTGAACTGTCTGAGTCAGGAGGTCAGTTTTAGACTCTGACTTTAAGTTTAATAACAAATTAACTGTGTTCTGCAGAAAAGCTTCTTCCAGTTAAAGCAGATAGCTAAGCTTAAGTCAGTGTTGTCCAGATTTGACCTTGAAAAACTAGTCCATGTCTTTATTACTACCTGACTGGACTACTGTAACACACTCTATGTTGGGGTCAGTCAGGTCTCCATTTTGCATCTCCAGCTCATCCAAAATGCTGCAGCTCGGCTCTTAACAGGATCTCGTAGGTTTGATCATATTAAGCCAGTTTTATCCTTCCATCACTGGCTACCTGAACGTACCAGAATTAATTTTAAAATCCTGCTGCTAACCTTTAGGTGCATAGCCTTGCACCCCCTTATCTTTCTGAGCTACTGGAACCATATGGTCCTTCTTGGGCCCTGAGATCAGCCGATCAGCTGCTTTTGTCTGTTCCAAAAATAAGATTGAAGCTCAGAGGTGATCGGGCTTTTTCAGTCGTGGGCCCTAAACTCTGGAACAACCTGACGCCCAACTTCACCCCCTGATTTTAAATCTCTGCTAAAAACACATCTGTTTTCTCTGGCTTTTGTACACAATGTGACTCAATTTAGTATGTTATTGCTCTGCATTTATTATTTTTCTCTTTTGCTGCTTTTAATTAATTTTTAGTACTGCCATTGTTTTTATTTTATTTTTTTTTCCCCATGAAATTACTCCCATTGATTTTATTGTTAAGCACTTGGGTAACAGTTGCTGTTTTAAATGTGCTTTATAAATAAAGTCGACTTGACTATTTGTACTTTCATTGTGAAAATAATGGATTGTGATATTCACCAAAAAACGTTGCCTATAAGATACTTGACACTAGATGGCGTCTCAGCCACGCTTTATGCTTTATTAAAGCACCTGATCTCCCCTGGTAACTAAGTAACTCAATTTTGCTCTCATTGATTTGAAGTTTTTTCAAAAATGTTCACACATACAGACAGTATTACACGCCGCCTTACAATTTCCAGTCTTGTGTCAAAGTGAATGTTATTGTTCCATTATTTATCACACAAAAACATCTGAGAACCCTAAGTCCCTCAAACTGTCCGTGTTCCACAAAATGATGCTGAATGTTCCCTCAAGTTTGCCCAATTTCACAAAACAACCTAAAGAAAGCTGCAAGGGAATGATCCCTAAAACTCTTTTACTTTCACACTTTTATTTTACTATCTAAAGGGTTGGTACCCTAACAGGAATTTTCACTGAAGTTATATTTGCAAACCTTTTAAAAAAACTTGATTTGAACGTTTTTTTTTTCTTTCTTCTTTTAAATAAAATGTGGAAATGTAAAAAAAAAATTCTTGATGGTTTAGGATGAAAAAAAATACTACGAGAACCTTATGAGAATGTTTCATCCTGTCGGATTACACAAAAATAAATGTTTAAACTATTCCTTTAAGACTATAGATCTCTAAACTTCAACAAACTTCCTAAACTTGTCTGTCTGGTAGGATTGACAAACATTCTAGATAGAGCTATTGACGACTAACTAATAATTTTCAGTATTTTACAATCAAAGCATGAAAAAAAAACAAAAAGATAACAGAATGTTGGAAAAAAAGAGCATGCGCCTTTAGTTTTTAGTTTTCATTTTGAATTTAACATCTGAGTGATCACTGATGATGCTCTTTGCTGTTTTGGTGGAAGACGAGGAAGAAAATGGAGAAGAGCGGAGGAGGAGGGGGAGCGAGAAAAGGAGGGGGGGCTGTCTTGTGCGTCAGTAAGTCAAACATGTTCCAATAACCGTCTGTATTATCTGCTGCTATTTGCAGTTTGCTGTAGCCAGGCACTAGACTGAGCCTGAGCACAAAGCTGCAGCAGCTTCTCTGTAACAGGAAGACTCTCAGCAGGACACATCTGAATGACAGCTGGCAACAAAAAGGTAAACAGGATGTTTCACTGAGGTAAATACAAAAATATATATATTTGAGTAAAATATGTTTTAGATCATGCATCAAGATTTTAGTTGGAGTTATTTTCTCTTAGTTCTGTTTCTACACTGAGTTTTTATGTTTTCCTGCAGGAGTCTTAGCCTCGGCTCATCATGCAAAACATGCAAACGTCCATGTGAACTTCAGCTCTGACTGGACACATGATGGCAGGAGGAATCAGTAAGAGCGCATGCAGAGGAAAAAGAGTGCACATGAGACTGTTTGCAGTCGTGTTGCTACTTGGACTTGATGTGAACTGGCTGAGTTTGAAAGGCCTGGCAGGAACTGTGGCTCAAAACAACGAGAGAAGAAGATTGGCTCATCTTCCAGGAGACATCATCATAGGAGCCCTGTTCTCTGTCCACCACCAACCACCTGCAGATAAAGTACCTGTTGTTTCAATCACACAACTGTTTATATCTCTGTTTGTTTTATGTTACCTGTTAATAATCCTACTTTTTGCTCAGGTCCATGAGCGGAAGTGTGGAGCAATACGTGAGCAGTATGGGATCCAGAGGGTGGAGGCCATGATGCACACTCTAGACAGGATCAATGCAGACCCCAGTATTCTTCCTAACATCAGCCTGGGCTGTGAGATAAGGTCAGCAACCAATCACAAAGTCAATCTCTTAAAGAACACGTTTTTACTGGTATGACTTAATCGTCTATTAACTCTAAACCAGGGGTGCCCAAACTTTTTCCCTGAGAGAGCCACATTTAAATTCTATCAGAGGACTGCGGGTCAAATGCAATAATATAATACATGAAATGCAAATACCGTTACATCTTTAAGTAAAGTCCATTTATTTATTATACAGTTATTTAACCTTCCATTATGTATAAAGAACATTACAGAACACAAAATATAACAAAACTATCAGAAATGAAAAGCAGGAATAAGTAGCAAAACCTTATGTAACAATAAATAACAGTAAAAATTTTATTTTCTTAATGGTGTTGTTCTGAACAATCTATAACTAAAGATTCACAGATTTTTTTTACAAAGTACAAATTTCTTAAACAGATTTTCTATTTTTTGCACCTAAGTATAAGAAACATATGTGCCTTGTTTTATGAGTTTTTATGTGAACTAAATAGCTCAACGTTACTATCAGGACAATAGGTTACATATAAAATACTAATTGATGAGTTAAATGTTAATATTTCAGTGCCCATTTCATATCATGATAATTGTACCGCAGCATATTCCATTTAAAATTACTAAAATACTTGAGTTATTTTTATCTGAAGCTTAATAGCCTAAATCAAAGACAAAATGATCAATCTGGCATAAAAATTTAAATATGAATCAAATAAGAATAAAAATAAATCCAACCTCATAGCTAGATGACAAAGAAACTTTAAAATACAGTACCTGAGACTGCTGGTAACTGAAGGGATTTTGGTCCATGCATGTTAAAATATTTTTTGTAGTTATTGCTCCTCTTCATGTGAAATGGTTACTTCTATACACTGTACTTTTTTTTTGTTTGTTTTACTTTTGTTTCACCTAAAATTAAATGTTCAGTTAGTTTTACAGCCAAAAAGACAGAGCTAAACTTTCAGCCATAATTATCCCATTATTTGGAAACATGTATATATATATATATACATGTTTCCAAATAA
>NC_056511.1:20278362-20284002 GCF_014905685.2 Nematolebias whitei | reverse complement strand
CTCACGCACTCACTCACGCACTCACTCACACACTCACATATGGAGAGAGAAAGAGAGAGAGGATATGTGGAAGAGTGACCTGTCACTCTTTCATAGATTCTCTCTCTATATATACGTGCGTGAGTGAGTGTGTGAGTGAGTGCGTGAGTGAGTGCGTGAGTGCGTGTGTGTGCGCATGACAGCAGTCATAATTGATTTTGATCTTGCAACCCAGTATTCCTTAGGACCCTGTCTTATACTTAGATCCAGCCACACACCAAAGTGAAACTTGGTACCTCACTTCTTTCTAAGTTATCTAGCCCATAAGATGGACTAACGGACAGACAAATCGATGGAGGGTATTTCCAAGTCCCCTTTTTGCTCCGTGGTGGGCAGCAATAATTCTAAAATGAATGCCACCTATTTTGTTTTCTTACCAAAACAATGTGACATTGATCTTATTCTTTCTACTCCAGGGACTCCTGCTGGCACTCTGCAGTGGCCTTGGAGCAGAGCATTGAGTTCATTCGGGACACGCTGGTGTCCAGCGACGAGGAAGAGAGCCAGGCCAGATGTGCTGCAGAAGCAGGGAGCATGCTTCTGCAGGGTAAGAAGCCCATCGTGGGACTGATAGGACCAGGCTCCAGCTCTGTTGCCATCCAAGTGCAAAACCTCCTGCAGCTCTTCAACATCCCACAGATTGCTTACTCAGCCACTAGCATGGATCTCAGTGACAAGGTAAACAACAGGGGAAATCAGAATCATCAAATATTTCTGTTGAATTTGAATGAAATAAATAAAAACAAAAGTCAGGCAGCATCTTCATGTTCTACATGAGCTAATGAGTTCTAGAGTTCTAATGCAAGCAAACCCCTCTGCAGCTGGTGTGCAGGTCACTGGTTGAAAGTGTCATATCCTTTAATATGGTCTCATGGTATGGGAACTTCCTAGACAGAGACAAGAATAAGTTGTCCTGGGTGGTCACATAAGGTAGTAGATTAATTGGTCACCAACTATTGCAACTCACAGACCTGTATAATCGGGTTCTGGAAAAAAAAAAAAAAAAAAAGGCAATCCACGTTTATAATGACCCAACTCATCCACTGCAACCACTATTTAAGTTGCTGCCATTTGTCAGGAGACTGATGGTCCCCCTAACAATAAAGAATGGGTACAAAAAGTTATGCTTTCACCACTGTAACCATAAAAAGGGTTCTCTAAACGTAGCCTCACATTTCAAAATAACAATTTCCTGCTGAAAAGTTCTTGTGTTTTTTGTATGTACCATATACTTTGTATTTTATTGGGTTTTTTAATATAATTGTTTCTGCAATGCTTTTTTAAAGTTTTTATTTATTGCATTTTTAATTTGTTTTGTGTCGTATTTATGAGCCAGATGACAATGACAAGTCTCCATTTCATGAAATGTTATGGACAATAAGTGTGATTGAACAGAATTGAATTTTACTTGCCATGCCAAGTTATGGAGAATGGTTTATGGTGGATGATCATGCAAACTAGCAAATAAAGCAGACTTATGAGATTTGTAAACATCTTTTCCAACAGAGCCTGTATAAGTATTTCATGAGGGTGGTGCCGTCAGATATGCAGCAGGCCAGAGCCATGGTGGACATTGTGAAGAGGTACAACTGGAGCTATGTGTCTGCGATACACACTGAGGGTAAGACTGTGCTTACATGTGTATTAAATTTAATTTCTATATGTTATCAGTTCGCAAGCTACTCCAAATTGAACTATACACATTGCACATATTTTATTAAAATATAGCTAAATTGTGTGTCTTTCAAGTGAAGAGTAACACATGCTCAAGGTAAAAAGCAGAGCTGGAGTTCAGACTATTTTGGAGCCTTTATTTGTACAAATAAAAACATTTTGATGCTTCAGTGTCCTAATCAAAGTAAACAAAGACACAAAAATGAAGACGAGACCTACGGGCAAACAAAAATTGGTTTAAAAACAGGAATATTTGATTTATCTGCAATCTGGATAATTGTGATTAGTTAGACCTATATGGCACATGTTGTTCATCTACATAATATTGCAACCAAATATTTGTTAAATGTGTGTGTCTGCAGAACCGCAGGGGAGAGTCATAAGTTATCAACAAATATTCTGACCCAGTAAATAATAGCAATTTTGGATGGGACATAATTTTAAGGAATAACAAGAAAGTTTTTATCCAAAAAGATCTCATGACGGGACCAAAAGTATCAGATTTCAAAGCACTGGGCTGGCATTGCACTATAATTTAGGACTTTGTTCCCACCTGTTGATGCATGTGCATGAGAAGTGATCACATAAAGCACATTACTGAATGACTGCTCAGAATATCAAGGTCATTAAAAAACACAGAGAAGAAAGTGATAGGTTTCTATTTCTAAAACCAAATATGCAGTAACAAAAATGGCTACATCGTATCATCTGGACCTCTTTCTTTAAGTGAGAAACGTTTCATCCCCATCCAGAGGACTTCATCAGTCTGCAGCTTGCCAACCAGATCTGTCCCATAGGTAGCCTACACTGCTGTGTTTCAAGCCAACCTCCTGTTGGAATCTCAGAGGCAGACTTTTTTAACACATACAAACAGGCCACACCCATCCAAAACAATCAGTCTTCATTAACAACAATCAAATGTTTTATGTCAGGTGGACAACTTGTTACTCACAGAAACATCCTGAGAACAACCAAGGCCAAAGTGGTTCAGAAAAAGGTTTGTAAGATCAATCATCCAGGTAGAAACAATAAAAATGGTTAAATCATGTCATCTGGACCAGTTTCTTTAAGTGGGAAACGTTTCATCCCCCATCCAGAGGACTTTGTCAGTCTGTGACCTGCCAACCAGATCTGTCCTGTAAGGGTTAAATGACTTCATATTTTATAATGTCAACTTTGATATAAGTTGAGTCAATGTCGACTAGTCGATGACGCCATAGGAACTTGAGACGCTATATCATATTCGGGAAAAAAAAGGCAAAAAAACATAATTTATTATTTACACCTACACAAAAAAGAACAAAACAATGGGCGTATATTTATGCTCCTACCATTTATCATACTGTAAATAAGTCGCAGGAAAACCAAAACTATTATTAAGCTACAAAAGTGAAAGAAACGTGTGGCACGTAAAAAAACAAGGATATGAACAGCAGGGTGCGCTGTTTTTATCCTTGTTTTATTTAATCCACCACCGTGGATTGGGTGGAATGGAACTGAGGGCAGCAGGGTGGGCAGTGGTGGAGCACCTTATAATAATATTATAGTTATTTTAGTTAATAATGGTTGTCGTTTGCGCGCGTCCGCTGACACAGCAGCTGGGTCCAATTAAGCCACAGGTGGGTCCTTGGCAGTGATCCATCTGGACTTTTCTGTAGCTGGGTGAACAGCTCTGTCCCTCTTTTAAATGGCCGAGCTTGGCCATGCACGTACTCTGACACAGCGGCTGGAAAGCTTCAGCTAGCTGGGTCGCTGGCATCCATCTGGACTTTTAGCTCTTTTCTGTCCCTCTTTTAAACGTCCGCGCGTGTCCGCTGAAGCAGTGGCTGGAAAGCTTCAGGTGTGGCTGGCAGTGATCCATCTGGACATTTTTGTACGTCTTTTAACCGGCCAGTCAGCGCAGCTGGTGGTGATCCAGATTGGATCGTCATCCACGCGCGTCTGCTGCTAATCAAAAGCCCGACACCAACCCTTCCAGCACATTATTTTGGGTTGGGCGTGGCCGTGTTAGAAATGACAGCTCTACCGCCCTGATGTTTTTAGTTTAATTTTATGTAATCCACCACATGGATCGGGTGGAATAGGGCTGGGAATGGGGGTGGGGGGTGACTAGTCGACGTGAAATATTTTAAGAATTGTGAGATGTCCTAGAATTGATTAGTTGACTAGTCCATTCAACCTCTACTAGGTAGACTTTTTTGGAACCACTTTGGTCTTGGTTGTCCACAGGCTGTTTCTGGTAGTAGCAAGGTGGTCACCTGGCCTAAAACATTTGTGTTTAAAAAAGTCTGCCTCTGAGATTCCAACAGGAGGTTGGCTTGAAACACATCAATGAAGGCTACTTATGGGACAGATCTGGTTTGCAGGCTGCAGACTGACGAAGTCCTCTGCGGGACGAAACCTTTCTTCACTTAAAGAAACAGGTCCAGATGACAAGATTCTACCGTTTTTGTTGTTTTCTACCTGGATGGCTGAGCCTACAAATCTTAAATATGCAGCATGTTTTGTCTAGGTGTTCTGCCACGTAATGTGTCCTGTTTGTAATCTTTGATTACATACCAACACCAGACATTCCATGTCTCTCCCCAGGTAACTATGGCGAGAGCGGTATGGAGGCATTCAAAGACATGGCGGCAAAAGAGGGAATCTGTATCGCCCACTCTGATAAAATATACAGTAATGCAGGGGAGCAGAGTTTTGACAAACTGTTACAGAAACTCAGAGGCCACCTGCCCAAAGCCAGAGTGGTGGCCTGTTTCTGTGAGGGCATGACTGTCCGAGGCATCCTGAAGGCCATGAGACGACAGCGCCTGGTGGGAGAGTTTCTGCTGGTTGGAAGGTTAGAGGTGAAATCTAATATTTGCATGTTTCAGTGGATATTTTTTTAATGTTCATATTCACTGTCTTGTTTGTTTCTTTACAGTTAAGATCTTCTGTAGATGTTCAGCATCCTCAGAGTTGTCTTTGTTGACATTGGGATCATCTTTGTCCTCTCATCATCATCATTACCTTCATCTGCAACACCTTCACTGCGATCACCTACTTCATCATGGCTTTGAAAAAACAGGATATTTTACTGTATTTTATACATTCTCATGTTAAAGTGATTTTTTTTTGGTTGTTATTTTGTTTGAGGCTTTATTTAATTATAACAATCAATGGCTCAACACAGCTGATGAACCAAGAATCAATATCAGATATATTAGAAAGTTTTCATTGGAAAAACATTCATTACTGATTGCCTTTTGATGTCAATCTGATTTAAGATGGCCACCACAGCTTAATGACCCTTTGACAGATACTGAGCTAAAGTTTGATGTGATAGAATCTGAGAGTCATCCCCAGCACATCATCTGAGCACTGTTTGCACAACTTATTTTAAACTTTGGCATTACCAAGAGAAGTCAACTCTGTCTGATAGAAGATATCTCAAGAACTACTGGACAGATTTTAAGAGAACCCATCCATCCATCCATTCTCTTCTTCTTATACGGGGTCGGGTCGTGGTGTAGCAGCCTAAGTAGGGAGGCCCAGACTTCCCTCTCCCCAGCCGCTTGGGCCAACTCCTCCAGGGGAATTCCAAGGCATTCCCAGGCCAGCAGAGAAACATAGTTCCTCCAGCGTCTCCTGGGTCTTACTCTGGGTCTCCTCCCCGTGGGACGTGCCCGGAACACCTCACCAGGGAGGCGTCCAGGAGGCATCCTAACCAGATGCCCGAGCCGCCTCAACTGGCTCCTCTCAATGTGGAGAAGCAGTGGTTCTACTCTGAGTCCCTCCCAAATAACCAAGCTTCTCACTCTATCTCTAAGGGAGAGCCCAGACACTCTGCGGAGAAAACTCATTTCGGCCACCTGTATCCGTGATCTCGTTCTTTTGGTCATGTAGTGAGTCACGTGGGTACGTGTCACTAGTTGTAGTATGACAATA
>NC_056511.1:20273156-20278262 GCF_014905685.2 Nematolebias whitei | reverse complement strand
TCTCCGGGTGCTCCGGTTTCCTCCCACAGACCAAAAACATGCATGTTAGGCTGATTGGTAACTCTAAATTGTCCCTAGGTGTGAGTGAGAGAGTGAATGGTTGTTTGTCTCGTTTGTCTCTATGTGGCCCTGTGATGGACTTGCGACCTGTCCAGGGTGTACCCCGCCCCTCGCACAGTGATTGCTGGACATGGGCACCAGCGCTGGACATGGGCACCAGCGACCCCCGTGACCCAAAATGGAATAAGCGGGTCAAGAAAATGGATGGACAATATGCAGAGAAAACATGAGGATTACACATATTTAATTCATATTACCAACAAAGAGAATAGCATGTAGCTAACTTAACTACAGCATGTGTCACTAACAGACACTATGAACAAAGCATGTACAGCACAGTGGATAACAGCAGACATACATGAAGTAATTAGATGTAGATTAGCTGCACATAAAGTTAACATCATGCAGTAAATAAATATAAACTACACATGTGGATGCCCAAATAATTCAAGTTACTACAACTTGTCAATAATGCACACATTCAGGAAAACAGGCATTAGCAGACAGCAGCATCCCATATGCTCGTCTCTTATAGCCAACTCACTCATATGCAAGCAAGGCATTACTAGTGGCAGGACCATGCTGTCACTATAGTTCGACTATTCTATAGCATTTTTTTGTCCTTTACAGGATGCCAAACAGAGAATAATGACAATGTAATGGCATTAATACAAATGGTAAACAAACTTGGATACAACTTAAGGCATTCATGTAGGTTCTTTCATACAGTGATGTCACTGTGGTGATGTTGGTAATGAAATTATAGTTCTTGAATAAGTACATTTCTATATCGTAGCATCTTTTCTTTCTATTTCCTTCTCCTGGATCCCCATTTTTAGACTTGTGGCCTCCATCTTCAGAGCTTCATACTCCTGCTGTTGTGCTTGTGCTCCAGCATCCAGCTCAAGTCTCTGCAGAATCGGTGTTGTATTGTGAGCAGTGATGACACATGACCTTATGTGTGATTTGTGGTGGGGGTATTTTCCACTCTGCAGGAGGCAGTCTTCACTCACTGTCAGGATAGTTGGTTGGTTGATCGTTTGTTTTCCCTCCATTAATTGAGAATTAAGTGCATTGGCACTTATTCTTAACCTTGTTTTTTTTTTTATCCCTTTCTATCCTTGAGTTCCAGACAGCTGCATTGGTTTCTTTACAAGACCTGGATCTGGTATTAGGGATAACTGAATTGAAAGCTGCTGAACAAAACTAATCTTAATCTGCTCATTTGTGTGAACTCTCTATTTATGTCATGGGCAGAGCTGGTTCATAGCAGTGTGTCCTGTATCTTCCCTGGGGTCTTCTTCCAGTTGGCCACATGCCTGGAAAACCTATCTAGGGAGATATCCAGATGGCATCCTTACCAAATGTCTGAGCCACCTCAACTGGCTCTTCTTAATGTGGAGGAGCAGCAGCTCTACGTAGTCTTATCTAAATATCTGACTTTCTCACCCTATTTCAAAAGGAGAGTCCAGCCATCATGTGGAGAAAACTCATTTGGTGACCACTTGGTTTCACAATCTTGTAAGGTTACAAACTGTTTGTAACCATAGGTGAAAATAGGAATGGTGACTGACAAATAAATAGAGCTTCACCTTGCAGTTTAGCTTCCTCTTCACCACAACAGACTGGCGCAAAGTTTGCAATACTGCAGAGCTGCGCTGAACCATCTTCCAGTCTTAAGCTCTATTATTGTCGCATTGAAAAGAAACCCAAACAGGACTCCAGCCAGCCATTAGGTGAAAAGGAGGAACCCAGACCCAGACCAGTGGTCATTCTGTATGTTGCAGGAGTTTCAGAGGAACAGAGACATTTATTTCCTAAACATGACATCCGAGTGGCTTTCAAACCCCCAAATACATTAAAGCAAAGACTGGTTCATCCCAAAGGTCCAGTCCCCCAGCACAAACAGAGTAATATTGTATGTGGTGGTATTATAAGTGCAAGACAGGCTGTGATCAGTCTTATAATGAGGAAACTAAACAGCCACTAGCCAAAAGGATGGCCCAGCACAGAAGATCAACATCATCAGGCCAGGACTCTGCAGTCTACACTCATCTCCAGGCCAGCGGTCACTCTTTCAGAGATCAAGATGTTCACATCCTGGACAGAGAGGAACAATGATTTGAGAGAGGAGAAAAGGAGGCCATCTTTGTGAAGAGAAACCGTCCATTATTAAACAGGGGCAGAGGTCTCCGTGTCCAACTGTCCCCTTCTTACAAAGCTGTTATTGCTAGTATCACTCAGCCCTCTGTGAATAGCAAGCGGCCGTCAGAGCACTAACGATCCATCATTAGGCTGATGGTCCTCCTTGATCATGTGAACAGCTAGTTCTGGCTGTCACCAGCAAACTGATTGATCCACTATGAAGAAGGGGCTATTTATAAGACTGAGTTTAGTGCCGCTCCTTAGACTGGCAAAGTCTTTTGGATAAAAGATGAAACGTTTCAACTATTTTCTTTATTTTTCAAACATAGAGGACCTGACTTAACTTCGTTAGATTTGTCAACCTGGATTATTGAGCATGCGTCAGGATATTTGAAGTTTAGTTTTAATATGAGGAGGTTAGGTGTTGGACTGACTTCTGATTCCTCAAAGGCAACTTCTGACCCTCATGTGCCCTAGTAATCAGACACTGAGGTAAACTAAAAGAAGCATAGTAAAAGTTTTTGACTTAGTGCAGACTCACTTAACATGCTCATCAAGTTTTCTTGAAACCTCAGTGTTTTGCAGGACCTGATCATTTCAAAGAAAGCTAGAATTATGTGATTTAATTTAAAAAAAATTCAAGTTAGGAAGAAGGAAGGGAAGTTTCACAGGAGCTGTCAAGAGGTATTTGAGAAGGGCCAAATTCAGATACTAATGATGGTAAATTGAGCTCAGATCTGTGTGGAAGAAACAACCTGGGAAGAATATATATAATTTTTAACATTTCTTTCTTTGAAAAGGGGAAACTGAAAATTTTTCACAGCTGTTCACAATTTTACTCATACCTAAAGACAATTTAGAGCCAGTTAGCCTAACATGAATATTTTTGCTCTTTGGGAGGAAAATCAGAATACCCTCAGAGTAGAGTAAACCCCCGTGTGCTCAAGGAGAACATGCAAACTCCACATACAAAGGCTGGGAGGTGCAGCTGCTCTAATACCTACCACCAAGTTTATTATGAAATTGAAACGTGCCTACAACATATGTTTAAAACATATGGAGATCGTAAATTGTTATTTTAGTGTGGTCTGCACACATTAACCTGTCAATTAACAAAACATGTTAAACAAACCACAAACAGCATAATGGATTAGTGTTTAGCACTGTTGCTGGGGTTTTCCTGTGTGGAGTCTACATGTTCACTCAATGCACAGGTATCACTATTCTTATTAGAACAAACAATATTATTTCTTAATTTGAAAGCTCACAAATTTAGCTGCATAGCAAAGCACATTAAATACTACTACTATAAATAACAACAACACTTAGCGGAAAAGGGTGGATTGCTATCTTCGGGTCGAGGGTGAGGTTCTGCCTCAAGTGGAGGAGCTCAAGTATCTCTGGGTTTTGTTCACAAGTGAGGGAAGAATGGAGCGTGAGATTGACAAACGGATTGGTGCAGCATCTGCAGTATTGAGGACTCTGTACCGGTCCGTTGTGGTGAAGAGTGAGCTGAGCTGTAAGGCAAAGCTCTCAGTTTACCAGTTGGTTTATGTTCTTACCCTCACCTATGGTCATGAGCTCTGGGTAGTGACTGAAAGAATGAGACTGCAGATACAGGCGGTTGAAATGAGTTTCCTCCACAGAGTAGCTAGACTCTTCCTTAGAGATAGGGTGAGAAGTTCAGTTATCTGGGAGAGACTCAGAGTAGAACCGCTGCTCCTCCACATTGAAAAGAGCCAGTTGAGGTGGTTTGGGCATCTGGTAAAGATGCCCCCATGGCGCCTCCCTAGGGAGGTGCTTCGGGCATGTCCAACTGGGAGGAGACCCCGGGGAAGACCCAGGACATGCTGGAGAGACTATGTCTCTCGGTTGGCCTGGGAACACTTTGGAATCCTCCCAGAAGAGCTGGGAGAGATGGCTGTAGAAAGAGATGCTCCTGCGATCTGACTTTGGAACAAGCGGAAGATAATGGATGGATGGATGGATTTTGCTTAGCTCACCCTTCTTCTCCCTCACTATTCAGGCTCTACTTACTCCTGTGTGCAACCCCCCCCCCCCCCCAAAAAAAAAAAAAACCCTGCCACTCCCCTCACGTGAGCCCCAAATTTTATTGACATTGAAATATTGATAACATTATAATTTACATCTCGTCAAGAACTTTTTTTTCTGTTGTGCAACCACAGCACCTTTAGCTGAACTCAATGCAAATAATATCATCAGACGTCTTGGTATCAGTTCTCAGTGCTTGTAGTTAAGCGTATTTGGCATATTTCTTAGTTCATATCTTAGATCTTATTACTGTTTTTCTTTTACAATTTAAACTTTTGTTGGATGTAACTGGGACCCTGTGTATACAATTTTGTTCCACCTCATGTACCACATGAGATGCGAATGACAATAAAGAACCTTGACCTTAATCTCATTAATCCTGTTTCAATTAATTATTTATGTTTTATCACACTGGCTACATGCTGAGTTATACATTATGCTGCTTAAGGCCATATTGTGTGCAGTTTATTTAATTTTGAAGCTAATCTGCTTCCCAAATCTTGGTTTGTACACATGGACACTTTGAGATATAAGAGGTCTTAACAATGTTGTTATTAGGAAGTATTTGTAGTTTATCTACTAATAGAATTAGTTACATAAGTTCCTCAATGACTTTCTTTTAATATTTGGTGAGGGTACATATACTTGTGTTGTACTCAACAAATTCATTGTTCTATAATGTTTTAATAACATTTTATTTAAGTATAGTTGATATAGGGCAGCACGGTGGCGCAACTGGTAGAGCTGCTGCCTCTCAGTGAGCAGGTCCCTGGTTCAAACCCCGGTCCAGGGGCCTTTCTGGGTGGAGTTTGCATGTTCTCTCCGTGCATGCGTGGGTTTTCTCCGGGT
>NC_056511.1:20269318-20273056 GCF_014905685.2 Nematolebias whitei | reverse complement strand
TCAGACTTATTCAGATCAATGAAAATAACAGTCTCTGTCCATCTGGTAGATTTGAGGTCATCAGGGTCAGATAAGGGTCAGATCATCAGGTCATCTGGTTCACTACAGTCACAACCCAAAGCTCATGGCCATAGATGTGGGTAGGAACGTAGATCGACCTGTAAATTGAGAGCTTAGCCTTTTGACTCAGCTCTCTCTTTACCACGGCAGACTGATACAGTGCCCGCTTCACTGCTGACACTGCACCTTTCTGCCTATCGATCTCACGCTCCATTTTTCCCTCATTCGTGAACAAGACCTGAGATACTTAAACTCTTCCACTTGGGGTGGGACCTCCTCCCCAACCCAAAGAGGGCACTCTACCCTTTTCCGGCTCAATACCATGGCCTCGAATTTGGAGGAACGATCCACATCCCGGTCGCTTCACACTCGGCTACAAACCGCTCCAGCGAAAGCTGTAGATCACGACCTGATGAAGCCAATAGGACCACATCATCTGCAAAAAACAGAGAAGCGATCCTAAGGCCACCAAAACGGATCCCTTCTACTCCTTGGCTGCACCTAAAAATTCTGTCCATAAAAGTTATGAACAGAATCGGTGAAAAAGGGCAACTTTGGCGGAGTCCAGCACTCATTGGGAATAAGCCCGACTTACTGCCAGCAATGCAGACCCAGCTCTGACACCGGTCATACAGGGACCTATCAGCCCGTATCAAAGGGCCTGGTACCCCATACTCCCGGAGTACCCCCCACAGGGCTCCCCGAGGGACACAGTCGAACACCTTCTCCAAGTCCACAAAGCGCATGTAGACTGGTTAGGCAAACCCCCACACACACTCCAGGACCCTGCTGAGGGTGTGGAGCTGGTCCAGTGTTCCATGACCAGGACAAAAACTGTACTGCTCCTCTTGAATCCGAGGTTCGACTATCCAATGGACCCTCCTCTCCAGAACCCTCAAATAGATCTTACCAGGGAGGCTTAAGAGCGTGATTCCCCTGTAGTTGGAACACACTCTACGGTCCCCTTTTTTGAATAGGGGGACCACCACCACAGTCAGCCAATCCAGGGCAACTGCCCCGATGTCCACGCAATATTGCAGAGTCGTGTAAACCAACAAAACCCCACCACATCCAGAGCCTTAAGGAACTTCGGACGAATCTCATCCACCCCTGGGGCCTTGCCACCGAGGAGCTTTTTAACCACCTCGGTGACCTTAGCACCAGAGATTGGAGAGCCCCATCCAAAGTCCCCAGGCTCCGCTTCCTCAGTGGAAGACATGCCAGCAGGATTGAGGCGGTCTTCGAAGTATTCTGCCCACCGACCCACAACATCCCGAGTTGAGGTCAGCAGCACACTACCTCCACTATAAATAGTGTTGGTGGCGTACCACTTTCCCCTACTGAGATGCCGGATGATAGACCAGAATCGCGTCAAAGCTGTACGGAAGTCATTCTCCATGCCTCTCCGAACTCCTCCCATGCCCGAGTTTTTGCCTCAACGACCACCCGAGCCACATGTCGCTTGGACTGCCGGTACCCATCAGCTGCTTCTGGGGTCCCACAGGCCAAAAATGCCCGATAGGACTCCTTCTTCAGCCTGACAGCATCCCTCACTGCCAGTGTCCACCATCGGGTTCGAGGGTTACTGCCGCGACAGGCACTGACAACCTTGTGGCCACAGCTCCGATAAGCCACCTTGACAATAGAGGCGTGGAACATAGCCCACTCTGACTCAATGTCCCCCTCCTCCCCCAGAACATGTTCGAAGCTCTCCCGGAGGTGGGAGTTAAAGCTCCGTCTCATGGGAGACTCTGCCAGATGTTCTCAGCAGACCCTCACAATATGTTTGGGTCTGCCAGGTCTGACTGGCATCATCCCCCACCATCGGAGCCAACTCACCAATAGGTAGTTGTCAGTTGACAGCTCTGCCCCTCTCTTCACCCGAGTGTCTAAGACATGCGGCCGCAGATCAGATAAGACGACAACAAAGTCGATAATCGAACTGCAGCCTAGGGTGTCCTGGTGCCAAGAGCAGATATGGACACCTTTATGCTCGAACATGATGTTCGTTATGGACAATCCATGACGAGCACAGAAATCCAATAACAGAACACCACTCGGAATCAGATCAGGGGGTCCGTTGCTCCCAACCACACCCCTCCAGGTCTCACTGTCATTGCCCACGTGAGCGTTGAAGTCCCCCAGTAGAACAAGGGAGTCCCCAGGAGGCCACTCTCCAGTACCCCCTTCAAGGACTCAAAAAAGGGTGGGTAATCTGAGCTGTTGTTTGGCGCATAAGCACAAGCAACAGTTACAACCTGTCCCCCCACATGTTCACCGGGGTGAACCCCAACGTACAGGCACCAAGATGGGGCAACAAGTACAAACCAGATTCCAAAAAAGTTGGGACACTAAACAAATTGTGAATAAAAACTGAATGCAATGATGTGGAGATGGCAAATGTCAATATTTTATTCGTAATATAACATAGATGACAGATCAAAAGTTTAATCTGAGTAAATGTAACATTTTAAAGGAAAAAATATGTTGATTCAAAATTTCACAGTGTCAACAAATCACAAAAAAGTTGGGACAAGTAGCAATAATGGCTGGAAAAAGGAAATTGAGCATATAACGAACAGCTGGAAGACCAATTAACACTAATTAGGTCAATTGACAACATGATTGGGTATAAAAAGAGCTTCTCAGAGTGTCAGTGTCTCTCAGAAGCCAAGATGGTAAGAGGATCACCAATTCCACCATTGTTGCGCAGAAAGATAGTGCAACAATACCAGAATGGTGTTACCCAGCGTAAAATAGCAAAGACTTTTAAGTTATCATCATCAACTGTGCATAACATCATCAAAAGATTCAGAGAATCTGGAACAATCGCTGTGCGTAAGGGTCAAGGCCGTAAAACTCTACTGGATGCTCATGATCTCCGGGCCCTTAAACCCGGAGATCACGGGTTTAATACGGTGTGATCCAAGATCCAAGATGGCGCCAGTGTGTAGGGCTGCCCGTCTCTCGTTCTCTGCTTGTATTTTATTTTTGTTGTTTTTACAATGGTTGGTGCAGTGTGCCGAGTCATATTTTCAGTATGATCGTCGGGCACTTTTGGAGCTCCGTACATTTGCTGAAATTCCCGCAGAGTTTTTGAACAGCGGCCAGCACTCTCCCCCACCGGTCCTATCTGAGATTCCTGCGTTCCTTCTGCGTGACCCTGGCCTTTCTCCATGGAGGAAACATCGAAGACGTCGTGGGAAGCGTGCAGGGATTTTGGTGAAACTGGGGCAAAGTGTGGATTATTCTATCAGGACTCGCTCTGGATCTGATCATCTCCTCTCTGACCCGTGGTGCTCCCGGGGCCCAGCTGCTGGCCAGCTGCCCGCACGCTCAGTCCATGGAAACACCTGGAGTTGTTTACCTGTGCGCCGCACCAGCAGACCAGGAGGAGCTGTTCTTCATAACCTGCGCCCGCTGGCGCGCGCGTCTCCATCCACGGCTGTGCCTGTGTTGGACAATATCAGGATGTGTTTAATCAACGCAAGGTCTGTTTCCAACAAGACATTTATCCTCAATGACTTTTTTAAAGATGAGTTGGATTTTCTGTTTGTCACAGAATCTTGGATTTCTGATGTTGAGTCCAGCGCCCTGGTGGAACTACTTCCTCCAGACTGTCTGTGTTTCAATGCCCCGCGGCCATCAGGTCGGCGCGGGGGCGGGGGGGGGGGGGGG
>NC_056511.1:20262396-20269218 GCF_014905685.2 Nematolebias whitei | reverse complement strand
GGGGGGGGGGATTATTAACAGTTTTTAAAGCAAACTTGGCCTGTAAACAGTTGTCCATCCCTGTGTCCCGCGCCAGCTTCGAGCTGAGCGCCTTTGAACTCGGACACTCTCCTACGGTTCTGTGCGCACTTGTCTACCGCCCACCTCGTTCTAAGGACTTCATAAATGAATTATCTGACTTTTTGGCTGATATCACACAAAGATACACTCACTTTTTGCTTATTGGTGACTTTAATTTGCATGTGTGTTGTCAGGAGAAGCCCTTAGTGAAGGACTTTCTAGATTTATTGGACTCTTTTGGCTTAGCTCAGCAGGTGAGCGGCCCCACCCAGGAACATGGTCACACGCTGGACCTCGTTTTAACACGCGATGTCTCTGTTTCTAATTTGAAAATCGGTGACAATGTTTTTTCAGATCACATGCCTGTATTGTTTGACTTCACCCCCCCCTTGTCATACTGCTAAGACGTGCGTTCCTGCACGTACGGTTCCATTAACCGTTTCACTGCTGCTCGTTTTAATGAAGGTTTTAACTCTGAGAGGATCGAACAGCTCTCGGTGTCTCTTACCACTGAGGAGCTAACCTCTCAGTTCAACTCTGCCTGTTTAAATGTTCTGGACCGTGTTGCTCCCCTTAAGACCAGAAAAACAAAACTTAAATCAGAGCCCTGGCTGAATGACGTCACGTGAGCCGTTAGGCAGCAGTGTCGCAAAGCTGAACGAAAGTGGAGGAAGGACAGGCTCCAGGTGTCTTTTCAAATGTTAAGGGAGAGTTGGCGTCACTATCAGAAAACCGTTAAAGCTGCCAAATGTAAATTATTTTCTGATTTAATTGTCTCCAACTCCCACAACCCCCGAGTTCTTTTCTCCACCCTGAACTCAGTTCTACACCTCAGTGAGCCTTCACCTCTGGAAGCCTCAACTGAGCTGTGTGAGAACTTCCTCCATTTCTTTTTAGAAAAAGTGGCAAACACCCGGGCACTCATTTCTCTACCAGCTCATGATCTGTCCATCCCATCTCAGTGCGTGGCTGTGTTTGACCACTTTGAGCCCATCTCTCTGTCCTCTCTGGAGCAGGTAATGTGCAGCATGAAGCCATCTGGTTCCCCCTTTGATGTGGTCCCCCCTCGACTGCTAAAGGAAGTTTTTCCTACCCTGGGTCCTTTTATCCTCGCTATTCTGAATAGCAGTTTATCCTCAGGTGTGGTGCCAAAGACTTTTAAACATGCTGCTGTCCAGCCCCTCCTGAAAAAACCTAACCTTGACCCCTCAGTCATGTCCAACTTCCGGCCTGTCTCCAGACTCCCATTCACCTCTAAACTACTGGAAAAAATTGTGGAGTCTCAGTTGAAACAGTTTTTGGGGGATCACGCTATCCTTGAGTTATTCCAATCTGGCTTCAAATCTCTCCATAGCACTGAAACTGCTCTACTGAAGGTTTTTAATGACATTTTCATATCCACAGACGCAGGTGATTCTGTGCTGCTTGTCCTATTGGACCTTACATCTGCTTTTGACACCATCGACCACAACATCCTCAATTCTAGACTGGAGCAGTGGGTGGGCATCACAGGGTCAGCCCTTAAATGGTTTGGGTCCTACCTCTCTGACAGAACCTTCTGTGTCAATATCAAAGATTTTAGTTTGGCATCGACAGCGCTCCAGTGGGGGGTACCGCAGGGGTCCATCCTCGGTCCCCTTCTCTTTTCTTTATACCTGCTGCCACTAGGTGCTATCTTCCGCAAACACGACATACCCTTTCATTTCTATGCCGATGATTGCCAAATTTACTTCCCCCTGAGGCAAAGAGACACACGCTCTATTCAGCCTCTTCTTGACTGCCTGGCTAACATCCGGGACTGGATGGCTTTAAACTTCTTAAGCTTCAATGAGAAGAAGTCTGAAGTCATGCTGTTCCATCCCAGTGGCTCACTCATGAACCATGACATTGACCTTTTCTCTCTAGCCCCGCTAGAGAAACAAAAGGTCACTAATCTGGGGGTGATAATGGACCCGTCCTTAAAACTCAACAGTCACGTAAACATGATGGTCAAATCCTGTTTTTTTTTCAGCTGAGACGGCTGTCTAAGCTGAAGCCTATACTCTTCAAAAAGAACCTTGATACAGTGATCCACGCCTTCATAACATCTAGGCTTGATTACTGCAATTCACTTCTGTTTGGAATCAGTCAGTCCTCCATTGCTCGTCTACAACTGGTCCAAAATGCTGCAGCCCGATTTTTAACTGGTACAGGCTATAGAGAGCACATCACGCCAGTTTTGGCCTCCCTGCACTGGCTACCCATTCACCTTCGGATCCATTTCAAAATTCTCATGTATGTTTTTAAATCACTGAACAGTTCCGCCCCATCCTATCTCACTGATCTTCTGCAGCCATATGTCCCACCGCGCTCTCTGAGGTCAGCAGACCAGATACTTCTCTCAGTCCCAGAAACCCGTCGTAAGCTCAGAGGTGACAGGGCTTTCTCTGTTGCAGGTCCACAACTGTGGAATGAGTTGCCACTGAGTGTCCGGCAGGCTCCCACACTCTCAGTCTTTAAGTCTCGCTTGAAGACCCACTTCTATTCGCTTGCCTTTAACATGGTGTGATTTGTTTTGGTCCGGTCTGTTCTCTACTCTGTTGGCCATTTTAATTAGCTTCTGCTGCTATTTATATCTGTATTTCTATTTTATGTTTTCCTGTCTGCTGTGCATGTTTGGTTCTTTTGTACAGCACTTTGGTTGGCCTTGTTGCTGTTTTAAGTGCTATATAAATAAATTGGTATTGGTATTGGTATTAAACGTCACTGCACCTCAAACAGGAATGCCACTGTCAAGGAAATAACAGAATGGGCTCAGGAATACTTCCAGAAAGCATTGTCAGTGAACACAATCCACTGTGCCATCCACCGTTGCCAGCTGAAACTCTACAGTGCAAAGAGGAAGCCATTTCTAAGCAAGCTTCACAAGCTCAGATGTTTGCACTGGGCCAGGGGTCATTTAAAATGGAGTGTGGCAAAATGGAAGACTGTTCTGTGGTCAGATGAGTCACGATTTGAAGTTCTTTATGGAACACTGGGACGCAATGTCATCCGGACCAGAGAGGACAAGGATAGCCCAAGTTGTTATCAACGCTCCATTCAGAAGCCTGCATCACTGATGGTATGGGGTTGCATGAGCGCTTGTGGCATGGGCAGCTTGCATGTCTGGAAAGGCACCATTAATGCAGAGAACTATGTTCAGGTTCTAGAACAACATATGCTCATATCTAGACGTCATCTCTTTCAGGGAAGACCCTGCATTTTTCAACATGATAATGCCAGACCACATTCTGCAGCAATCACAACATCATGGCTACGTAGGAGAAGGATCCGGGTACTGAAATGGCCAGCCTGCAGTCCAGATCTTTCACCTATAGAGAACATTTGGCGCATCATAAAGAGGAAGGTGTGACAAAGAAGGCCCAAGACGATTGAACAGTTAGAGGCCTATATTAGACCTGAATGGGAGAGCATTCCTATTTCTAAACTTGAGAAACTGGTCTCCTCTGTCCCCAGATGTCTGTTGAGTGTTGTAAGAAGAAGGGGGGATGCCACACAGTGGTAAAAATGGATTTGTCCCAACTTTTTTGGGATTTGTTGACGCCATAAAATTTGGAAACAACAGATTTTTCCCTTAAAATGATACATTCTCTCAGTTTAAACTTTTGATCTGTGATTTGTGTTCTATTCTGAATAAAATATTAGGTGTTGGCACCTCCACATCATTGCATTCAGTTTTTATTCACAATTTGTTTAATGTCCCAACTTTTTTGGAATCCGGTTGTATGCCCACTCCTGCTCAGCGCCTCTCACCAGGGGAAACTCCCGAGTGGAAGAGTGTCCAACCCCTCTCAAGGAAACTGGTTCCAGAGCCAGAGCCATGCGTAGAGGTGAGTCCGACTATTTCTAGCCGGAACCTCTGAACCTCACTTACCAGCTCAGGCTTCTTCCCCACCAGAGAGGTGACATTCCATGTCCCAATAGCCAGCTTCTGTACCTGAGGATCAGACCGTCAGGGTCCCCGCCCTCGGCTACCACCCACCCCACATTGCACCCAACCCCTTTGGGGGTTGGGTGCAATGTGGGGTCCTTAGGGGGACCCACGTCTTCTCTTTGGGCTGTGCCCGGCCGGGCTCCATGGGTAAAAGCCTGGCTACCATGTGCTCGCCAACGTGCCCCCCACCTCCAGGGAGAACTCTTAGAAAGTGATAATTTGATCCACATCCACAAATGATTAACATTTAGTGTCAACCTAATAGAAGATGACCACCAAAGCTAACTGATCTTTGCAAATACAAATAAGACTAGAGCTCAACCATTGGAGACATTGGGCTAAAGTTGGTGTGAGAGTCACCCCCATTCTTTAAAATACCGTAAATAACCTTTATTTCAATTTGACCAAAAATGGCTATCATTTTGGGCCTTTTTAACGCATGATGGTCTTAGTTTAAAACTGTGAAATGAAAAATGGCAGCATGCCATTCAAGAAATTCTGGGCATTTGATTCATGTCTGTCTGTACTGTTGTATTAATGAACAGAAACATAGAAAAGTTTTAAATAGCAAACATACTATTGACTAAAATTTCCTAAAATAAAGACCAACTAAAAAGAGAACTGAAGCACTGATTGTTACACAAAATAATTTCACTGAAATTTTTTTTATGGTAAAACTGATGCTGGGGCAGCACGATGGCACAACTGGTAGAGCTGCTGCCTCTCAGCGAGCAGGTCCTTGGTTCAAACCCTGGTCCAGGGGCCTTTCTGGGTGGAGTTTGCATGTTCTCTCCGTGCATGCGTGGGTTTTCTCCGGGTACTCCGGTTTCCTCCCACAGTCCAAAAACATGCATGTTAGGCTGATTGGTAACTCTAAATTGTCCCTAGGTGTGAGTGAGAGAGTGAATGTTTGTTTGTCTCGTTTGTCTCTTTGTGGCCCTGTGATGGACTTGCGACCCGTCCAGGGTGTACCCCGCCCCTCGCACAGTGATTGCTGGACATGGGCACCAGCGACCCCCGTGACCCAAAATGGAATAAGCGGGTAAAGAAAATGGATGGATGGATGGAAACTGATGCTTGTTTTAGACTTTGAATTAAAAAATATGCAAAAAATATATTTAAAAAAATCATAAGTGAAAGAAAACGAGCAGAGCAAAGGTGGTTGGTTTAGCAAGAGGTTTTGGTCTCTGAGAATAACGTGTTTTATTTTAAGGTTCAGCTCTTACGGTTCACTCTTGTCCCTGGTGTTCTATAAATGCCTTACCTCATTAGGAGCCACATATGTAGGCTGTCGCTCAAATCTGACGGCAAGAAACATAAAGTAACCTTGAACTACATTTTGCAAAACACTGTGCTCTGTAATCTGCACACAAGCAATCACACACACACACACACACACAGGTTCCAGGTAACTGTGGTGTTTGCTCATTAATAGTGATGTAAGGGGAAAAGTCAACATGTCTTTAACTACTTCTTGTTTTGAGAGTAAATTTGAGGTACACGTCTCAGGTGGAGAATTTGTCACTTTTGCAGTCGATGCTCTGTACATCTATTCATAAACAGGTGCTATGTATTAAGAAGTCTGTCTTTTTTTAGCCTTTATCCTCTCTTTTTTAAAATGTTTTTGTGATCTTTTATATTATTCTGTTTTGTTCCATGCAAAAAACAATTATTTCATACCAGTGTTAAGAATTGGTCATCAGGTTTGTGTGTTCTGTGCACATGCCAGTATTCCACAAATACAAAGAGCTGTGAAGGAAGGTGTGACTTTTTTTTTTCTTTGTTTGTTTGTGTTACATTTTATTGCCAGCATAACTTAATTTAATTTTTAATGGTTGTATTCAAAAAGTCCCCTCCTATATGTACTGTAATTGTATCACAAAGCCTTTTTATGTATTAAAATCTTTGTTTATACACGGGAAAAATATTACTTTATTCCATTTCTTAAGTTTAGTTTCTAACCCATTCAGCTCTGTACAAATAAAAATTACATTTAAAAAACAATTTAGCAAAACCAAAAGATTAAAACTAGTAAATAAAAGTGGAAAATACAGAATCATAGAAGACCTGAAGACCTTTGAAAAATTTAGAGATTATTATTATCAGACCGTAGATTAACAAACTTCATCAGAGACTGGAATACTTAGCTAATGTTGTAGCTGTGAATAATTAGCTGATTCCAATCCAAGCTGTGACTCATAACCCATTTGACAACTAGAAAACTTTTGAATAAATTTTGAAGGGTGTTGGTGCAACCACTAGCTGAAATTCCAAAATACATGAACTTTCTCCTATGAAGCAAAGCAATCATTTTAGAATATATTAGTAATAATCCAAGCTAAAAACACCTTTGTTTTGATGTTTAAGAAGTGTAAAGAGAACCATAATACAAAGATACGTTAAAGCTGCTGTTAATGGATCATTATAGTCAGCATGGTAACCACAAACCTGTTTATTACTATTTGAATTTAGTACTGAAAGTAGAAATAAACCTCCAACAAACAAAATAGAGGCACAAGCCTCTTTTTGTTGCACATCAATTTTCATGTGCCTACAGTTTTTTTTATGCCAGAAAGAAAAGAGTCCTATGGCATAAGAGACACATGGCTAGAGGAAAAAAATAAATCAATGTTTATGTTTAAACACAGAAATTGAAACCTCTTGAGATAGATAGATAGAATAGATGGATAGATAGATGGATAGATAGATAGATAGATAGATAGATAGATAGATAGATAGATAGATAGATAGATAGATAGATAGATAGATAGATAGATAGATAGATAGAT
>NC_056511.1:20253268-20262296 GCF_014905685.2 Nematolebias whitei | reverse complement strand
GATAGATAGATAGATAGATAGATAGATAGATAGATAGATAGATAGATAGATAGATAGATAGATAGATAGATAGATAGATAGATAGATAGATAGATAGATAGATAGATAGATAGATAGATAGATAGATAGATAGATAGATAGATAGATAGATAGATAGATAGATAGATAGATAGATAGATAGATGGATAGATGGATAGATGGATAGATGGATGAAAGCATTCGGGCCCAAAAAATCCAACCTGGCCCTAGCCCACAGCCATCATGTCTGAACCCCATCCAACCTGACGAATTAACTGTAAGTACAGGTCTGAACCCAGAAAAAAAATAAAAAATTAATTAGTTATTAACGGTCGGGGATGCACAGCTGAATAAAAAAGGCAGAAGATTGAACCTGAGGAGGTGTTTGTCCTTTAATGGCCGACAAAGTTTCTGCCTACATTCTGCATTACTCAGACATGGACCCTGCTCTGACACGTCTGCTTTGGGATCTCACCTGTTTGGGTTGTCAGCCGTGTGCATCAGAAAAGTGTAGCGTCTGAATGAGCGACCATTTGGGCGATGGGTGGCTTCCTGGCAGTGCAGTCCCATCTGAAGCTTAACTGAACTTTTTACCTCTTTCAAGGCCAGTCAACTCGAGGTGCAATGGCCGCGTGCGACTGGTGATGCTATGGCAAGCCATGTTGTCATATAATTGGATCAGGGCTGATCCTCTGACCTAATCAAATTCCAACACTGACCCGGCCCGCCCATCCAACACATTATCATGGCCCGGCCCGACCTGACCGGAATTTGAGTCGGGCTGGGCTTCGGGCTCGAGTTAGAAATGACAGCTTTAATAGGGAGTACTACATTCATGATTAACATATACAGTATATATGCACCAGTATACATACATAATTTGGTCTAATTTCAAATCAGTAGTACAAATGTTGAAGCTGCACTAAGATTTCTCCACGGCCATTTAACTAGATTTTTTTCTGCGAAAATAGATCATGAAAAAAAATCCTTCATTGTAGTTACAGTGATGCTATGTAGCCTTTAGTAAAAATGCAATGCTTAGAACCCTATAGGAGATACAGTTTGGACATGGTATTTGTCCAAAAATCAATGTCAGGTTGAGCTCTGTGGTTTCAGTAACAATTCTCTACATCCCTCAGATAAATTCTGACTGCTGCATGCACACTTTTCTTACACAAGTGCGCCACTTGGAATTTCTATTGATAATGATAACATGAACCTCTGCTGCACGGCTCACGTACAAACACTGGAGCGGAAAAGAATAAAAACTAATGAGTCAAGATAAAGATAATTGTGTCATTTATTATCTATTTGAAATATTTATTTATTATCTGTAGATAACCTTTTTACTATATTTTAATAGGATAGATACTTATTTTGTTTGTTTTCTTTCTCGTTTGATTTGGCTTTAAGCGTCTGGCTTTTAGATTGTTTGGTGACCTTTAAAATTGTTCCCCAAGAAAAGGGCTGGCTGTAAAAGTTGACCAGTTTGTAAGGAAAATTGGAGTATTATGTGTGTGTGTGTGTGTCTGTATGAGCATATTTATACAATTCACTTGTGTGTGTGTGTGTGTGTGTGTGTGTGTTCAGGCATGTAGGTGGTATAGCAGCATGCTGTATGGAGCATATTGCCCTGCTAGGTCGATGTGTGGGTTTTAGAGCGTTTGTTGAAGAGTGATTCAAACTATCCAGAGTCAAAGCCCTCCATGCTTTTCATATCTATTCCTGCCTTTTTTATGCCGGCGTACCATTTCTGTACTGGCTTCTCTAAGGATGTGTTACGAAATGATCTCCTACCTCGCCAAGCATAATAAAACACCCACACACTGTTGTATAACACAGCTCAGTTAAAGAAGTTCTTAAATGTCTTCTGGTGCTGCTTTTTTTTTTTTTGTTGTTAAGATTTATTATCCAAAACATTATGACCTAGGTGAACTAATGTGTGACTTTTGCTGTCATTCAACCACATCTGGTTGATACAGAACATGAAGCATATCTTTCTTGCAAACTCGTTCCATGCAAGGTGCCCTGTCCTCTGTGAGATCAAGGTGAATAAACAGTCTCCTATTCTTCTGCCAAGAATAAAACCGTATGAACTATAGCAGGCTTTATTGGGAAAACTGGGAGAAAAAAGACACAAACATTACAAAATACAACACACTTTAGTCGGGTCTGGACAGAGAGTCTAGGCAGGATGGAGAGGATGGAGAAAAGTTTCAGGAGTGATTTGCAACAAAAGTGTGTCAGCAAAGGTCAAAACAAAAAAATATACAAGACAGTGGTGAGACCAGCTATGTGGTGTGGTCTGGAGACAGTGGCACTGACAAAAAGACAGGAGAAAGAACTGGAAGTGGCAGAAATTAAGATGCTGAGGTTCTCTTTAGGCGTGACAAGGATGGATATGATTAGGAATAAGATCATCAGAGGTACAGCACAGGTTGAACTAAAGTTAGAGAGGCTAGACTGAGATGGTTTGGACATGTCCAGAGGAGGGACAGTGGGTATACTGGTAGAAGGATGTTAGAAATGCAGCTGCCAGGAAAACGACAAAGAGGAAATATATGGATGCAGTTAGAGAGGACACGGAAGTAGTTGGAGTGAGGACAGAGGATGCAGAGGACAGAGTGAGATGGAGGAGGATGACTCGCTGTGGAGACCCCTGAAGAGGGAAAAGCCAAAAGAAGAAGAATTATGGAGACCAAAGTCTCATCCAGCTCCTCCTTTCTGCCCACAGGGATTACATTAGACGAGATTATACTTGATTGTGATTAAATGAGATAAAGCTCAATCAACATGTGTAATGATTGAGCATGTTTCTTAATTTTGTGATGTGTACAAGTTAAATGTAGTATTGTTAATGCCCGTATTGTCATGGTTGCTTAACAAATCTAATGCCCGTTCCTTGGAATAAAACGAACAGCTCACCTTGGAAAAGAAAAACAGATATGTGAATTAATAACATTAATGACAATAAATACTGTTTGTGAGGGAGGGGTGGCGCAGAGGTTAGAGAAGGCGAGCCTGTGATCAGAAGGCCGTCGGATCAATCCCTGGGACCGACAACATAAAAATGTCGGTGGGAAAGGCAAAGCACCCACACCTACATCCACCCTTGATTGCCCCAATCTGTGCCTTTGAGCAAGGCACTAACCCCCACCCACAATCTTCTCCTCCGGGCACCCTAGATGGCAGCTCTCTGCTCCGCACTCGGGGCTGTGGTAGCTCGATGGTCTGTGGCTGTGTCAGGAAAGACCTCTGGCATGATAACAACTGTCAAGTCTTTGTGTGAGTTAGTTCACTGTGGCAACCTCTGAGGACGAGAGCAGCCGAAAGAAGAAGAAAATAATTAAATAAAGTTTGTAATGTGTGAAAATGATGAAAAATAATCTGGGAAAAGTGCATCTGCAAGATTTTATTACTACTGTATATGATTTGCACATCATTGCAAAATAATTTTCAACAAGTTTTGTGAAATCTAATACCGTTTGGTAGGAGTTCAACAACTTAAGGAAACAAATTCATGGGAATGTGTCCATACTTTAACAACTTTTTTTGTCTCTGTATCTTTCCTCCTCTTCTGTCCAGTGATGGCTGGGCAGACAGGTATGATGTAACTGATGGCTATCAGAGGGAGGCAGCTGGTGGAATCACTATAAAGCTAAAGTCAGCATATGTGACCTGGTTTGATGATTATTACCTGAACCTGACACCAGATTCTAACCTGAGGAACCCTTGGTTTCCTGAATTTTGGCAGCACCGTTTCCAGTGCAGGCTGAGAGGACATCCACAGGAGAACACAAAGTACAACAGCACTTGCACCTGTTAGTACAACAATGAGCATGTTCCATACACCCTAAAAAAATTGAATATTGTGAAAAAGTTCAATTTTTCTTGTCAGTCATTTCAGAAAGTGAAACTCATACTTTAGACAGAGTGAAATATGTCAAACCTTTATTTCTTGCAATTTTGTTTGTCATTATTCTTAAGCTATAATTATCATAATTACAAGCAATAAATGCTTGAAATATTTCACTCTATGCGTAATGAATGTATGAGTTTCACTTTCTGAAATGATTAACAAGAAGTATATAACTTTTCACAATTTTCAAATTTTTTTACATGCACCTGTAGACAGTTTTACTTGTCTGAAGCTGTGTAAGCAAATCCTGTAAATGCATATTTTAAAAAGAGCACAAAGTTTTGACCCATTTAAGACATTTAAGAGGAGTGCTTCTGTTCACAACAGGGAGGGAGTCTCTGAGTCTTCAGTATGCTCAAGACACCAAAATGGGTTTTGTCATAAATGCAATATATTCCATGGCTTATGGTCTACACGCCATGCAGCAAGTTCTCTGTCCAGGATTTAAGGTATGATGTTTCTCCATTTGCTTGATTAAAGTCATCCACATTTGGACAGGACAGCATTGACAGTGTTTGCTCTTCTGCAGGGTTTGTGCAAAAACATGCGTCCCATTGACGGACGCAAGCTGCTGGATTTCTTAATGAGAACTAACTTCACTGGTGTTTCTGGAGAGAAAATCCACTTTGACCAGAATGGAGATTCGCCTGGCAGGTCTGGATTCTTCTCAGAGTTAAAAAAGGAGGAGAGAGTGAGGAGAAGAAGAAAAAAAAATGCATGTGGTAAAGGTGACAAAACATGTGCTTTAGGTATGAAATCATGAACTTCAAGCAGACTGGCGAAGACGAATTTGCATACATCCACGTAGGAAGCTGGGATCAGGGCGGCCTGAAGATGAACGATGAGGAAATCTGGAGCAATAACAGTGATGTCATCCAATCAGTTTGCTCTGAGCCCTGCAAAAAGGCTCAAATTAAGGTATTTATATATTTTTTGTCATGGTAATCTCTAAAGACATTGATTTCTTTCAATCCCTCATCCACCATTGTACCTTTACAAAGATGATGCACGTCAAAAGGTGCACATGGCCAAACTTAAATGTATTGCTTCTTTGAATACATGCTTCGTGGACATATATAAAATAAAAAAAATCTGTCAAGTACAACCCACACACAAGCCTTAAATTGATCCCACTGCTTCAGTCTTAATCAAAGCAGCTATCAAATGCACCACAAGAGATTTATTTAATCTTAATGCCTTAACCGTTTCCCATCTGACCTTCTTTAGTTTCCTGAAGCACACACCTATCATAGATATTATGTACTTATGTATTTTTTCCATCCCTAAAATGCTCTTCAACATCAAACCTCTCATACTGACACACATTAATGTGTTTTTATACTGTATGGTTTGAAGAAGATCTGGAAGTTTATGTTTCTTTTAACACGTTATGACCTGCTTTGACCTCAACGGTCCCTTTTAAGTTGAATCACAACAAAAAGGAGTTACTTCTTGCTTCTTGCAGCATCATATTGATAATGCATTATAGCAAACTTCAACAAACTTCTTTTTTTTAGTTTCTGCAAATGTCCCCTTTTTGAGTCAACTGTAAAGCCTTACCGTTGTTGGATAAGCTGAGACTCACGCTGTGGGGTACATCATGGATTCCTGGGGAGTGTGGCAGATGATGTGTCTCTCAGTCTTGTCTCAGGAGAATGTTGAAGACGTTTACATATTTGGAATTATGATAGCAGGGACTCTGCTTTTCGGCAGCGGCGGGGCTCTGCTTTATCGATTTTTGAAAAAGACATTGGCAGCAGTTTCGGCCATGGAAAAGCTTCCGAGTCAGTGTGAAGGACTGGTCCTCGCTGTGGGAACTTTGAATCGTCTGGTTTACGAGCTTAACCGTAAGGTGGAGGCGATTGAGATGAGAATCGCAGGCCACCTGCGGCTTCTGGGACTCGTCAGCGTGGTGGGTTTGACCTTGAAGGAGACTCATAGCATGGATCAGTGGAATGGAATCCCACAATTAGGCATTTTTGGAACCAGAACGCCCAGATGGACTCAAGGCTGAAGAAAAAAGTAATCTGTCTGCCTGAAGGAAAACAAGAATCAAGCTTATCTGAATCTGACTCCCGACGGCCTCGGAGACAGGCCGACTATCAATTTCTCCTGGGACATGAATACCCAAGGACAAAAGCTTCATCTATCCCGTTCTGTGCAAGCTTATCAGAACTGTCTGCTGAAACAACATCTTCAGAAACTGTGGCTGATCTGAAAAAACGCTCATGGATAAATCTCAACACCTCGATGTCAAATGCAAATGTAATCATATTTTAATTGTGCTTGCTGGTAGAGTTTTTTGATGTCTCAAATCGTGTCCTGATAGACAAGATGTGAAAGATCTTTTTTTGTAATACCACTATCTACCCTTATGTTTCTACCCCTTTTCCTATCTAAGATTATTATCTGATAATGATAAAAATGGCCGTGCTTTCTACAGTTGCAGCTTCGTGCACTCCGCCCATCTTTCGGACGACTGTACGTACATATTCGCGTTGTACCTCGGTGCAATTCCAGTAAAGTTTATTCTGATTCTGATTCTGATTACAAAGTTAGATGATACTGTAAGACCATGTATCCTATTGTGCCAGTGCTTAATTTGAGCCACATCCTGCTAGAACAGGATCTGGGGACTCTCTTATTTTGACAGGGTGTGTTCTGGTAACTGTTTGCTTGGATCCAGTAACCCTCTGGCTTACTAATAATAAAGTTATGAACAAATATGACTGCTTTGAACAAATAAAACTTATTTTGGATATATAAACTGAAAATATCAAAGTTTATGCTCAATAATCCAGATAAAAAAATTCAACAAAATTCATTCTATGGGAGTGTGCTGCTTATGGGACTGAGTTTGTTTGTGGCTACACGGACTGATGAAGTCCTTTGGACGAAGGACGAAACGTCTCAACAAAAAAAGAAACCGTCAAGATGACCTGACCGAACGTTGTTGGATAAACTGAAAATAATTATATAAACACTAATTTTAAACACAACAGCCACAAGTTCCAAGCATAAGACCTGCCTCTTCAAGTAGCATTTCCACGTTTACCCTTAAAAAAAAAATCACCTCACCTAAAAGAGTGGTGGGGTGAGTGCTGAGCTAACCAGCCAGTCGTATGCGGGCAGGAGCTCACAGCCGTGGTTCACATGTGGAGTCGGACAACAACGAGCAGGGACAGAGTCGGGGTCGGTTCCGAGTTACTTGACGGCTCTGAAAAGTAAGGGGGGGAAGGATGCTTGACAGATGCGGAGTGTTTACAAATGTAGGTAAACGTAGATGTTTAACAACCCGTTAAAATACATCAAAATTCAGGACATTGCATCTACTTTATACAAAATTTTCTAGGGGAGGACCTTCCCCCACACCTCCTTGCATTCATTCTCCATCCCCACTGCCCCACCCTCTGTGTTCCAGCATCAATTGATTTACAGATTAAGCCCTGTAGTGCGCTAACCAGAAAAAATATATTCACTATGACAAATGAATATAGTGAGTAAAGTTGCAGTGATGCATAGATTTAAAACATTAAAACAAAAGTTATTCAAACTTCTTTTTGTCACAGTATTTATAAAAATGCATGAACTCTGTCATTTACTGCCTTTCAATGTAAAATTATTTTTCAAAATTTGTTTCCTTGGGAGGGACGAGTGTTTAATATAAATGTCCATAATGAATCACCTCCATACATTGTAGCCAAATGGTATCTTAGGCCCATTTTCTCGAGATCACCTATAATAATGTTTATTTGTTGAAGGGTTGCAGAGGGATTATTTTTTTATGAATAAAACAACTTAATGACTTTCTTTACGTTTTTTTCTTTTGATCCCATGATGAAGCAATCTTAATTTCCCAGCTCTACGGGGAAGCCAGAGTGTAAGTTTAGCTACAGAAAAGTGCCGTTGGAGCTTTGAGACCTTTCTGCCCTTTCAAATACTGTGTGTGTGTGGGTGTGCGTGTGCACATGTGTGTGCATAGGTGATTCGCAAAGGAGAGGTGAGCTGCTGCTGGACTTGTACTCCCTGCAAAGAGAACGAGTTTGTGTTTGATGAGTACACTTGCCGCGCTTGTATCCTGGGTTCCTGGCCTACAGATGACCTCACTGGTAAACAAACAATCAGTTTACATCGCAGTTAATTGGACATACAAGATTTCCAAACAGGTCAAAATTTTATTTTTGCACCAAAGTTACTTTCACAAATCTCCTTCTTAAAGTCAAAATACCTCATACACATACTTACACATGCTGGCAAACACAAAACCAAGACTTGCTAATTGAAACTAAAACTAATTGATTTTTGTGTAGTAATAAATAATTAATCAGTGTGAATATTTATGTTCTGAATGCACAAGGAAACAATAGTTCAGAAATTTCCAAGCTTTACTCATCCTTTCTTTCAGGTTGTGAACCCATTCCAGTGCAGTATGTGCGTTGGGGAGATCCAGAGCCAATCGTCGCTGTAGTCTTTGCCTGTCTGGGCCTCCTGGCGACGCTTTTTGTCACTTCTGTATTCATCAAGTAATTATAGACAAAAACTGTCCAACAATCTATATTGTAGCTAGTAATCACAATGTGTTCTTGACAGAACTAGAATGTATGAATCTGCCTGTACATTATTGACACATTTAGACTCTAAATAATGTGATTTGTCTGTAGATTTTGGGACACTCCTGTGGTGAAGTCTTCCAGTCGGGAGCTCTGCTACATCATTCTGGCTGGAATATGTCTGGGTTACCTGTGCACTTTCAGCCTCCTCGCCAAACCACACATTATCTATTGCTATTTACAACGGCTAGGAATTGGTCTGTCCCCTGCCATGAGTTACTCTGCTCTTGTCACCAAGGTACTTGCATCTTTGTTCACTTACTGGGAGGTATGCAGAAACAAATATGCACAAACACATACAAATATTGGTTAGTTTCATGTTTCGCTTCTTGTGAAACTTTGTGAAACTTTGCTTTCAGTTAAATATAAGAAGTTGCAGTTTTAAATACTGACTTAGAATTCAATCAGTGCTTTGAAAGGTAAAATTGGATTTAAGTGTTCATTCATTCATTTTGTGTACACAAAATGAATGAATGAACAC
>NC_056511.1:20250674-20253168 GCF_014905685.2 Nematolebias whitei | reverse complement strand
ATATATCAGTGGGTTTAGCAGAAAACAAAATTTTCTTCTTTAGCTCAAAATGCAGCATCTTTTTTTTCTTTTGTCAAGTTTGAAAGCTTGAAGGGGGACATGTTTCTCCCAGCTGTCACTGCTGGTCCCAGCGGATGCTTGATGTGGGATGCATTCAAAAGTGAGCAGTTTCTGCCAAAATAAGATTGGCTAACGTTGGCAAACATGTTATTTACCTGCTACAATGTTCACTAAAATTCCTGCAGGTTCATCATACATATATCATGCATCTCTCATAGTCTGAAACAAATAAAAAAAGAAATTGAAACATATCCTGCATTTTTTGGGGGGTCCAAGTATCTTCAAAGATATTCTGCTGTAAAGTTTTTTTTGTTTGTTTGGAGCTAAAAGCACTCATTGCAATCTATATAAAAAAATAAATAAATAAATAAATCTTGAACTATTTTAAAATGTGCCGCTTGAAAATGTTTTCTCCAATAGCTCTATAGATGAATTAAAATGCATATTTGACATGTGGGTATGCACCCAACATAAAGTACTGCCCTGAATCAGCTAAACTGAAACGTCAGCCACATGATTGATCTGCATTAGGCTTTTATATACATCAGTTAAAAGTTTCTAGAAAAATGCAAGGAAGACAACTTGGTTTGAGATTGTTTGTTTTATATCTGCATACCATCCATCCATCCATTTTCTTTACCCGTTTATTCCATTTTGGGTCATGGGGGTCGCTGGTGCCCATGTCCAGCAATCACTGTGCGAGGGGCGGGGTACACCCTGAACGAGTCGCAAGTCCATCACAGGGACACATAGAGACAAACGAGACAAACAACCATTCACTCTCTCACTCACACCTAGGGACAATTTAGAGTTACCAATCAGCCTAACATGCATGTTTTTGGTCTGTGGGAGGAAACCGGAGTACCTGGAGAAAACCCACGCATGCACGGAGAGAACATGCAAACTCCACCCAGAAAGGCCCCTGGACCGGGGTTTGAACCAAGGACCTTCTCGCTGAGAGGCAGCAGCTCTACCAGTTGCGCCACCGTGCTGCCCCATGGCTGTTACAGTCTTCTGAATTTATGTTGGGTCAAAAAGCAAAATATACAAAAAGGCGGTGGTTTTAGTTCACTTGTATTCCTTTTTATACTTCTTATCCATCCTATGTAATCTTCTCTTTGCAGCAGCTCAAATTTTCCAGCATTTTGCTCTCTTTCAGCTCTGTCAGTAAATTTCAAGTGGACTCTTAGGAAAAAGTAATGAAATCTGAAAAAAAAAAAAAGAAAACAATATTGTGCGTGTGCATGTGTGTGTGTCTGTAAATGACTCAAGTTTTTATTATGGCACTTCTCTAGGAAGATCCAGTGTCCTGGTTGTGTACAACCCAAAAGAACTGGACCAAGCTTTTCTTAATCTTTTCATGTAATGAGTTTTTTTTGTTTGTATTTGGATTAATTCAGAGATTGGACTCTGTCCAGTGTAATAGCATTTGCTTGGCTCTAATCTCCTAACCCCATAATTCTTAATCAAAATCAAAGCCAGTATTTTTTCTTTATTTTTTTTTTTTCGTATCTAATCTGTCATGAATGAGGTCATGGATTACTATTGCGACCTTGGCATTCTGCTCCACTTCAGCAGGAACCCTGTCCATCTTAGATAATATTGCTTGAGAAACAATGTTGTCATGTTTCTTTGCTCACTTGTTTTTTACATTCCTTTGTAAAATTCCTGTGGAAAATTTGTTGCAAATGAAAAGAGATAAAAATATAGAGCATCTCATATATATGTGTATATATATATTAGGGATACACTATATTGGATTTTTGGCTGATATCCAATATGTTAAAACTTGTTTGACCGATAACCGATACCGATATTTCAAATATAATTTCCTTTGTCAGAACATAGCTTCTTATTTAGGCTTATTTGTTACAAAAATTGTGCAACAGCTGTAAGAGCTGGTGACATATATTCAGTAACAGCCATATGATATGCATAGCACTTTAACTTATATTAAATGAAAAGTGTTAAATGTTATATATTAACATTAGTCACCTGCGATGCTGTCTCACTTGTGGAGGCTTGTTCCAGGTTCTTAGCTGCAGTGTGGGATCCTCTGCACTCTTGTGCATGAAGGACAGACTTTTTAAGTTCAAAATGTTTGTCTATCCATTGTGCTGTAAGACTAATCATGCTAACAGGGCTAACACGACATCCAAATGTATGTGGTAAAACTCACCCAACAAGTCGTGCTATTGGCTATTAGCTTCTCAACGACGTCGGAAATGATGGCTTGTAACTCGGGTAAGGTTACGTCGGAAAAATATCTCCAACTGCGAACGATGTAGCGAGGCTCAACATAGTCCATAAATCTTCGGAATCCGACATCCTCACCAACAAAAAATAAAACTTCCACACCACCGATATTTTGAATTTTCCTCTCCGCCATGAGATCAATAACATATCATATCAATAACAATACCATGCCGATAAT
>NC_056511.1:20247650-20250574 GCF_014905685.2 Nematolebias whitei | reverse complement strand
GACGTGTGCTTTTAAGTGAATGGGTAGAAGATCAAATCAAATTCAGTGTATTTCCTAAAGACTAAATGGAAAAAAAAAAAAAAAGGAGTGGTACAGGAGTGGGAGTCATTCTAAATGGGAGCAGTCATGTTACCAGGAGTGGGGCAGGACAGGATTTTTTTCTGCGGGACCAGGACAGGACAGGAGTGAAAATCCACTCCTGTGTCATCCTGATGACACAAAAGTCACAAAAATCACACATAGATCGCCTCCAATTTTCATGTTTTCTTCACCAGGTTCTCCGTACAGGGATAAAATCACCATCGCCATCCTTCAGCTGCAAGAGGAAGGGAAGCTCCACATGATGAAGGAGAAGTGGTGGAGAGGAAACGGCTGTCCAGAGGAAGACAACAAGGAGGCCAGTGCTCTGGGTGTTGAGAACATTGGAGGGATCTTCATTGTTCTGGCCGCTGGGCTGGTTCTGTCTGTTTTTGTGGCTATCGGAGAGTTCATCTACAAGGCCCGCAGGAACGCAGACATCGAGGAGGTGAGTGTCGCTGAGAACAGCTGGAGATCCGAGACTGATGACTGTGAATGCAGCAGATTAAAACTAAATGATTTCATGAAAAGTTTGTTGAAGTTCAACAATCTTATTGTGGACTACTCAACATTAGGAGGTAGAAATGAGAAACCTTTAGGTTATTTGATGCTTACTACTTATTCTTGATCTATACATCTTTTAATTACTTTTGCTTACTTTTTAGTTTTGAACATATTTGTGCATGCAGTTGTTTGTAAGAGGCACTTATTCAGACGTCTTCATGCCTTTTTACACTAAACTGGAGGTTTTTCAGCTTTAAAACATAAATAACTTAATTCAGTTGCTGGTATTTGTACAACTTTAATATTCTCAAATATCTTAGCACTGGATTTTCTCATATATAAAAGACACATTATCATTCCATTTAATGTATTTATCATAGGCAAATAAGGAGCAAGACTTCCATGCACATGTTTTGTTTATTCTGTTGGCCATATTTTCTTTGTGTTATTTTCGTTCTTTATTTTTTCATCATCACAATACTGAAACACTTACGTTCATCTTCTTTATGTTTCCTTCTCCATCCATTTTTCTTTTGCGTCAGGCCTTTTGTTTCTTTTACGGCTTGCAGTCTCGTCAGTTTCAGCGCCGTGGCTCCACCTCCTCCTCCGACAGCTCTTTATCTAACGATTTGGAGAGCGGCAGGCTGCTGGGGGATGACACAGAGTAGCCATGGCAGCTCAAACACAGCTGTAAGGTTCTCCACACACCTGGTTTGTAACCAGGTGTCTTTCTGACCTTGTTGAGATGATCCCAATCATATATTTATCTGTGTTTTTTTCCCATCTGTGCCCTGATCAATGACATAAAATGTGTTTTACTGTCCTATTGATGAAATATACAGCTTTTATAATAAGGCCCAAATGAAGTGTTTAAAAACAAGTTCCTACTCTTATTTTCTTAAAGTCACTTGCTATAAAACTAAACATTTCAATCCTCAAACTGTGTGTCCCTGATGTTTTAAGGAAATCCCAAAGGTTGTTTAAAAAGCCTTCGGCAAAACCGAAGAATGAGGAAGAAAGGCTTTCTGTGAGTTTAAAGATTAACAGATAAAAAAATGTCTTTCTGTGCAAACAATGAAGTCCCCAGCTAAAGAGGAGAGAAACAAAAAGGAAGAAAATAGATAATTAAAAATTAACGAGTTTCTAATGATTTCCAATATTGTGCAGCTCCAAATAAGCCTGAGGTTTTAGAAAAGCAGATGGTCATTTCTTTCATCATTTAGAATAATTACCAGATCATTACCTCGCTAATTGATTTAATCATCCTGAAAAATAAAGAATTTACAAGGAAACGTCATTTTAGAACCTGGATATGAAATGTCACAGCTTTTATAGATAAACGAAACACCGTTTTATCATGTGTTTTATACATCTAGGCAGTCTATCATGATAAAGAAACATTTAGCTTCTGACAACATTTTTAACACATTTTAAAACCCAAGACAATAATTCATGAACATTATTACATTTACTGGTGTCCTAACTGTTGTTGTTGTATTTTTTTTGGCAGTGCATGTCTTTTAGTGCTGTGATGGAGGAGTTGGGCATATCCCTGCAGTGTTACAAAGGCATCCGCATCAGGTCACGACCACACGGTGCTGCCAAGTCTCCTTGCGTCTTCTGTCTGCCCAAACGGGGGATGAAAAAAGAAGGAGGGAAACAAGACTCCAGCACGTAAACTGGCACAAACAAATGATCAAATAAGCAACAGAGACTGGTATAAATGATGCTCCTCTTCTTTTTTACTGTTGACTGAATGAGCAAATAATGCATTAAGGACTATATAGTAGATATGCTGTAGTTTACAGAATCAAAGCCTGTTACAAATAATATGTTCAAACAGATGAGACTAAAATGTTTCTTTTGGAACATTGCTGCTCTCTCCTGGTTTTCATTATGAGCAGGTTGCAGAGCTGAATCTGCAAACTTTAAAAACTGCCCCTTTGTGTGACTGTACAGCAACTTCATAAACATTAAGAATAAAAACTAATGTTATATATATATTTTTTTTTTGTTGCGTTTTTCATAACTGTTGCATGAATGTTTGTTGTTGCTGACTGCTGTGCATGTGACTTTGTTTGCATCCTGGTATCCTGCACAGTAACTTCAGAATGATTCACTGAGCCAACCATAGCCAGCGAAGAGCGATAACGACCTCTGAGAGGAGATACGAGCACGCCTGCTGTTTCAAATCTCAGAGCTTCACAGACATCAAACCAGACGCACACACACATGGAGCGACGTGCAGCCTCACAAAGACATGAGGCACGAAGAAGGGACGGGCAAAATGAGAAGAAATTTGTTTTAAAATGCAAAAATATACACACACACACACACACATA
>NC_056511.1:20204101-20247550 GCF_014905685.2 Nematolebias whitei | reverse complement strand
ATATATAAATACTGAATATTAATCACATTTTCCACTGTACATGCTGTCATGCAATTATCAGGATTTGTAAAGTTTCAGAATATGGGACACCAGCAAATCCTAGAAGACTGAATAATTGTCAGTTGTAAGGGATGAATGGCAGAAATTTGTGATGTATGTGTGGGCTAAGGTTGATTTTTAAGATCAAAGATTATTGTCATAAATAAGTATATATATTCAATTCATGTAACCGAAATAAGCGTTTGATCTATTTTTGATACAGACCAACCGTATAGCCCGCATCTTGGCAGGTAGCAAGAAGAAGATCTGCACAAAGAAACCTCACTTTATGTCTGCCTGCGCACAACTGGTCATCGCCTTCCTACTTATTCTGCTGCAGCTTGGAATTATTGTGGCACTTCTTATCATAGAGCCACCAGAGGTATGCCGGTGTGTGTGTGTGTGTGTGTGTGTGTGTGTGTTTGTGTGTGTATGTGTGTGTGTGTGTGTGTGTTACAATGGGGAGGATGGTAATTTATGATTGTTTACACAATTGGTGTGATCTCTTTATTCTGACTTCTTAGGTGATCTTCGCTTATCCCAGTATCCGTGAGGTACATTTAATCTGCAACTTGACAACTATGGGAGTGGTGGCACCACTGGGCTACAATGGTCTGCTAATTCTCAGCTGCACCTTTTACGCCTTCAAGGTACTTCAACAAAATTGCAGTAACCTGTAATACAGTAGTTCAAGCCTGTTTTATTGAACATATATCTTTATTTTGCACTGCTTTAAGGATTTCATTCTTCTTTTTCTTCAACAGACTCGTAACGTACCGGCTAATTTTAATGAGGCAAAGTATATTGCCTTTACCATGTATACAACCTGCATAATCTGGCTGGCCTTTGTTCCAATTTACTTTGGTTCAAACTATAAGATCATAACCATGTGCTTTAGTGTCAGCCTCAGTGCCACGGTGGCTCTCTGCTGTATGTTTGTTCCCAAGGTAAGAACGAAAAATATGCAATAGTTAAAATTATCATTTGTGGAATCATACATTGTATCTACAAATATGCACCTGCATCATCTACGTATTGATTTAGACCAATAGTTACATGTTGCTCATTTTCATTGTCAGGTGTACATCATGCTTGCCAAGCCTGAGAAAAATGTGCGCAGCGCTTTCACCACTTCCACAGTTGTACGCATGCATGTAGGCGATGCCAAGAAAGCTGCAAAGACTGGGAAATCGTCCAGTAGCATGGCCAACTGGTTTCGACGGCGTGGCTCTGCACGGGACAACATAAGGTAAACTGAAGTTTGAAGAAGCTTGCAAGAGAAGACTGTTGACAAAAGATTAATGCAAACATCATCATGTCACCCCGTAGGATGGAGGATAAAATTTTTAAGCCTTAAACTTGATATTTAGTTTTTTGCTTTTATTCTTTGACGTGAGACTTTTCCATTGGGAACTGAATCTGCCAAACATTCAACTCGTAAAATAATTACTTTTAAGAGTAAAACATAGGTTTGGAGCTGTTGCGTATTAATTTTGTTTTTCATTACATAAGGTCATGTTCACCTTTTACTACAAGTGGTTATGTTGGGAAACAGTCATTTCCCAGACAAATAAGTCTCACAGAAATAAAAGCTGCTCTCAAAGTTTTGAAAGAGAAACAAAATTACACAATAAACACAATAAATCTCTACTGTAGGATGCTACATCATACCTGCCATCAAAAGCCCCCAAATATTTATCTTACATTTAGCATAAACTCAAAAGAGTGAGCTAACATGATGCCAATCTAATAGATTTCAATTATATTTGTTTTTAACCCGTACAATGTAACAAAACAGCATTATCTCTTTCACTCCCTCAGAATTGAAGAGCCACACAGATCTAAACGGACATTTACCGTAATTTCCAGACTATTGAGTGCGCCCAAATATAAGCCACACCCACTAAATAGAAAAATAATAATTTTGTACATATATAGTATAGGCCACACCTGTGTATAAGCTACGGGTGTCCACATTGTAACATGAGATATTTACATTTGCTTTTAATTAAATACGTACTGGTAACATACATAAATAGTACAGTATATATGTTTATTTCTGAACAGTGCCTATAACACGGCTATTAAAAAAATACAGTAGTCTATCATGAAGTGATTGATCGCAATCTTCACCTTTTTCCAGCACAAGCTTGTGCTGTCTTCCATCATGCAGCTGCCTTTCAAAATGGGGGGGGGGGGGGGGGAGAACAAAAAGGGGTCAAAATAAATAAATCCAGAAATTAGCCACAGCATTGTATAAGCTACAGTGTTCAAAGTGTGTGAAAAAAAAAAGCAATTTATAGTCCAGAAATTATGGTAAATTCTATGTTACCATAAACGTCATAGCAAAATGATTTGAAATCAAACATTGTCTGGCTAATATGGAGAACCACTTGGGCAGAGATTATACAATCCTTGAGGAGCAATAATAACAGAGGATACACAAGTTCAGCGAGAAGGACTAAATAGGGCAGACTACCAACTGGACACTTCCTGTTTGAATATGCTCTTGCTCTTCTTTTGCTTGTTAGGGGATGTGGATGTGTTAATGAAAGTCTCGTTGAACCATCTTTTAATTCCTGTACATATACTGAGGTGTTGAAACCACTGAAACAGGCAGTGAACGTGAAGCTAAGAAAAACTGCTCCCTAAGCTGAAAAAAGCCACCTCATTTGGGTTACATACACCCAAAGGAAACTCTCATCCTTGGAGGAATTCTCTTTCTAGGGAAGATTAAAGAACATGAAAGGAGACGTAATATTATGCATATAAGAAAAAGATAGAACAAAGAATAGCATAATTCCAATTGATTCAAAGGTATTAGAGTACTTAGGGTTCTTTCGTTTTCCTACATTAAAGTGTTTTTAATATGAATATGTGAAAATTATTATGATTGAACTAATTGTTTGAAAAAAGGGGCAGATATAATAAGATTTTTTCTTCTTGCTGTTGCCTTTCATTTTAAATCTCTTGTATTTTTTTGTATTGTTATGGAATTGTTTTGTATTTTTAAAATGAATAAACTTTATACCATAATATAGGACAACATAAAATGTATCTTAATGTCAACAAATCTGCCGTTTTTCTGCAGTTCCAATGGAAAGTCATGGGGACAGAATGAGCGCAGCTACAGGCCAAACCTGTGGAAGAGGATGTCCTTCCATGTGAAGAAAAAGGACCCTGTCGAGGTGAATCAGACAGCTATCATCAAGCCATTCTCTAAAGGAGGAGGAGCACCAGAAGACGATGTCAAAGAGCTGTATGAAGAGCCACAAATGTCTCAGTCTTACACCTACTCACCCTCTCAGTCACCTCTGCCAAACATCAGTTCACAAACATCAAAAGCAAAGGGTCTAAAGGAGAAAGAGGGTGGTGAAGAAGCACATGTTTTTCCCATGTATGTACCTGGGCACCCCTCTGCAGTCAGACAAAGAGGAGGAGACAGCAGCCAGGTTTCAGCTGTTGTAGACGGTGAGGCCATTAGCATCATCAGTGTGGGTGACATCGGCCAAACTCAGGGCACCACCATCATGGACCAAATCAGCAGCGTGGTCAATCGTTTCACTGCCAACATAAGTGAGCTGAACACTATGATGATGCCAGGAGGAGCCATCGTCAGCGCCCCCTCCACGACTGTGCTGCCTGCTGCTGCAGACACCTCCCTGTGTTCACCTCAGCATCTCAGCAAGCATGGCCCCTCCACGATCACCACGCACGCTGAGGTGACCTCGGTCTCCAGTTTCTGTGATAATAGACCGGCACCCACGATTTATGAACATCTGGCTGGGACATGTGTGAGTGGCAGACGAGCCAAGAATGCAGAGGAGCTGATGGCTCTGACACCTCCCTCCCCGTTTAGAGACTCATCTCTGAGCTCTGAGGGCAGCTCTCCTCCCTCCCTGTCTCTGGCTTCTGAGGCTGAATATAACCAACTGCTGCTCAGACACTACAGTCAGAGCTCATCTTCCCTTTAAACTTCCTTTTGTCTAAGTATTTAACCTTTAATTGAAATATTTAAGACAAACCTTTAGACATGGACTAAACCTTCTGATGCCTTTCTGCATGTGGATAGTTTGTATGTTTAAACAACTTTTGTAAAAATGATATATTTTAAATGGGACATGATTTTATTTTGAAAGGACATAGACACAAAAGCTACCAGGAGGATTTAATAAACAGTGGCCAAATTGCAAAGTAAAAGCTAAGTTATAGTAACTAGATTGCTTTTTAAATCAAGTGAAGAGTAAGTGACACACACAGCCATTTTATAGCCTTTCTAACCTTTATTTATACAGGTTAATCGCATTGAGCCTCCGGGACTCATTTACAAGAGAGACCTGATTTTAACAAAGAGTGATGACAACAGTGGATAACAAAGACAACAATAGACAATCATAAAAAGCATACAAATTGAGAAGAACAAATAAAAGACAATGGTATTATAAAACGAAACAAAAACAGCTAGATTGTAAGGCGATGTAGAAAACTAAAAACAGGAACATGTCTGCATTGGTTTTTGCCATGAACATAGCAGATGTTTAAAGCCACTTAGAGAGGTCAAGGTCGAGAGCTTCAGATCACGATATTCCAGGAAACAGGAACGGAGTAGGAGAAGGAGAAGACCCTTTAGCCTAGTTCAGTTCGCACTGAGGGAACACTGCATGTAATAACGTCCTGAGAGCACACGCTGTAGCTGCACTCACGCAGAGACATGTAGGAGGAGATGTATGAAGGCAACAAACCAAGTGATTTAAAGATGAAAATGTACCAGTGGGAGAGTCTGTGTGAAGTTAATGATGACCAGTTAACCAGTGAATACAGGGTGCAGTGATGGGTATGATAATCACAGCCAGTTATGAATCTTAGTGCACCATGACAGACAGCATCCAACATCTGCAGGGTGCTTGTTGGTGCATTCATGTAAATAATGTCACCGTAGTCAATGGAGGGAAGGAAATTCACAGTTACAAGGCATTTCCTAGCATTCAGAGTTAGACAGGATCTATTTCTGAAAAAGAAACCCAATTTAACTTTCAGTTTCTTTACCAAGTTTTACGCATGGAGCTTAAAAGAGAGATGCAAATCGACCAAGATACCCAAATATTTGTAGGAATTGACAAACTCAATGGGAGCACCATTCAAGGATAAAATCAAAGAAAGAACTGCTGGGACCGACTTCCTGTTTGAAAACAACATCCCTTTGGTTTTGTGAGTGTTTAGTACAAGTTTGAGATTGAACAATTGAGACTGGATGATGTCAAAAGCAGACTGCAAAAGCTGGAAAACCTTAGTAACTGTTTTCGCTTGACAATAAACAACTGTATCATCAGCATAGAAATGTAAGGATTCATCAGGGATGCTCTGATCTACATTATGTATGTTGATTGTAAAGAGGGTGTGTCCTAAGACTGAGCCTTGCGGTACACCATTCATACACAAATAATACTCTGCTGAAACAAAAATCACACTAACTTTAAAATCTAAACACAAGAAATGTTTTAAAAAGTTATAACTTGGAGGAAGTTTTTACAATTTTGTTTTGTTTTATTTGGTTTCCCCCCCACTGTCCAAAAACATGCCTGTTAGGTTGCACGTTAGGTCTGTGATCTCGATGAAATTTGCCTGGTTAAATAAAGGTTCTTAAATATTAAGGAATAAATAAATGTTTAGTTTTTCTTTCAATTACATTGAAATATTAAATGAAACTCAAACATGTCAGATCATAATCAAACTTAATACGGATTATTGTATCTTATGTGTTTTTTTCCATCTATTTATTGGCATAGAAAGGTCAGTTTTAATTTTTATTACTTCCTGTCATCATTCTTTATCTGATGTGATGTTTTGCTTTTGATACAACCCAAAATGTTCAAGTTGGACGGAGATCATGTCGAATTTAGGCAGTAAACAACTCCAATAGTAAATCTGACTAACTTTTCATCAGCTCGCCAAATTGTTGGCATGAGCTTTTGTGAGCTTTTGAATATTCTGTTGCTCAAGAAAAAAATGAGCAAGTACTGCAAAAGTGGCACATTTTATTTTATGTGGAGAGAGAAATCCTTTTATCCTGATGGAATACAAACTGCTTTCATTTCTGATGAATTTAAGGGACACTTTCATCAGGTACGTAATCCACCAAGAGCAACCAGGAAGTCTGCATCAGTTGTGACTTGGATGAACGTATAAAAACTTATCATTGGTAGACCAAAAAAGTAAAAAAACGTCCATCTCAGGGTGTGTAAAATGTGTTCCATGATGAGCGCTGTTATGTGGCAGCTTTGCATGATGTCAGCATTACCGTTAGTTTTTTATTTAACCATTGTAACATCAAACTTTTTTGATTGACAGATGCAGTAGCAAATGATATCAGTAGGCTAATGTTTCTTCCTGATGTTTCCTGTCTGTTTTATTTTATTTTATTTAAATATGTGCCCAAATTTTCCTGTGGTGGATTATTTTGATTTGTTTTGTTTTTTTTAAAGGTCACACTAAGAATCTAATTGCGAGCCTGTTTAAAATTACTTGACTTTTATCTGAGCATTTCATTTCACTGAGGATTCTGACTTGGTTTTGTCTCATAAAGACATTTTGGGCTCTTTGAGGATGTAGATGAACGACAGCGTTCACAAGTTTACATCATTTTGAATAATTTCAGCCAGTCTTCCTTGCATTGTACTGTAGCTACTGTATCTTGTGCTTATTTCTTTATTAGTATATTTTTAAAGTTTCGCTTTAGTATCTTTACTGTCTCTATACAAGCATGATTGTGTTCATACTCTAAATATACTATAAACATACACATGATTTATTTTGTTGCTAATTTTGAATGTAAATATTCCTAATAATTATCAGCATATTTGCATGTGTTTGCACCCAATCAAAGTTTCAGTTATCTTATGTTTTGTGCTTTAACTTGGTGATCTATACTTTTTTTCATCCTCGTTTTTAGTTTAAACCTTTTTCTCTGGTAGCTTGAATTCAACACATGGACTTTTTGCTGCACTGAAGAAACATTTAGTCTAGGGCTATTCAACTGGTGGCCCAGGGGCCAAATCAGGCCCACGGGTGAGCTCAGTCCGGCCCACCAATGGGTTCATTTTTAAATAAAACTAGATTTTAAACCATAAAACAAACTTACTAAATGACAATAACTGCTGGATGTCTGGTCCCTGAGCTCTTGGCTTTCAGTAATTATGGCACCCTGAGCAATTTAGTTGAATAGCCCTGGTTTCATCTTAAAGTAACTAATATTTCTACAGGTATTCTACTAGAAGTTGTTAATTTAAGGTGGAGCAATAGACATGTAGCTATTCTTTACTGTTATAATTCCTCTCATTATTCCAGAATTTTAAATGTAGATGAAAGGTCTTTTGGTGTATTAGAAGCAACAAAGCTAACTTTTTAAAATGTTAATTTAAATCAAAAACAAACAAAAATTATTTGTGCTTTGTTTTGATGGTAATAAATAAAAGCTGGTATTTTGGCCCATTTTTAGTCCGTGCTACTCAAGGAGCTTTTCTTAAAAGAATATGTGTCAAAATGACTGTGGATTAATTAATAAACATAATTCAAAATAAGGTTTCAGGGACACTCTTTGTTCAATTCTACAATCAAATACTATAACATTATATTTACAACTGTTCAGTGAAAATTCACCAATTCATCCCATTCACTGGATGGAGGGAAATGTTTGTTCATGTTATAGAGTATTAGGTTTTAATGAGCTCAGAGACTAAAATGATCAGTCAGTGGACAAATTTTGGTTTTATGTGATTGTTGATTCCTGTTTATAATGTTGGAAAATAACTGGAGGAAAACCAGTGGACAATGTATATTTTTATTTGACAAAGTAATCACATTCAAAGGTTATTCTTTAATTTGTATAGTTTTGTATGTGATTTTTAACAGCAATTATTTATTATCACTCATAAGACTTTCACACTGTGGAATAAAATAATCTAATATTTATTCATAAAAGTACATAACATAAAAGTTACAATGTAGTTCCAAACAGATATACTTTAATCTAAAAATTTCAGTAAAATCACCTTTGAATATTCTTTATTTTTCATTTGTAGATCTATAAATTGGTTATTGTACTTTGTAGTTTCAGGAATAGTGAATTGCTGAAATTCACAGTAAAGTAATCTTTAATGTAAAATAAAGACACAGGAAACTATGGGTTCAATGCAAGGAACCTTTTTACTGAACATAACAGAAAGTGTCCACTTACATGTGTACCTAAGCATTCTGGGAATAGTAGTCACACTACTAAGAGGGCTTGACTAATCTTAACCCCACCCACTTCATGACAAGTCATATCCAATTAAATAGCCAATTTGAAACATGACTAAATTACATTATTAAATAAATAACTTTTTCACGATAATCCAATTTTTTGAGTCACACCTGTGTGTACCTGAAGTCCTGCACCTTTATGACCTCTGCTCCTTGTAGCCTCACTGTTCCACCTGCCTCCTTCCCACTTCATGACAAGCCTTTTGAGTGCATACATGTTAATATGATATAGGTTGATTATTTTTTACAATTATTATTATGAAATCATGTGTCATGTTCATATGTTTGAACGTATTTTTCTCTACTTTGGAAGTACTCAACTTTAAGTGTCCCCACAAATCTGTATGGGCCAGAGTGAGAGTACTTTTATCAACTGAAGAGACCAGACAGTCTCGACACATGCCATGCACACCTTTGGATAAGTCCAGCTTGTCCTTGGCACCTGGTCTGTTGCCTGAAGTGTTTTTCCAGTCACTCAGTTGTTAGTTAGACGTGTTAGGTATTCTGTCTGTTTTTCCCGTCTCTCCTGATGTTTTAGCTGTCTTCGTTTACTCCAGAACAAAGAAAACAAGTTTTCTCAGCAACATTTTTGTTCAAGCTAAGTAGAAAGAAATGTTATTACAGATGATAAAACGTTTTTCACTGCAAGATTTTCTTTGGCCTCGAGGTAAGCCGGCTGAAGACTTCCTCATCAGCTGCCTTCTCACCAACTCATAGTCATAGTGACTTTAGGCTTTCTTGGGTGGTGCCCTGCATCCTGGCCTGGATTGTCATCTCCTTGTGGCAGATCCTGGTCTAATCAGCCAGCCCTCAGTAAAATGAGATACCTCTAGCCTGCACTGACATCAATGCAGTATTGAGTTTGCTTAAACATTTTACACGGATGCAGCGTCATAAATATCCTTTTCTTGTATTCAGTATTAATAAATAGCTTCATCTGGTGAAATTTATTAACACACATCTCATTCAAATTCCAAAAGTAAACTATTTTGCCAAATTTGGTCTCGTCATTGAGACACATCATGGCGGCAGACCGGTGAACTGTGTTCTGCTGGGCTCTCGTCAAAAACATGTCTTTATAATCATCCTTGCTACCTTCACACTGGATTTGCCTCTGAGATTGGGGTCGCTGCATGATTGACTCGACAGACTTGTGATATGGCCTCTAAGCGTAAAAAAAATAGAAGGCAGCGATGTCTTCGTCTGCGCGGCCTGTCGGCACAGCTGCAGCCTCAGGCCATTGTGATGGAGAAGCAGGTGGGTCTGCAGGTGTGTCGGCCCCACCTTTGCCTGGCTCTGAAGGGACAGACGAGTCGGCTATGAAGTCAGACATTCTCACTTCAATTAAGTCTGAAGTCACAACGATGATTAGGATGGAGATGAAGGTGGCTCTGACAGATGATTTTAATTTTATTAGGAGTGAATTGCAGGCATAACAAGCAGAAATTGCTAATTCCACAGCAGACCTGAGAGCGGCGTTTGACCAAATTAAACTAAGTGTTTCAGAGACTAAGAACGGACTGTCTTTATGCTCAGATGAGATAGAGGATCTGTGTGGGAAGGTGGTGGAATTAAAAAATGAAGTCCATGGGCTGAAGAAACAGCTTGACTTGGTGGGTCAAATGAAACATGACAATATTAGGATTATTGGAGTTCCTGAGTCAACGGACGTGTGCACCCCTACGGTGTTAGCGAAAATGCTAATCGAGGTGATGAGGCTGGGCAAGTTGCTGCTGATTGATCACGTGTACCAGACACTGGGCAGAAGAGGCTCGGACGGTGGATCAAGAGTTATCATAGCCAGGCTTCATTATCATCAAGACTATGTGGAGATATTACAACGAGCACACAGCAGTGGCTTGATCCACTTCAAAAAATCATCTATATTCATCACAGCAGATTACAGCCTGGGAGTCGCAAGGGCACGAGCAGTGTTCATGGAGGTGAAGTGATTCCTGCGGAATCTACCAGGTGACTGGTATGGACTTCTTCTTTATTTTATTTATTTACCCTTTATTTATACAGGTAGTCTCATTGAGTCACAAGAACTAATTTTCAAGAGAGAAATATTTTAGAGCAGATGATGGAGGTTAAGGGCCTTGATCAAGGGCCCAGAGTGGAGCAAATGAGGGCAGAGGCAGGTGTGGGCGTCCCACCTTTTCCACCCACATTTTAATGTTGTCAGTCTGGGGAGTTGAACTTGTGACTTTCCAATCACAGGCCCATCTTCTCTAACCTTCCTTAGATAGAGAACTTTAGTAATTGTTTTTTCTATGTACAAAGTATGTAAATGTTTCTGTAAAGTGCCCTGAGACAACTTTGTTGTGATTTGGCGCTATATAAATAAACTGAATTGAATTAACTTCTGTATCACCACATCCCCAAAGTGGTCTCTTTTTCCTGCACAGCTTCACGTCACACATGGAGGGACGGACAGGGCGTTTGTTGACTCTGTGGATGGAAAAGGTCAAGAGTGCGATTCTAGCAACAGGCGGCAATGTAAGGATGGCGCCATCTAGTGGGCCATCCTTGTCTGTACACCCTAGTGTGTCTCATTATTCTTGATTTGTTTCACCTTATCTGTTCCCAGCTGTTTGTAATCACATCCTGTCTTGTCTGTGTATTTAAGCCTGTCTGTGAGTCTTGTCCTTTCTCGTGTCATCAATGGGTCTACCCTGACTTGTTCTGCCAGTCTGATCCTGTCCTTGTCCCATCCTGTTTATGCTTGTGAGTTTGCTGCCACGTCAGCCTTTTGATTTATTGTTATTAAAGAATTCCTATATTGTTTTTAGTTGTTTTTTGGGGTTTTTTTTTTTTTTGAATGTCTAGAGGACCAGACATAATTTTTTTTAGATTATTAAAGAGTATTTATTTTTGTAAGTCCTTCAGTCGTGACTCTTGCCTGCAAAACTGGGTTCACTCCTGCCCTGTAAGAAACCCTGACTGGCAAAGATCAAAATAGATCAAAATAAACCATAGAACCGGTCTCCCTCAATCAACATTTTTTCTAAACTTGTGTTTGACTCAATACTTGGCTGTAAGTCCTTTGGTGGTGGTATGTACAACTTTTTATTTGTACTGGAGGGCAAGTGTATTGTTAATACTTTGAAATGATTTTCTTTATATTTTATTTTTATTTTTTGTATTGGAGGGCGATTTTACAGTGTTAACGCTCTGAATTGATTACTGTACACGTTTGATATTTACGGTAATATTTGCATATTTTGTTGTTTCTTTTTTATGTTTTTTTATTTTTTATTATTACTATTACTCATAAATTCAATGCAAGTATTATTTATAAAACTTCATACAAATAAGTTCATGCATATCCTGATGCATGCTCAATAATCCAGGTAGAAAAATCTAAAAAAGTTAAGTCAGGTCCTCTGAACGTCCAGAGGACCTGACTTAACTTTTTTAAGAAGTTCATGCATAGCCTACTTGGTGTCATATTTAATACAGAACAATGTGTTTGATGACTAGTTTTAATTGATGATCTGCTCAGAAGCCTGCTTTTTGTAACAGACTGCTTCATAACACACTGTAGTTGCATTTATATTTTGGTAGCATTGAAGTCGTAAATTAAAGATGAAGTAGCAAAAAAAGTCTCCCAGAAACTGCGCCTTCACTATCTGCACAACTTCAGTCACAAGCTTCCAAGAGAAACAAAGAGGGCGGGTCCGCAGCTCACCCAGAGGGAGACACATGGGATCACATTAGTCTCGAAACGCACGCAGCCTGTCATAGCGAGTAAAAAAATAATTGGATAAAACCGTCTTGGGAGCTCTGAAATCTACAAGGCTGGAATGACCAATCCCCTCTCCAACGGTATGCAGCCTCTCCGGAAGGAGCACTTGTACAAGGTGCTAGTTATTGGGGACCTGGGGGTCGGGAAGACCTCCATCATCCGGCGCTACGTCCATCAGACCTTCTCCTCTAACTACAGGGCAACGATTGGGGTCGACTTCGCCTTGAAAGTCTTGAACTGGGACTCAGAGACTGTCCGGCTCCAGCTGTGGGACATTGCAGGTGAATAAATTTATGTCAAATATCCATGATTTGTTTTAGAACTCATCCAGAGTGTCCAATAAAACTCAATTGGATGATGCACTGTTTCTAACTTTATAAAATACTGTAAGAACAAGGAGCAGATGAGCAGCACACTGTTTCCCAGTCTTTTCTTTTCTGTCTTTCTTTTTTCTTTAGTTACGATGTAGCATGTGATTCAGATTCACAGTTGTACTTCTGGCTGACAGAGTTTCACGAAACACATGATGTGTTTTCACGTCTTACCACTGCAATCAAGTCTTCCTTAATGTTGAAATAGTTAATTATTAAAATGAATGTCTCACAAACAGAGGTACACAGGCCGTCAAACTTTACAGTTCCTCTTGGTTTTGACATAGAGAACAACATTTTGTCCACCAAGCAAAGCTATAAAAAGATGCCTCTCATTAAGTAATATTTCTCAATCATATTTGTGCCAAAAACACTTCAGAGGCCTGTGATGATCAGATCAAGTATGCATACACATTCATTTGTAGACCAATGGAAAATTCACATTACACTGCAGAACACTGTCCCTGAGGGGACGTCCCATTGACAGCTAGCACATCATCCAGCAGCAAATTTCAATGTTCTGTGTATTACACCATTATGAATTCACAAACTCATGTATGTTCACTCAGACTACTGACAAACTGCAGGCTTATTTGGGTCTTATTACAAACACAAACAAGTTGCATTGACTGTTTTAGTGCAACGTGACAGTAAAACCTCTGGAATGTGTTACTTCGTGGAACTGCTGTCACAGCTGTCCGCAAACCCAATTACGACTGGATTAGTTGTTTTGCTGCAAAAAATGCAGGAAAACAATGAAAGTCTCTCATTATACTGATGCCTGGGTATGTTGATATAGTAACGAATGAGGCATCCTGTGCGTGTGTTCTTGCTCACCCCAGGTCAGGAACGTTTTGGGAACATGACACGAGTGTATTACCGTGAAGCCATGGGAGCTTTCATTGTGTTTGATGTAACACGACCTACGACATTCGAGGCCGTCATTAAGTGGAAGGAAGACCTGGATTCTAAAGTAATGCTGGCTGATGGACAGAGCATTGCAACAGTGCTGCTGGTTAACAAGTGTGATCAGGGCAGAGAGCTGACCAACAATGGCATCAAAATGGACCAGTTCTGCAAAGAACATGGCTTCGTTGGTTGGTTTGAGACTTCAGCTAAGGTGAGACTTCAGTGCATTTCTGGTTTTTTTTGTATGTGTCATTTTTAATGCATTTTTTTTTTCATTTTGGAAGATGAGAAGATCAATATTACCATTATACATAGAAGAATATTAATTTCACACAAAGTCTGCATTAACTTAACTTTCCACATAAGGTTAGTGAACCTATATGATTCAAAACGCCACTCCTCATGCATAAAGCTTGAAACCTGGTAAGATGAATTCTCTTCACTGCAGTTCATACAAGAGTCGACTTGCCAATTACTGAGATTCAAAAGGGGGTAAAAATGGTTTTGATTTGAGAAATTGACCAGTTTCATTTAAATGTATCATGTCCATTTCTGGAACAATGCCATGGTTAAACTCTCAGCTGACCAGTTTTATTAACATTTTATGTTTAGTTTAAAAAGATTTAAATTTGTCTATGCTGTCAAGATTTTCTTTCCATCCATCCATTATTTAGATCCACTTCTTTCTTTTCGGGTCGCAAGGGTCACTGGTGCCCATATCCAGCAGTCATTGTGTGAAAGGCGGGGATACCCTGGGGGACAATTTAGAGTTACCAATCAGCCTAACATGCATGTTCGGAGAAAACCCACGCATGCACAGAGAGAACATGCAAACTCCACCCAGAAAGGCCCCCGGACCGGGATTTGAGCCGGGGCGACCTGCTCGCTGAGAGGCAGCAGCTCTACCAACTGCACCACCGTGCTGCCCTGATTTCCAAATGCCATGCAAAATTTACTTTCATCTGAAAAGAGGACATTGGACCACTGAGTAACAGTCCAGTTAGATGCACCTGTAGATATGCAGAAAGTACTAAGAGGGTTTTTATAGCTTTAACAGAGGGCTAAGTTTGGAAATGTATGTTTGATAGTTTATGTGGATGTTAAGGCAGGCTGTGTGTGTACCCGCAGCACAGCTTGAGTTGTCTGCATGAACTATATCCCACAAGCTTTGCTCCATTCTACTCCTTCTACCTCAGCCAGTAGAGCACTGATTTCTCTATTACCACTTTCACCAATTAATTTATTTACTTGGTACTGCTGTTGGGCTTTTTCATGTGATTTATTTCATTATGGTGTGTTTCCTTACATTAACAATGGTTTAACAGTGGAAACAAAGAGCTCATTCAGAACAGTTTCCTAAACAAATGTGCAACAGGGTTTTTATTTTTTATCAGCCACTCTGTAGGCCGGGCTGTGCTAGGTCAGTAGTCAGTGCTGTGGTCTTATAATCCCAAGGCTACAAATTTAAGTCCAGGTTGCATCAGGAAGGGCAAAACCATTACCAAATATTTCAGTCAAGTTTGTTTGCTGTGGCGACCTCTGCAGCCAAAAGAACATTAGCAGCTCTGTAGGTCTTGATAGTGTGTAGTTGACATACCTGGTGACAATAGTTTCTACCTCAGGTCCCTTCAGTCATTGATAAATATCCCCATGAAGCCAAGTAGAATTGCATATGTCTTTATAGAAAATGTCTTTATAAAACTGAAGAAACAGGCCTGGCCCTAAAGGCCTGTATAACCTGGAGCTCAACTTTGGAACAAAAGTTTTTCAACAGTATACTTATGCAAATATTTCATATATAAACTTTTAATGCATACTGTCAATATTTTTTAAGTTTTTTTCATATAGATGATTTACTGAAATATTAACTTAATATTTCTTAAGTTTAGCGGAAGAGAAGGGATGGATTCCTTATAGTAAAAGAATCATACTAAAACAAAATATTCCATATGTTTTCCTCATGATATACATGGATCTTGTTAAAAACTTAAAAAGACGTAAATACAGATTTTCAATATTAACTGTATTTCTTGACCCACTTGATGTTCTGTTTTACTTTGATAGCTGAATGAATACATGTTACAGTCTGATTTAAACACCCTGTAGGACTTGGATCCACTTGTAAAGTCTGCCAGCGTTGTTTTCATTGACCCATTTTCTTCTGGCACGGATGTGTTGGAGCAGCGTATGTGTGCTGCCATTTTTATTTTGTTTTTGGTTGGGGGGCGGCATCCGAACTCAACATTCCGAAAGGTCAAAGTTTAACATGAGCATGTTTAGCCAAAGGCAGTGAGATCTTTAATTTACGAACAGATGTACTCACCATTTCCTTTGATAGCAGTGTTTACAGTGTTTAAACTAGCATTCCTTCAAAAAATGCATGTCAGTTTTAAATACAAATCTAGGAACAGGAACTTCACTTGCTGTGTAGCATCTAATGACAGCAAGGTAATTAAAACTCTATTATGTATTTAGTTAGTACTTACTTTACCCGAGGCTCAATGGGAATAACCTGTATAAATAAAGGTTGAATGAATATATGATTATTGTTTAACTTTCTCCTTTAGGACAATCTGAACATAAACGAAGCTGCAAACTTCCTGGTCAAGCACATCATGGCCACCGAGAGCAATATCCTAAAATCTGTGGTGCCTGACACCATCTCACCACAAATCTACTCCAACAATCAGATGAGCTGCTCTGCCTGCTTCAAATAATGAAAGAAAAGAAGGATGGTGGGAGTTGAAGGAGTAGAGGCCCAGCAGAACTGAGAGGGACCGCAAAGCCTTTCATGGAAATGCATTCAGTGCAGTTGGACCTCTTTGGTTTTAACCAGAGTTGAACATTTGGTTAGAGAGCTGGTTTGTTACCACCTTGAGCTCAAAGGTTGCACATTTTTTTAATGAAAGTACATTTGAGTTTTGGTAACTCTTTGTATTGTGATAGTGAAGTTTTCTGGTCAGTAACATTGAATGAAAACAGAAAGTTTTAACATGCATCTTCAGTATTTTTATACTTGCATGAATTTTCATGATTTCTTTGTGAACATTTAAAACCCACTAAACCTTTTTTTGAAACAAAACAGGCATGCTTTTTTAATACATGTACTCTTCTGCACATGCCAAAGAGAGCATTGTAGATCAGTCTTGGTAAAGCAAAGGAATAGCTAACTATGACTACTCTGCATGATCTTAAAAAAACAACAACATTTAACTAATTTGTAATGTACTTTTCAAATGTATGATGTGATTTTGCAGTGTGAACTTCAAAATCCAACTGTGTAAAAATGTTTTAAATATGAAAGAAAAAAATCTATTTTGGGTGGTTTGCAATAACCTTTCATGAAATTGACATCTACTTAGCAGATTAAAAATGAGAATGCATGTGACAATTTTAAACCACTGCATGGAGTTTTATATATCTTGTAGTCATATTCTGAACACTCCAGTGTTCATCTGCCAAAACCTTAGTATCCATGGTAACAGGAGTCATTTTACGGGTAAGCTTTAACATCTATGTGAAGCTATTTCTTGTTGTTCCAAGCTAAAGCTGCTTTGTGTTCTTTCTAAAACTCAGCTACCTGTTGTTTTGCTAGGTTTCCTCTCAATAGTATTGTATGTGAAAGTGTATTTTTGTGTGTAACACTCAACCTCTGTTCCTCACATACATACGCCTTATTTATTATAAGTTGTTCTAACCTTATCGTAATACCTTTTCAGTCTGTAAAGGTACTATATACCAAAGCAGACTAAAAGAGTGTGTACATGTATACTTATGTTTACTAGCCTACAGAATATTATGTTGTTTCTTCAAGTTTGCACATTGTTAAAAAGCCTATTAAAGCAGTTCTGTGATATCCTTGTTGGTTATTTTACATCATGTGCATGTCAGTTTTAAGGAATGCGGTCTCTGCAGGACAGTTGCACAGCATGGAGGTGTGTGACTGATGCATCATGTGATATCAGAGCTGTGTCACACTATATAAAGTTCAGGATATCACTTTGCGAGGAAGTATTTCATTTTGTGTTCCCATTCAAACAACAAGAAAAGCCTGTGAGAGTGCTTAAGGGTTGTCCCTGAATATTAGTTAGTGTGAGGTAGTCAAGCAAGAAAACCAATTAAAACACAATTGATCTTGCATTTTCTGATTTTGGAACTCAGCCCTAAATCAGTTATGGCACTGGTAATATTTTCATGTAATTTAACATGAAAATAAATGTTTTTACTTTGGATCTTCACACAAATCACAAAGAGTCAATGAATCAGTCACCACATTTCATTAGTTCAGACTGAGAAATAAGTGTGTTTGTGTGGGTCTGTTTAGGATGATTCAGGACTTGCAGGTTCTCATTAGTTGGGCATATGACGGGATTGTATTCAGCACAAGGACTCGGATTTAGTTATCTGCTTTTGGCTCTGGTAAAAACATTCTGTGACCCTGCCAGTCTGTGCATATGAGGCATGCAAAGGTATAAATGAGCTAAAAAAGGGTTAGTCATTTAGCAAAATGCTTATAGCTCCCATTTTGCTTAATGTATTTTTCACCGTACACGTCGCACCGCCGTATAAGTTGCATCAGTCCAAATATGTCTACCAAAGTAGAAAAAACATAAATATGTCGCTTCGCTGTATAAGTCGCATCTATTATGCGTCACCACTGATGCGTTGCATTTGTTACACGTCACCACTGGCAACCCAGAAATGTGGGCCGGTGTGCCAAAAATCGATTGGCTGCCAAATGGCGGTCACAGGAGTGTGTACAGGAGGTCTTTAACATGAATTTAACAAGATTGACACTTAAAAACAATTATTTGTTTGCTTGAAATTATAGCAAAGGTGAGTCTCAGTCTAACTTTTCCTTAATAAATGCACCTTGACGTTCAAATCAGCTGTATTTCAAAAGCTGATTCCCGGAAGCGGGAGTGCACAGAGGGACGATTCACTGTGCATTTCTTCAAAATTTAACAAGATAACCACCTAAAAACAATTATATGTTTGCTTGAAATTATAGCAAAGTTGTGTCTCAGTTGAACTTTTCCTTAATAAATGCACTTTAACTGTCAAATCAGCTGCATTTCAAATGTATTCAATGCCTCTGTGCTCTGGGAGAATCAGAATCAGAATAAGCTTTATTATCATTGCCCCGAGATACAACAAGAACATGTACGTAAAGTCATTCGAAAGATGGACGGAGTGCACGAAGCTGCTGCTATAAGCGCGGCCTTCTTATCTTTATTCAGAATAATACTTTTAGATAGGAAAGAGGGAAGAGCCATGAGGATAGATAGTGCTATTTCAAAAAATATCTTTCGCATCTTCTCATATCAGGACACAATTTGAAACATCAAAAAACCTCTACCAGCAAGCACATTTAAGAACATGATTATATGCATTTGACGTCAAGGTGTTGAGATTAATCCATGAGCATTAGATTAAGCTTTTATTCCTGGTTACCCATGACCTAGGAGAAATTTGATAGTCCGCCCATCTCCGAGGCCAACAGGGAGTCAGATTCAGATAAGCTTTGATTGTTGATTTTATTCAGGCAGACGGAATTTTTTCATCAGCCTTGAGTCCTTCTGGAACTTTCTGGTTTGAAAGGGCCTGATTATGGGATTCCATTCCACTGATCCATGTTATGCGCCTCCTTCAAGGTTGCTCCCACCACGTTGGCGAGTCCCAGAATCCGCAGGTGGCCTGCAATTCTTATAAATCGCCTCCACCTTACAGTTTAGCTCGTAAATCAGTTGATTTTGTGTACTCACAGCATGAACCAAATCTTCACACAGACTCAGAAGCTTTGTCATGGCCGAAACTGCTGCCGATGTCTTCTTCAAAAGTCGATAAAACAGAGCCCCGCCATTGCCAAAAAGCAGAGTCCCTGCTATCATAAATCCAAATATGTAAATGTCTTCAGCGTCCTCCTGAGACAGAACTTGAGAGGCACATCAACTGCCACACTCCCCATGGGTCCATGACATACCCCACAGCATGGGTCTCAACTGGACAAGCAGGTTCTCCCGGACCCTGTCGTTTTGTTGAAAAAATGTTGTAGATTGCATTGAAAGTCCAGGTCACCAGATCCACAATCTTAATTTATGTTTGGGAGAAGTGTACCAGGTACTTCAGACACACAGAAAGTGAAGCTGGAGGAAGGAAAAACGGGGGAGGAAAAGCAGAAGCAGCCACCTCGAGTGGGAGCCAGACAGAAAAAAGCACGCAGAGGAAGGAAATCAGGAAGGAGGAACATTGCGCATTTCTTCAAAATTTAACAAGATGCACCTAAAACAATTATTTGTTTGCTCGACTTTATAGCAAAGTTGTGTCTCAGTTGAAGTTTTACTTAATAAATGCACTTGAATGGTCAAATTAGCTGCATTTCGCCGGGGCAGATCAGCAAAATGAAGCTGATTTGACCTTTGCCTAAAGCATGATCCCGGAGCTGGACAAAGGTGGCAGACTTTGGCAAGCATGCTATACTACTTGAGTGCCATCTAGTGGCTGAAAATGATACTGTTCAATATTTTCAATGTCAGAATGAATGAAAATGGTCATATCTCAGTCAAAAATTTGGTTATAAATATGGGGGGGGGACATAAATAAGTTGCTTCAGCGTATAAGTCACAGGGTATGCAAATTAGGCAAAAAGGTGTGACTTATATGCTGGAAAATACGGTAGTTAAATGGGAATCCAATGGGCATGGGCATGAATTTCCATTTTTGTTGCTTCATCTGACCAGATGGGCAAGCCCGGTACAATTCCCAGCTGCATCACTTATGGTGCACTGGCCTCAAATGGGGACCACTTTGGTGCAACAAATAAATGGTGAAATAGGTGTCCTGCAAGCATAAAGCATAAACCTGATGCGAATCCTTGCAAATAGTTACCATTAAGCTAATGTGAAACCAACAGACAACCCCAAAATCAGCCTACTTTTGTTGTCTGACATTTATCGGGCAGAAACTAATGACTTCATAAATTAAGAATATCAGTGGACTAAAAGGAAAATTTGTCATTTAACATTTCAAATGATTAAAATGTTAGAATGGGCATTAAATAAGATAAGGTAGAAATTTGTTGAACTTTGAAATGCGGTTTTGGATAAATAACATTTCAAAAATGTTGGTTCATTAGCTTGTTAACAGCAGGCACAGATTTAAATATGTATTACTAGGATTATGAGCACAGTATATCCTGTCACTGTGCTTCTGCCAGAGAACCACCTACTGCAAGCCCTCACAAAAACAGGAAGGAGCAGAATTTGAGTGTAACAAGCAGCGTTATAAAAAAAAGAGGATCTGAATATTTGTCATAACAGAACCGAAATAATGGCAAGGATGGTCACACAGTCAACTATTTTTTTTTAAATCACACAGATAAAGAATAAATACTTTCTATTATGTCTGACAATACACAACCACAAGGAAATCAACTGATTTTATGTAGGATGTTACATATTTCATGGAAAAGTGCTCAGAAAAAGAATGAAATGAGATGAACTGATATACTGGTTTTCTCCCTTTTCTTTGAGAGATCCTTGTTTTAACGTCAGGAAACATGTTCATGTGGAGCCATCTGTTGTAAAGTTAAACTAACTGCATTTTATTAACAGCAAATAAATCTAACAATATTAGTCTCAAGGATTTACAGTCATATATGGTGTAAGACTCTCTCACTGAATGCCTTAAAAATACTTACAAAGGAACACCTTGTTGGCTTGTAGGGCATCATATGTCAACACGAAGGCGAGTGCAGCCACTCAAGAAAAACTGGATTTTAAACTCAGTCACATGCTTCCTCATGCCAAAGACCTCTCTTATCAGGGTGACTTTTTCATCGTGGGAAGAAAAGATTCACAGTGCCCAATGAGTTTATATCGTCTGGTTGACCTTTGAGCCCTCTGATCTCTCTTTACTGAGCAGGACATAATTAGGGTGTGAGAATGGCCAGCTTTTATAGATTAGAAACACGCTCTAAAAAGAAATGCTTCAAGAAAGAGTGAGAGAGGAGAGGAAATAAAAAGAAAATGGAAGTTCAAAACTTAAACACAACTTCAGAGTAAACTTGAAAGACACAAAAACTCTGGAGGAAGTTGAATAGCTAAATTAAATCCTGAATCCAGTTTAAAGGATAAATCCTTGGAAGACATTTTAGTAATCACTCATCTTGAGCACTGACTCATATTATTTACATCTGATTATGGTTCAAAGTGGTTCTGTTCAACCATGATGTCATCACTTCTGGAGGCCACAAACGTTGAGTAATTTCATAATTGTTTGTTTGGGTCAATGTTTATGAGCGTTCCTCTTTTTGTTTTTCTTTTGTCTTTTAATTTTTGTTCATTTCTGACCAAGACATTCTGCATAAACATTGGGAGGAAAGAATAGAACTGGAGGAGAAAACCATTTGTGGTGTAGTATAATAAAGTATTTTTAGGGATATAGTATGTGGGTGATGCATTTTTATGGAGTAGTTTATAGTGTACAGTACTACTTTGAAGTTTAGTTGTTAGTGAGTACAGGATACTCATCACTCAACCACTAGAGGGTGACAAGTATAGTTACAATCAAGTACTAAAAGTTTATGTACTGTCATTTTCTCATAAGAATAAAAACTCAAACTACGGTGTATTTATATATATATATATATATATATATATATATATATATATATATATATATATATGTGTGTAAACAATGAAGGTTTGAGCCTGTTCACAACAACATCATTCATATGAAATACAAAAACTTTGTGATCTTATGGGATGACTTTTACAAGTGAAAATAATCATGTACAAAGTTGACAGCAAATGTTGATCGCATAAATCATAGGACAGGTTATAAAGCTATGATTGGAATGCCTGAAGCATACAGAAATAAATTTCAGGAGCAGGGAGCAACAAAACAGAAATGTAAGTCTGTTCAACATAATCAGTGAGTTCTGCATACATTTACATGTACCTAGGCAGTTGAAACAGAAACAGAAATCTTCAAAACGACACAAAAAGGGAAGACTTTTTCCCTGAAATCTTGGCAAAAAGCTAATCTTTTGGAGTCTTTTTCACATTTTAGAAACTGGAATGAAGGTAGATTTATGAGGTCGGTTTAGGTGAGTCATAGCTTCGAAAGATTTGTGTTCTTAAAAAAAGAGCTCTGTCATTTTGGTTAGCTGAAGCACAAAAACCACAATGACAACCAGAAAACTGAGAGTCAAACAGTCCGTAAGGTAAACATGGCACACAATGTCAAGTCTTTTCATTAAGCTGTGTAGTTTTGGTGCTAAATGTATACATGGATTAAAACAAAACCACCACTGTCTGCACAACAATGTATTCCCCTTTTTATGCCTGAGCTGTATCAAACACTATACCAAGCCTAATAAAAGTATATGGTTGTAAAGTTTTTGGTAATCCTGAGGTAACATTTACAAACAAAAAGTAGATTTACCTTTGATTGATTATTAAAGTTCACAAAAATCTTAAGGCAAGGAGTCAACTATTATCTGCATGCACACTGAGTTGTTTTTCTCTTCAATCAATTAATCAGGTGAAAAACAATTACTGCAGAAACCTGTTAGAAAATTATTTTAGGCAAAAAAAATAAAACGATTGCTTTGCCATGATAAATAAATTATTGTATTTGCATTTTTTTTTTCTGAGTCAAGAAAAATGCAAGTTGGAAAAAATGAATGAAGAATTTGTTATTTACAGTAATCTTGTAAATGCATTGTCTCCGTACAATAACAAGTATTATACTCAGGCACACTTGGGCTGGAACAAATCTTAAAGTACTTGTACACTGAATGATAAAGAGCACAGCACAGTTTTTAGTCAATACAACCTCAAGCAGCTTGAGTTCGGCTGCAGAACTACAGTGCATATTGTCCTGTCATTGTGTCTTTGTTTGAACCAGATGGATCTGCTTTGGAGGTGACAAGACCTGCAGAACATGGCAAGAGAGATGGATGAAGTGGGAATCCATGTTGGGACAGAAGTGCATCTAAGTGGGGGAAGAAAGAGGTCAGAGGGCAGTCTGAGGAGATGTATTTGGTTAACACCTGCAGCTGATCTGGTTGCAGATTTGCTTCTCTGCAGACCCGCTGACACAAGGTGCTGACACTGTGGCAAGTTTTCGACTTCATCTGACTCAGCTGGTTCTTCTCCATGATCAAGTTCTCCTTTTCAGTTTTCTGTAACAAACCCAGTGGGATTAGTGCAAGCATTAAAAAGAAGAAAAATCTTTGCTCAGATGAAACAATGCAAAAGTACTTACGAGCTTGTTGATTTCACACTGCAGGTCAAATATGCAGTCTAGTTTTCTCTTGCGGCAGCGTTGAGCCGCCAGGCGGTTTTTGCTGCGCCGCCTCATGTCGTGGACAAAATCGAGCTGTTCTCGTGTAAAGGCATGCTGCTTCAGTAGATGCTGGAAGTCATTTCGACTCAGATTCACTATCCAGTTCACTGGGTACGGCAACTGCACCTGAAGAAATTAGCAGCAGGAAATGAAGGTTATGCGAACAGCATGAGAGGGAAAGCAACTGCATAAAGACTTGGCGAGTTTCACTGGTCTAATGTCAAGATCTTAGTAATGTGGTTTAATACACACCCACCTCCTTTATGAATGCAAATTATGTGTGATATTTGCTTTTTTTGCATGAATATTTGTGCAGTTCACAATGTCATTTAAATTATTCTAAGGAGATAATTTATTAAAACAAAATTCAGTAACTATCTAAATGATCTGAATTGAAACTGAATTGTGTATAAGTATCCTGTGAATGTATGGAAATTTGTGAACCGCCAAAAGTTAACTTTTTCCCAACAAGCTGGCAATTATTAACTTTAAGAAAGTGCAAATGTGCAGCAGGAAAGGTCCTCTCACCAGTTTAATTGTGCGACATAAATCTGTAAAAGGTTGTAACTCGCTGAGTTAAATTAAATTAAATGGGTTTCTTACCTATAAAATGACCTTAGCTCTGCCCTTTATCTGCTGTTTTGCACTAATCCAACAGAACACAAACTTGGATAAAACACAATAGATTTCTGAGGCTGTGCTTTGAGCCATCATAACTAACTCAACAAGCTGAGCTGTGAATTTTGACTGAATTGGACTCTGAACCACTGAGCAGACATATCTCCACCAGGTGAATATTTAACTTTGGCAAATTTACTTTACATGAATGCAGATTCTCATTTGTCTGATAAAATGTGTCTATGTAACTCTTACTTAAAAGAAACATATTGAGATAGTGGATGTGTAAGTGCCTTTTTGAAGATTGTCTTTTTTCTGTTTATTAATTGAAGATTGTAGAGCTAACAAAACAAAACAAACAAAAAAGATTTACTTCATAGTTGATGTTCTCACCTGTCTGGCTCTTTCTCTTGTGATGAACTCACAGTCCCCCTCTGTTTCTGTCTCCGAGTCTCCATCCTCCCCTGAGTTCAAAGATGACACACCTGACTGAGAACCCACTTCACACTCAGACATCCCCGCTGCCATTAACGAGCAGCTCCCTTGCTCCGTATCCAGGAAAAAGGGGCAGCTGTTTTTTGTGGAACGGAAGTTGTCCAGAAGGTTTGGATACTCTAAAGATGGGCTCTGCTCCCATTCACCAACAGTATCAGTGGAACATTGCACCTCAAGGTCCTGGAAGTTGTGCCAAGAAGTGTTTCTTTCTCTGAGTTTTTCAGCGATAATGGCTACTCTTTCCATGTTGCCTGTTTGGCTTCCATTTCCTCCATCTTGGCAGACACTATGTGTCTTTTCCCCTTCAGCTCCTAATGGCTCCTTTTGATTATCAGAACCTGGATCTGCTGCACCAGAGTTTCTTGCTTCCTGGGTTTCTGTAATGTTGACAATCGTCTCATTCCCCAGTGACCTATAGATAGTATGGCCATCACTGAAGTTGCTCAAAGGGCAACATGGTGATAATACCTCTAATGGATTCTCAGCCAACTTTGGGTTTGGTTCTAAGGCAACTATATTGACACTAAGAGTATCTGAAGAGCTTATTCCAGAGGTTTGCTCCATCATCTTTTTAACATTGTTCTCTGATGCGTATTCATTCATTTTTTCCCCTCTTTCAAGTGTGTTTTTCATATCACTATCAGCACCCCATGTGGCGCCATAAGTCTCCGATGGTATTGAATGAACCTCAGTTTCTTGTGCTTCTCTGGCATCTTCTTTTATCGTTTTGTCAGACTTTGAATTTCCAAAGACTGCCACTTTGATTTTACACTGTGCGCTGCTGGGACACGGAAAGCAAGAGACGAAGCAGCCATCTTCAATCACCGTCTTCACCGGACCAGTTGGACTTTTCTCAGTGATGAGTTCCTTCTGGCAGGCTTGCTGGAACTTGCGATACTTTGGACACTGTTGGAAAATACCATCTATGTCTTCAACTGCTGTCCCAAGAGACTTTGCATTTTTAAGAGTTCCTGTTTTCTTGCTCACTGATTTGCTGCAGTCCCTAGTCACGTCCTGCCGAGATGATGAGTCAGCAACTGGTTTTACTTCTTTGTCATTCAACAGCACTTCTTCAGGGACTGTGCCTCCATTTTCCACGGATAATCGCCTCTTGCATGTCTTTTTACAACAGGTCTTTCTCACAAAAGGACAAGAGTCTTTGTTACTGGAAAAGAACCTTGGTAGGAGGAAGTCAAAACATGCCTCGTCTAGGTCTCTAAAGCCAAGAATGGAGGCCGAGTTTTGGATTTCTAACACGTCTTCTTTCCCAAAATGTAGCTTAGAGGTGTAGGCAAATTTCAGCAAGGGCTCAAAGCCAACAACTGTCACCTGTTAAAAATGACAAACGAGACACATGAGCACTTTTTTAAATCATGTTCTTTGGCTCACGGTGACTATATTCATTATATTAAGTGTTCAGAATGTTTAATTTAGTTAGTTGTGTGAATTATGGGAGTTTACAAGCAGATGGTTGACCAGTAACATAAAAACACCACTTGTCTCAGCACTTGTTGCTCAGGAAATTAACTTTGTACCGGTAGTTACTGTTCTCACTTCATTTTCCAACACAAGAGTGGTTGTGAGGAAGCAAAGCTTGTGCATAGCTACTCTCCATCGTGAGGCAACGTCTCACCTCTTCTGGCAGGGTGATGATTGCACTGTGCTGCGTGAGGGAAGAGGTCCTTTGGGCAAAGTACTCGCTGCAGGAGGCGAGGACTGAGCGGTGGGCTCGGAAACTCTGGGTCTCCACCACCACGGTAACATCGCACAGCGAGTCTCGGCATCGCTGCTCGTCCAGCCACTGCAGCACATGAGAGGAATGTACTGTGGACTCGAACGTAAACACAGACGACCTCGGGGCAGACATCTGAGCCATCTATGCGCACACAAAAACATTCACACCCACCTGTTAAACAACCCCTTTCTGTCACAAATAATACAAATATACTTTTAGCTTATAAAACAAAAATGTTCCTACCTTACAAAGCTGACTTTGCTCACGTCTCCTTGAGTGTCAAGGAAAGTTCCTGCTGCCTTTGGACATAGATGTTGCTTAATGGAATGCTGTCCAACCGGGCTGTTTCTCAGAAAGTCTTATCTCAACTAAGCTACAAACTAAAAATTGAGCTTGACTCAGTCATATGGCCTGCGAGTGCATCTGAGAGGGGAGGGCAGGCATTCAGAGAGACTGTGTATGTGTTGTAACAACCATGGGTGTAACAAAGCAGCGCTGACTCATGCACTCTGACTGAGAAAGGATGAGTAAGCAGTTTTTTTTACAATCCTGTCCAATCCCACCCTTGGATCTGTCTGGTAAACTAACAGGCTTTTTCCAGGGAAATCCCTTCTACACACATTAGAAGGAATTAAGGTAAAGGCGGGGGCTTTAAAGTGTGTGTTTAAGCATAATGTTGGCTCTTGTTTATGTCTTTAATTTTGAGTAGTCAGTATTTATCTGGGCAAATAGAGATTTTGGAGAACGTGTAAAAAGGTCAACATTTTGCATTGACATGTTGCAGGAAGTTGTGTTATTGTGCAGTTTAAAATGTATCATTAGTCGTGTTGCTTAAATTCCCAAAGTTACGTCAACTGTGTTATAGCTTATGACGTTTGATTCATAAAAAGAACGACAAATGCCACTTTATGTAAAATAAATGTGGCACAAAGATATGCTTCCATTAAAAGTAAAGCAGGTTTAACAGAATAAGCTGGAAAAAAAAAAGCATTACTAAATTAAGTTGCCTGAGTCACATGATTTGGAAGAAGGAAGCTGGTCAAACTGGCCAATCAGGTGATGGTTTCATAATTCCAGAATGAACTAAAATGGATGTTAAAAAAAAACCATTATCTATTTCCTTTTTCTGTGTAAGGCCAACAGAGACCTCAACCAAACAGTGTTGACTCAGAGAAATGAAACTAAGGAAGTGATGCGGTTACAATAAAATGCCATTTTATTATTAGAAGAGGACAATAAGCTGATCTTGTTGTATACTTCCCTGTCTACAGGTCAACACAACACAACAAACACCCCTAATCCAAAAATATTATCAGTACTACTACTACTACTAATACTACTACTAATAATAATATACAACTATTCCAGTGTTGTTTTGCAGCAGATATTGTGAAACAGATCATCACACTTCTGTATTCTCATTCATTTTAAACAATTATAGTTACTACATCTCTGACGCTGTTTTGAATATCCTTTCAGCACTTCTTAAAATACAACTTTGGGACCATATAGCACCATCTTGGGCTCCCCCAGGTTAAAAGATTTGACCTGAGACTGAGTTAGGAAAATCAGGTCACTGAACCCACATGTAAGGCAAATCTGAGCAGAAACTTTGGGCAAGGTTCCCAACAGAACAGCACCCAGAAAACAGCATCATGTCATAATAAGCGTTCACAAGTCAGTGGCTCATGAAATGAATCAGACTATGAACAAACACAGCTCCTTTATGTGTAATTAGCTGATTCACACTGTACAGAGGGCTCTTTTATTTCTGGTGGCTGGCCTAGTGTCACCTGGAAGTCTGGTGGTCTCTGGTTTGGAGAGGTCAGAGGTCATAAGGAGTCTTGCCTTGTTCGATCAGTCCGGCAGAGTCTGTCCAGCTGCTGAGTGCGCTCTCTGTGAACCATCACCAAAGCGCGGTTCTCTTCTGTCAGGCGTCGAAACTCCTCTTCCAGGCGGACGATTTCCATGGCAACCTTCTCATCCTCAACCCGCTCTGCCAGCAGCTTACGTCTAAATGAATGAGGAAAGCAAATGTTCAAAACATGTTTTTTGTATGTATTAGTAAACTGTTTCAGGATACATTTTGTGCTTTGTTTTATTTAGAGCAATCAAAGAAAGGGTTTCTGTTTAAAGGAGGTACATTTTCCAGATGATCATTCACACATTTTGGAGCGTGAAGGTGTTTGTTGAAATGTGCAGATTCCCTTTAAATATAGATGTGGATTAACAATGATGGTCACCAGAGGCCCACAAAGCTAAAATCTGCAGAGTAACATAATAATACACTATGTAAGAAGAACAAAAATACAGATTTAGAAGACTATTTACAAATTAAACAGGAATCAAATGTGTTGATGCTGAAGGTTAACAAAAGGTCCTGATCTTCCATCCTGTTACGATCTTAAACTACCTTGCTGTCTTTTTTTGCACTTAATGTTTATTTCTGTTTAAAATGATCTTTAAAACTACAAATTAGTTCACATTTTAAACTAATTGGCATGTCAGGCATGCTCCTCCAACCACTCAATCACACACTGAGACAAGGTGGACAAAAATGACTAAGAACAAACTAAGAACAAAACTTGTTGGCAGCATTAAAAAAAAAAAAAGAAAGAAAAACTCTTATATCTCAAATTGTCAAAATGTTCATGAAAATAGTTTATTTTTTAAATGTTTACCCTGCATTCAATTTTTTTACCATATTGTTGTTCTGGTAGAAATATTAAATTCCTGTTGGAACTGTCCAAGATTGCATGGGAAATGCTACAGCTAGCTGCTGATGTTTGTATGAGAATAATTTAATTCAAAAGATTTAAGCTACGGTACCTCTTCAAATATCCAGATGAAGTGAAACTTACCTTAAAATGATGGTTTATCTAGAAAAAAAAGAACTAATTTTATTTTACAGTCCTGATTTTAGAGGTATTTGCATTTATTTTCATGCATGTGCATCATGTGGTCATATGTTTGAGAATGTTTCGGCTAGTGTGATGTTAAGTCATGGACCAGCAGCATCTCCCAGAAAGGAAATAACGATTGTGTTGCATGTGGAATTTAAAAGACATATTATCTGTAAGTGTCCCTCTCATTCCCTACTCTGTTTAAAAACATAAATGACTTACACTTAAAAAACCAAAATGTCCTGAAAATATTTGTATTAAACTTTTGAAATCCTGTTGAGGCAGTTAGTGCATTAAAGTTTCTGTGAGTAAGAAAACCAAGCAGGAGACATTTGGACATAACGTTTGATCCACTCTGAGAAGGTGCTATTTAAAAGACTGAGCTGAATACAGCACCTCAGACTGAAGAAGTCTCTTGGACGAGAGACGAAACGTTTCTACATTTTTTGTTGTTTTGCTTTGTTTTGGTGTTTTTTTTGAATGTCCAGAGGACCAGATTTAACTTTTTTAGATAACGTTTGATTGTTTTACACACAAAAAAATTCCAAATAATCAAAACACTGATGATTGAGCCGGCTCAACATTAACCACAAATTATCCTTTTGCTTTCGGTTTTGACTATTCACTTACTGTGATGCCTTAATTCACAATAAATTGTTTTAAGGTTGCACGTTGCTTTAAGTTGTAAATTACTGCTGTTTTCACAACCCCAGATTGCTGGATATAACAGCTATTTAATGTTCAATACTTTAATGCCGTCTGGTTTTTTCTGGAGTTACAAATAAGCTAATATATGTGCATGTGCATGCATGTAGGTGTGCGAAAGTGAGTGCATTTTTTAGTCACACGGGGAATATTTAAAACCCAGTAAAGATTTGTTTAAAAACATATTTAGACATAAAGTAATGCTCATAAACCTTCTAGGAAAAAATTTACTTTCTTTAATAAAAACAGCACTTTAAACAGAAGTGTGGATTTTTTTTTTTGTTGTTGTTGTTGTTGTCTCCAGGGACCACTTGTTTTAAATTAAATAATGAGCATTTCCTGGAGGAATGCATATTGACCATCTTTTATGACTGACTGTAAGACTAAAATCATCTTGTTATGAAATGACGGAGTCATAACCATTTTGATTAAACCATAAAAATAACATTATGTGCAATATGAGAATATTGTAATATCTTGCGTGATCTTCCTTGGTTTTTTAGAGCTTGACATGCATGTTGTAATTGACTCAGCTACTACCATACCAAATTTTAGCACAATGACTGTATAATTCACTGATATATAGCAATTTTTGTGGTGACCTGTCACAACAAAATTTTGCTGGGTGATTAATTGTCTCCGAAATGATTGCGATAAATGATAATATTGTTTGAAATTTGACAATAATTAGTAATTATTTTTAAATTTAAGAAGAAATGTTGGTTAATTTGTTTTGAGTGTAGTACCTCTTTTGACCACCAGATGGCAGTATAAGACTATTTGAACCGAAGGATGGATAGTGAGGGCACGAGCAGCGTGTCTCTAAGAAAAATGGAGGGAGGCCCCTTGACGTGACATGGGCTCTCTCTCTCTTTCCTCTTCTTCAATTCTCAAAATGGCAGATGCTCAGTGTGATTTGAGCTCTTTAGCATAGCATTTTTCACACAAAGCTTTTAAGAAAAAAAAATCAGTAAACAAGTTCTCAGCTTCTTTTTGCAGAGAAAAACAACTTTTTACACGAAGGCAGCCGTGAGTTTTGAAGCTTCAACAAGACGGAGTTTATTTTTTGAGGTCGGCCTGTTAGCTTAGCTCGTAGCTTAGCTTCTCAGCTTAGCTGCTTTTAACGATTCAAAAACACGATTTTGGACAGTTAAAACAAATTTTACAGAGAAAAGAGAAAGGGAGGAGTCAGTGAAGAGCACCGGAGTTGAGCTTTTTTTCATCCAGTGTCTTCAGTAGAAAGAGAGACACGAAGAAACGATAAAGCCGATAAATGAAAATGAGGTCAATAATTTTCATTTAGCATGCGATTAATTCATTTATTGTTTACTGCGACAGTGACCATCTTGAGTTATATAAATCTAAAAGTTAATCTTATTGTTAAAGTTAAATGCACAACCGTTAATAAGCTTCTGGGATTTTTCAATTGAATCTGTTTAGTGATTTATGAGATATTTTGCTTACAGGCACACATGGTTGACTCCAAAAATTAATACCAAGGTTTCAAGCAACTATGTTGGGCAGTGTGTTGTGTTCAAATTATGTGTTTGGGATGACGCTTTGCTAAAGCACAATAATTTCTCACTCAATATCTGAGCATTTTTGGTAACATCAAGGTAAGTTTGTTGTGGCGGCCATTTTTTTATTGAATTAGGTACAACAGGTAAGCAGTTGTAGAAGTCAACTTAATCAGAGTCAGAGTCAGAGTTTCTTTATTGTCATTCGCACCTCATGTGGTACATGTGGTGGAGCGAAATTATGTACACAGGGTCCCAGTTACATCCAACAATAAAATGTATAAGAAAAACAGTAATAACATCTAAGATATGAACTAAGAAAAACATCAACTAAATATACACTAAGCACTCATAACATAAAACATTGAACATCAGCACAAACATGAACATGAGTCTGTGAGCAGATGTGCACGCATGAACACATCAACATTGAAACAGATCAGCAGCAACATGAAACAGATCAGCAGCAACATGATATGGTTTTACACAGTGATTATTCTAGTTAGAGATTCATGAGTCTAACAGCCTCAGGGTAGAAGCTGTTCCTCAGTCTAGTGGTTCTACACTTAATGCTCCTTAACCTCCTTCCTGAGGGGAGTGGGGCAAAAAGTGTGTGTGCTGGGTGGGTGGGGTCCTTCATGATGCAGGTGGCCCTCTTCCTGCATCTGGAGGTGTAGATGTCTGTGATGGTGGGGAGACTGATTCCAACAGATTTCTGTGCAGCCTTCACCACAGAAGTTAATGATTCATATTTGAAAGTTTCTTTAACATCTATTTGGTGCTTTATGAAACATTTTGCCATCAGTACAGACAAGCACATGTAGAGTGACAAAAACATTTTCATTCCACTTTCACCTTTCTGTAAATGGTGATAAAAATGTAATTCAACTGGATTACATTAGTTGTTGTTCAAGGTCTTTAAAAAAATTATACACAATACTTCACTTTGGCAAACTTTATGTAGTGAAAACTTAAATCCTTCATTGTTCCTGTCTCCAGATAGATAAAAGCAGAAAACATTTAGAAATATCACTTTTCTTTGAGTAGAGAGCTAATCTTTCAACATTTCTTTGTGTGGAAAATGACAGAAGTAAGGAATTATTTAAATATAAATGGTTATGACCAACAGCAACAGTTTCAGCTTTTATTAAAAATAAGCTTTTTTTTTAATCGGAAAAATCTTCTACAGTGTTCTCAGTCAGTGTGTTGTGCTGCTTCTGTTTGTGTGTTGTGTTTCACGTGTCTGTCTTTCTGTGTGTAGGTGGATCTTAGCTAGAAGAACCAGTAATGTGAAGCAGCCTGACTCATCATGTTTTTTATTTTAATCCAAGGCCACGATCATGGCATCACATTCTTCCTGCTGTTCTCTATTTAGAAACTTTGATGTAGTGTAGGCTGTCTGTGTATGTGTGTGCGTGTGTGATGGTGTGTGTGTGTGTGTGTTGGAGCCTTGAAAAATACCCCCCAATGACAAAACTACCTGCAGCTGCTCAGGACACAGAGGACAATGTCATACAACTCTGTTTATATGTGAGCGTACACAGTTAAATTGTGTACAATAAGACTCGACAAGATGACCCTGATAAAGATTGCACAGATGAGTCAAACATTAACCCTGGTGAAAATATTGTTTCCAAGAGTTAGTCCAGAGTTAAGCCAAGAAGGTGTCATTCACATTCACATTTTGGTGTGTTGCACAAGTTAATACTAATTTAGAGTCTAAGAAAGAAACTATTAAATCTGATGTTACGCAGCACTTGTAGATTATGCACTAAAAGCTTAAAGCGCCTTCTGGTGGACATTTAAATCTAAAATACCCTGAAGTTTGACAAATTATGTCATTGCTTGCACTTATAAGGCACCTTAAGCTATGACTTTGTTCTCCTCTGGTCTTCTGTTAAAGACACTCACAGTGGCACATGATATGGAGATCAACTTTGTTGGCGGGCAGCCACACTACATGCAAAGCCTAATATCCATCCATCCATCCATTTTCTTTACCCGCTTATTCCATTTTGGGTCACGGGGGTCGCTGGTGCCCATGTCCAGCAATCACTGTGCGAGGGGCGGGGTACACCCTGGACGGGTCGCAAGTTCATCACAGGGCCACATAGAGACAAACGAGACAAACAACCATTCACTCTCTCACTCACACCTATGGACAATTTAGAGTTACCAATCAGCCTAACATGCATGTTTTTGGACTGTGGGAGGAAACCGGAGTACCCGGAGAAAACCCACGCATGCACCGAGAGAACATGCAAACTCCACCCAGAAAGGCCCCTGGACCGGGGTTTGAACCAGGGACCTGCTCGCTGAGAGGCAGCAGCTCTACCAGTTGCGCCACCGTGCTGCCCCAAGCCTAATATTCTTCATGCCATTAGGGGGGATTTTAATATTAAATGAACTTCCAAATCATTGCTCTACAGTAACAAAAAGGTTCAATCGTGTCATCTGGATCAGTTTCTTTAAGTGAGAAACGTTTCATCCTCCATCCAGAGGTCTTCCTCAGTCTATGTCCTGCCAACCAGATCTGTCCCATAGGTAGCCTTTACTGTTGTATTTCAACTTAAAGCCAACTTCCTGTTGGAGAATCAGAGGCAGGCTTTTAACACATGCAAACAGGGCACACCCATCCAAAACAATCAGACATCATGTACAACAATCAAATGTTTTAGGTCAGATGGACAACTTGCTACTCACAGAAACAGCCTGAGGACAACCAAGGCCAAAGTGATTCAGAAAAAATGTTGTAAGCTCAATCATACAGGTAGATAACAAGATAAAAGGTTCAATTGTGTCATCTGGACCAGTTTCTTTAAGTGAGAAACATTTCGTCCCCCATCCAGAGGACTTTGTCAGTCTGCGGCCTGCCAACCAGATCTGTCCCATAAGTAGCCTTCACTGCTGTGTTCTGGTTGTCCTCAGGCTGTTTCTGTGAGTAGCAAGGTGTCCATCTGGCCTAAAACATGTGATTGTTGTTAATGATGATTTATTGTTTAGAATGGGTGTGCTCTGTCTACACATGTTAAAAGCCTACTTTTAATATTCCAACAGGAGTTTGGCTTGAAACACATCACTGAAGTTTACCTATGGGACAGATCTGGTTGGCAGGCTATAGACTGAGGAAGACCTCTGGATGGAGGATGAAACGTTTCTCACTTAAGAAACTGGTCCAGATGACGCAATTTAACCTTTTTTGTTGTTATCTACTGGGATGACTGAGCATACAACCCTTTTTTTTTTAATCTACAGTACATCCAAGGAATATTTCCTGAAGGTTTCGGTAAAGTCTAACCTGTGGGTTATAAGATGTTAAGCTGAAAACCAATTGGGGTTGACACTATTCATTAATGCTAAAGTTTTGACTGTGATGTGGATGACTCTTGGCTGCTCCCACACCAAATTGTAGCAAAGTGTCTGTGAAATAATTGTGGCTGTCATCCTGGACAGGACTGGCTCCATGAGTAAATCAGCTGTAGATGTACAGCGAATAAAACTGTCCTAAATGTTACATTACCAATCATCCATTGGTTTGTGAAATATTTTTCTTCTGACCAACAGACAGGGTTAACTTCAAGTAGGTAATGGCAAACGTTTGAACAAACATCTTGTGCTGTCACTGCTCATGGTATGTATTGAGGAACAGTCTCAGCAACTACTTCATCAAATCGTAGGTCTGTAATACATCGAGTTATAGATATTTTAGTGATTTTTTTTTTTTTAGGATTTGTTGGTTGTAGCAGCCATCTTGAATTAAGTTAATCCTAAAGGATAATTAGTTAAAGATGTATACTCAATAGTTATTTTCTGAAAAGTTCATAAAATTAATTAATTAGTTTGTAAGATATTTTGGTGACAGACAGACGCATCCTTTGCCTTTCAGTCGCGTGAAACAGGAATATATACAACAGTATAATTATAAATAAAGTTATTGCTTTTGAGTTTTACTTGCAATCCTCGAGGACAGCGATCTCATGTTTGACCTGGTGGAACTCCCTCGCCATCCTACAGTGTTCCTTGTACACCTGGACGCTCTCCTTCAGAGACATGCAAGGCAGCACTGGCTGCAGAGAGTCAGAGACAGAAACATCAAATGGATGCATTTAAATAATGTTTTTTCAAGGTGCTGAACAAAGCTAAGCAAATAATATCACATGTTCATTCATGAGACGAATCCAAAATAGTTGTACTTCATAGTCACTCTGCACTTTCATGGATTTGATACTCTGGCTCTCTCTAAGAGTACTAGAAAACTGTATCTCTTGCTGTTGGAACCTTGCAACCTTTAATGGGTCAAAGCATGGTTAAGTGGTGGACTACCTGTAAACGTTGTTCAAGATCCGGGAAGGTATGTGAAAGGTCCTCCACATCTTTGACATCTAATGAAACACATAATTTATTTAAACCTGATTAATTGAAGGGGAAAAAAAACAATAATTGATTGTCAATTTGTTGTGAATACAATTATACACACAAATGGATTTAATGACACCAAAAATGCAGCGTGGAACGTCAGTGACATCTAGTGTTAAAATTACACACAGCAACAAAATAAGGACGAAAACCCATTCTTTGTGCACAGGTCAAAGGGCAAAGCACAGATCGTTGAGCAGCAGTGCAGCATGCTCTCATATTAAAAACTTTATATAGTTAAAGAAGCATTTTGCAATGTAATGCATGTCACTTGCCAGCTTGCATACCAATGTTTTTTTAGATGATGTTTAGAGATGTTGTTTAGCATGTGAAGTATGTCTTAGGGGTGACTCTCTGCTACCACTACACCAAGTTTTAGCTTAATATTTGTAAAATAGACTCATTGGCAGCTATTTTTGTGTTTGGTATGGAAAATATCACATGAACCAGCTGACAGAAGGTGGAGAATCCTGAAATGAAAGCAGGAGAATTAGCGTGGCAGGTCTTTGGATGCGGGACCAATTATGATGTGGAATAAATACAGTTCTCGTGCTTAGGACTGACACAGTGTTGTGAGCTTAAAACTATGCCAGGCATGAAGTCACGGAGGGCTGAAAGGATGATCCCCAGATGGAGCACAGCTCTTTTTACCCAGTTGGCATTCACAAGTTTATAGAAACAACAGCACAAAAGGGAATATCCAGACTTGATTTTAGATTGAGCAAGCAGCCCTGAAACTGTAACCAAAGACCAAAAGGACATATATTAGCAATACTGGGCATAATCTCAGAGGCACCTTTGAGGGTTGTGCTATACCTCTTTTTGTTATTGTTCTCAGAAAATGACAGGAGGTGATCAGAAATAGGTAGAGAAGAGCTGGAAGTGCTAACTGCTTAACAAATCAGGCCAGTGTTCTTAAGGCTGAGCAGTGAATCAGGCAGCAACACTGTATTATAGGGGAAACCTGACTCTGCAAGTGCAAAGCTGCAGCTGCTGTCCCAGTGCCTGACCCCACTGCCAAAACACATCCTGACCAGTGGCCTCTACTTCTCTAGGTATATGTACATTAAGGAGGGGGGGATGAAAGCAACTGTTTTTATTGCAAGAATGCAGTTTCAGCATGCACACTATTGTTATCTAGGTTTTTTTTTTCTGTGCACATTTTTGCAGTCTGACTGTTTCTGCATACTTTGCTAAATCATAACTATAGGTAAATGTAATGTTTATAGTTTTCAAAAGATTTAACGTGTTTTAAAATGAATTCACCTTGAAAATATACTTTCAACTCATTCAAAATTGTTATTTTATATCTGCTTCAGCGTACTTGCTCACCATTGTTCTGCTACTTTTAGCTTCTAGTTAGCATTTTGCTACGTTTAGCTAGTTTTCCATTTCCGTGAGCCTTTTGCTAGTGTTCTGCTTTATTTAGCTTTATCGGCTCAGTTTCAAGATAACATCGATCATATCCAACAATTTTCAGTCAGGTCATCTGGACAGTTTCTTTTTTGTGCTGAAACGTTTCATCTTCCATCCAGAAGGCTTCATCAGTCAAGGAAACGCACAACACAAAACTGATTCTTCTACCAACAGCTTACTCCGAAGTGGAACAAACCAGTTATGTTGGTGCTAAGATGGTCTCTTTGGCACGCCCCGTCCTCCTCCTAACATCAATCATAGCAACATCCAAGATACTTTGTTTCTCGCATGTGTAGTTATACAGTTCCAAATCCTGCTAAAAAGTATCCCGAGCCACTGTTTTACACTCAGGCTGTGCAAATTCAAGGAACAAATAAAGATTTAGGTGGGGGAAATAATGGCAAGATTAAATCAAAACTAAATACAAGATACAAAAAAAAAATGTTTTAAGTTAGTCAGTGTGCACAATAAACCAACGAAAAACATAAAAATGATGTAAAAGCATAAAAATAGGAACATGTTTTTGGTTTAAAAGAAGAAGTAAAGTGCATTGCACAATGTGCAGCAGCAAGCTGATGGTTTGTGTGTGTGTGTGTGTGTGGGGGTGGGGGGGTGGGGGGGGGGGGGACAACATTATTGTCTGTTCAGTATTCTTTCATGTAATGGAATAAGGCCACAGGCTTGCCAGGTTGTGCCTAGTGTGTTTTGGTAGGAAGAATGTCGTACACATGTTCCACACATAGTGGAAGTGCTCTGAGAGCAGACTTCATCTGGCCATAAATCATCAGCTGAGTGATGGCTGCAGCTAAACTCAAAATACATTGTTAGCATCATTTCTGTAGGTCCTGGAACACAGAGGAATGCTGGGATTTGTTCGTGGAGGTATTTTGGTTTCTCTCTCTCTCTCGCTCATACTACTTTGTGAGGACCAGCTGCTCTTTGTGAGGACCAAAGCCCGGTTCCCATAAGGTTCAAGTGTCGTTGTTGGGTTAGGGGTTAGGTTTAGAGTTATAAACCTGGTAATGGTTAGGTTTAGTCTAAGGGTCAGGGTTAGGCTATAAAAATGAATGAAAAATGAATGGAAGTCAATGCAAAGCCCCCGTAAAGATAGTAAGACAAACAAGTGTGTGTGTGTGTTAGTGCACATTATGTACTGTATGTGCACGTGTGTTTACCTGGCGTGTCATCAAGGCTAAAGGCGATTCTAACTTCAGATTTATCCGGAGACAATCTTCTGGTTGAGGTGATCATTTATCCCTTCACGAGGGCAAAAGAACAGAAACTTCAATGAATCAGTTCCGTTAAATTAGATTTTACTGTTCTTGAGTCGATTGTCATGAAAAATAAATGCTGCTCAAATTGTACTCTAATATAACTTTAAATAGAAAGATAAACCTAACTAAACGCATTCTTGGTCACATTTCACAACATACTTTTTTTTATTTCTCAACACCCAAAGCAAACTTTTGCTCTGTGTTTTGCACTTTTATTTAGTCTTAAAATCCAACCAGAAAGGCTGTGGATGGATATGTTAGGGACTTTAAAGTCATTGTTTCATTGAATCTTTCTTACATTGTGCATTAGTTGTGCTTTTTCTACTTAATTCATAAATTTTGTTTATTTGCCATTTATGCTTTTATCCAGTTTGTTTTGTGCTTTGCACAAGATGACAATCATTTTTTCTGAGTTACAACAGTTTCTCAGTTTCATTATAAGTCCAAACAACTAAACTAAAAGTATTTTCCAATGTACCATTTAATTTTTCTTCCCCCCAATCATTTACATTTATGCTTTTTTAAACCAGCAAGAGACGTTATAATCGTGAACTCAGCAGGTGTTGCACTTCCACGGAGGTCGTCTTATAAATACACTAACTACTCATGCAGCCACAAGTTTCATTATGCATTTAGAGTTGCTGTGGGATTAAATAATTAGAGAGCTCTGACTGACTGGCTTTTACTTGCCCCCCTTTCAGCTGAGGTGGAGGCTTTTTATATCTGGACATTTGTCTGCTTTAACCCTCATGCAACGACCTTCTACACACAAATAAGAACATTATGTAATAAAAATCACTTATCTCTAGGAGAAATTGTTGATTTTTTTTATGTACATTAAGAGCATGCATTAAAATATGACAATACTGAAGTGAATATTGTCCTGTAGCATGCACTGTAAACGCACAATGAGCAGTGTGAAGAAGAATTATGTGCAAAACATTTACCACACGCACTGGAGATGTGAAAAGCATTCATCTATGCCAACATGTCATTGTTACCAGAAGCCGGATTAGAAAATTCCTCACAGTAAAGTCCAAATCCAAGCTGGATCGTACGACCTAGGGGGTCTTTCAGTGTCTCCTCGGGACCCGGTCTTTAGAAGTGCCGCAGATCCAACTAAGATGACATGAGTCTCCTCCAGAGTATCTGGATACTTTTAGTCTTTTCTTGTAGGTAATTTAAATGTTTTCCAGCTTGAGTAAAGATATCTACTTCAGTGATTGCAGCAAATTCAGACTCCAGCAGATTAGGTTGACTTGCATTTGTCCTCCACAGACTGCAGCCACGCGGTGAGAGGGCGCATGAAGGCGATCAGGGGAGAATGCTGCTGCTCTCCGTCCCCCTGAGGCGGCCACGGGCCCAATTAAATGTCTCAGATTACATGACTTTAGCCCGAAAAAATGCCCATAGCTGCAACTCTGTTTTGAGTGACACAGTCACACCGCGGGGATGGTTCTCTGCTGTGCAATAGCTGTGCAATGAGGCAGTTACTCAGAATGAACACCGCAAGTTTGTTCTTGTTAGATGAAAACATTTAGAGGCCTCGGTCCAGAGGCCCTTGACATCCACATGGGAAATAAGCAATACCTTTTCAATTGCATGCTGATGAATACTCATGAACAATGAGAGGATGATGGACACACTGTCGAAATTTTGCAACATTGCAAATGAATTTTGCAATCAAATATTTAATCCTAAACCACTCCATTCTAGCAGGACTTGTGCCTAATATTAACCATGGCAAATGCATCTTAAATACACCTAGCCTGCATTTTTTTTACATGGTCAATTTCATAAAATTAGAAACAGAGGGCTCAAAATTGAGTGTCAGTGACAACAATAGAGCACTTCTGAGGTGACAGGTGGAACCTAAACCTCTGACATCTGTGACCTAGTGCTGTTTTTGAGTGGTGACTTCATTCTAACGAGCTTTCTAAAGCCTCCACAAAGTCAAAAAGGATCCCATTTTAATCACACCGCTGTTGAAACAAGGCCAATGCATTTCAAACAACTGACAATAAGTTTACACAAAACAGGCATCTTTTGGTAATGTAACCTAATGATCCAACAGCTTAATGCAAACAGCAGTTTAATCAGAAGCGTATCCACTCCTGCAGCTGTTGAAAAGATACACAGTTAGATTTTGAATGGATATGACCTGCAAGGGAGGAATTATTCTACCAAAACCCAGTGGCATACTGTGACTGTAGAGATAAGCCTTATACTACAATGGTTCTTAAACTTCTCAGCTTAGTCTTAGTAACTGACATGGAATTTTTGGTCAAAGATTATGGATTTTTTTTATTGCTGAGAACGCTCTTCCCCTCTGCCATGAGAACAAGAAGTCTATAACAAGCTGAACCGTCTCCCAAAACGCTATCTTATCTCTGCCCATGAACCATACGTTTGAGTAGAGTGCTTGGTAAAAGGACTGAAGCTGACTTCAAGGACACCCCTGAGCTATGTTGAACTCTGAACTGAGAGGACTATAAAAGCAAACAAATAATGTGGTTCGTGGCTGATTCTGTGACAATGTCCTCATACATATGCATTCATTTATCTATGTATGTAACATGTCCTGAATGCAGTTGTTACAAATGTCATGTTTTCTGCCTGGTCATGCTCTGCTCCCAAGCTCTGCCACTCTGCCACTCCCACTCTGCACCTCAGCTCAATCATGCTCATGTCCTGTATCTGTTCCATACACTACTTAAGAGCGCTTGTCACCCAAGCTCCGCCAGATTATCAAACCCTTTGTGGAAGTAGATGTCCAGCGTTCTTGTCACAGATCTATCTGATCATGTCTCAACCTCACACCTGTCTTCTGGAAACCCAACTTGCCTGCTCCTTGCCTCTTATTGTATCATCTTTCTGACCACATTACTGACCTCCTCTTCTAACCCAACGACTACGACTCATGGATCACCCTTTTGAATTAATTATTGGATCTCTGACACCCTGTATATGACCCCCACCTCCATGCCTGGTTCTAGCCTCTGGACTTCCCTTTGGATCACGTCAATCTCAGCCCTGTTCTTCAGCTGCGTTTAACCCAGTGACGGTAACGTCATCCTTCCCAGCTCCAACAGGTGACCCTCACCTCACCTGCATGAGAAGATTGGGCCCATATTACTGCCACCAGCAGCCGTTTGACAATAAACTTTTTACAACATTCTTTCTGTCTGGCGTCTTGCTCTAATCCAAAAACCCAACCCTTTTCAATAAATGAGTTAAATTTAAAGCAGTCTGCTCCTCAGATAGTTTTAAATTATTATTTTTATGTATGTTTCTGTTCAGTGCCCTGAGATGACTTCTGTTGTGACTTGGAGCTATAGAAATAAACTGAATTGAAATGCTGGTTCAATAAATGCTGGTTTGCTGTGGGGCTGAGCTGGGGTAGAGTTAGGGCAGCCGATTTACAACTGACTTGCAGAAAGTCACAGTTTGTCTCCCAGCTGTTCCCTCATGAATTGTAAATGAGTCCTCGGGGCTCAATGAGATTTACCTGTCTAAATAAAGATTGAATGAATGAATGAACATGTCGTGGTGTCTCTGCACAAGACATCTAATCCCTAATTGCTCCCCGGGTGTTCAGCTTTAATAGCTGCCCACTGCTCCACCTGGATGTATCCCAGGTGTGTTGGGTTAAATGCAGAGAACTAATTTTGTCATCAGACTTCCCTTCCCTTAAAATCTTCCAGTGAGAGTGGTTCTTATAAGTACTGTAATTAACGCCAGAGAACAAGAGAATTTCTCCAACAGTAACAACAATATTTTAAAAAAGTCATTAGCAATCAGTTTTGCATTTAATTTGATTTCTGGAGATTATCTGAAGACGCACTTGTGCTTTGGAACTCAGTCACAAACGTCACCATATTCCTGTGACGATCACTCTCATTTGTGCTTAACCTGTACATTTCCTTTAGGAAATGGTATGGCATTTTATAAAATTATCATAAAACAGACAATTGACTTTTTGTTTAGTTTGATTTGAAGAATTAAGTGAGTATGTCTATCTAACAAGGTTGAGTCAGGTTCTCAGTTGACGAGCTTAAATAAATGATATTCTGGATGGGTTCTTCTTTGTTGAAATGTTTCTTCTTTTATCCAAAAGACTTCTTCAGTCATCAGACTTCACTACTCCAGAATGAAGAAGTCTTTTTGGATAGAAGACGAGATGTTTCAACAAAGAAGAATCCATCCAGATGATTATTGAGCATCAGGATAAATTTCTATATTTCAAAGGTGCACTACACATGTATGCCAGCAGATGACAGCAGTCACACTGAATCATTTACAGTTAAGCCTTCATGTGGTGGAAAGTGGAAGAAAAGCCACACAGAACGAGGAACAGACACAGAGAGTTAAAAGATGCTCTGCACTTCTAAAAGTCCTCCTCCTCATTTGTCTTTGTTGACAGGCTGGTGACACAGACCTGCCTTATCACCCTCAGGGACTCTTCATTTCATTTCATTGTGACAGATGGGACAGACTGAAATGTCTGGCAATATTTTTACTGCTTCAGTCATATTGTGAATGTATTTCTCTGTAGTTGTTTGTACAGTTGGCAGGCCTGTGGAGTGGTTTACAAACTAAAGTTGACGAGCTTAAATAAATGATGTTCTTTTTATAAATAAAAAAATAAATAA
>NC_056511.1:20194364-20199101 GCF_014905685.2 Nematolebias whitei | reverse complement strand
TCTGCAGTTTTATTTAAAAAAAATGGCAACAAGAACAATTCATCTGTAGTGAAATAGGGAGAGATTTATTGCCTTAATCCAAACAAAAAACTTCACCAAAGGGCACAAAAGAAATAATACATGGCCTGAAAAGGTTTGTAAACTCAATAATCCAGGTAGATAACAACAAAAATGGTTAAATCATGTCATCTGGACCAGTTTCTTAATATGAAAATGTGAAATGTGTGGTTCCTATAGTTTTTCTACGGAGGATCAGCTGCTGAGTCCTTGTTTCTAGCGCAGTACATGGTCACACCATGAAACCAAACATAAGTTGAATTTCACTAATTTATTGAGCAATTGTTTCCTTTAAACAGTGACATTACTGTCATGTTTCAAATTGCTTTAATAAACAAGTAAAATAAAATAAAAATGCACCAACCAAGTGAAGTCAACGAATAAAAATGCTTAAAGGCATTATTATACATTGGATGACATCCTCAACAAGTTCACAATCTATGTGGTTGAGGTAATGAGCTCGTTTGGGTGAAGCAGGATGTCGTGCAGCTCACCAGGCTTCAGAGCATCATTTACAGACTGGAGCATTGCAAGTCTGGTATTCCAGAGTGAAGGCTTATTGAAAGAAAACTACAAAATGGCGGCGCCTGTCTGAAGTTTTTATTTATTTATTTATTTCATTTTCTTTTTTGTCCTATTGGTTGGTTCTCGCTCCTGACCGGTCTTGTTAACTTTTTGTCCTGTCCCATCACAATCATGCGAGTTATATTAAAGTTGACTCCTGTCCTGCGGGAATCCTGCCGGAATCCTGCCGGAATCCTGCCGGAATCCTGCCGGAATCCCATGACCCGCAGGACTCCTGAAAAAAAGTCATCCTCTCATCTGTCCTGCTCTCCTCAGTGTTTCTCCTCTTGTAATCAGCTCCTGCCTCCACCACCTGTTGTCCTTCCCCAGGTGTTTGCCATCGTATGTTCGTTAGCGTTTGTTTTTAAGTCTGTGTCTTTATGTTCTGTGTGTCTGCGCAATGTCCTGTAAAGGTGCTTGGTTCTGTCTCTCTCCATGTCTCCTCGTTCCTAGCTCCCTGTGTGTATTGCTGCCTCGTCAACCTACTTTTCTGCCAATAAGTATTACTCTTAGTTATCCTGCAAGTCCACTGTGCCTGCCTGCACCTTGGGTTCACACACACCGACAGAATCATAATACAATTATAAAGAACTGAATTGTTTGAGACAATTCTTTTATCACTTTTTAGAGTTTTGGTTTTTTTTAAGAAACTATAAGCTAAACTCCAACTTGTTTTTCAATTCCTAAATACACTGCCTGGCCACAAAAAAAAGTTGCCACCTGGATTTAACTAAGCAAATAGGTACAAGCCTCCTATTGGATAATTACTGCATGGGTGACTATCTTTCAGCTGACAACAAGTTATTTAACCCCAACTGGTGCAATGAGTTGCTTCTCATTTCTTAAACAACCATGTTGAAAGACACATTGCATGGTCATGGAAAAGATGTCAGTCTGTTTGAGAAGGGTCAAATCATTGGCATGCATCAAGCAGAGATAACATCTAAGGAGATTGCAGAAACTACTAAAATTGGGTTAAGAACTGTCCAACGCATTATTAAAAACTGGAAGGATGGTGGGGACCCGTCGTCTTTGAGGAAGAAATGTGGCTGGAAATAAATCCTGAATGATGGTGATCAGTGATCACTTAAACGTTTGATGAAATCAAATCAAAGAAAAACAGCAGTAGCATGCAGAGCTATGTTTAATAGTGAAAGTAAGAGCATTTCCACATGCACAATGTGAAGGGAACTCAAGGGACTGGGACTGAACAGCTGTGTAGCCTTAAGAAAACCACTAATCAGTGAGGCTAACTGGAAAAAAAGGTTTCAATTTGCTAGGGAGCATAAAGATTGGACTCTGGAGCAATGGAAGAAGGTCATGTGATCTGATGAGTCCAGATTTACCCCGTTCCAGAGTGATGGGCACATCAGGGTAAGAAGAGAGGCAGGTGAAGTGATGCACCCATCATGCCTAGTGTCTAGTAGTCAACGCAAGATCTTGGTGAAAAATTAATACAACACTGGATGGAAATAGATCTTGTGGCATTGCAGAAGCTTATTGAAACAATGCCACAGTCAATGCATGCCGTAATCAAAGCTAAAGGCGGTCCAACAAAATATTAGTGTGTAACCTTTTTTTTTTGGTGGTAACTTTTTTGGGCCAGGCAGTGCATATTTCAAGCAACAGGGAAGGAAAAAGTTTGTACAAAGTACTTCCTTTTAAAAATTGAATATCTTTGAACGTTTAACTTATCTCAGACATACTTACACATCAAGTGCATTAAAACTGGTAATGTTAGGTAACAGTTAAAAGGACAGCTAAAGACCCTGCCACACTTTAGTGTTTTAGACAACTTGGGCCGACATATGACAATTGTCTCCAATATGCTGGCAATATGCTGAAGATGGGATTAAAAAAAAATCAGTTGGAAGCCTTTTTTGGACGTACACATACTGTATTGGTGCAAGATGAAGGAATATATAACATGAGTAAAATATGCATAACTTGTTCCTAGCATAATAACTTATGCAAGCAGAGCATGTGGCACTCCTCCACAACTCCATGCTCTTCCTCTGTCTCCTAGCACCCCCTCTCCTTTGGAACATTAACCCTTTAAGGCACAAATATTGAAATACATTGTGGAAACGTCTGATATAAGTTACAGATATGTTAGAAGAAAGTTGTTCATAGGTTAGAAATACAGTAACCCTTCGCTACTTCGCGGTTCGTTTTTCATGGACTCGTTTTATTGCAGTTTTTAAAAGTAAGATTGAACATGACACACAATTGGCTGATTGATGGTTGAGCCGCACGATCAGCATGGTTTTTTTTATTATTTTTAATGAAATATTTTAAATTATTTAGCACCTGCTGCGCCTTTGTGCAGCCCACACTGCAGGAGAAATGTCCTCCTGCAGCTCCTCCTCCCTCCTCTGTGATCTGGAGCGGAGAAGTGGGCGTGGCTGAGGGCTGAGTTCATGACATGCTGATCTTTTAGAGCGTTTAGAGTTTAGAAACGTTGTTTAGAATGTTGCAAGAGTGTGGGAAGGGTTTAAAACGCCTTGATATACTACTTGTACTAATATTCCTACTTCGTGGTTTTTCACTTATCGTGGGGCTTCAGGGTACGAATCTCCCGTGATAAACGAGGGACTACTGTATGTTATGCGTACGTTACATATTTGCCCAGCTTGTTTCTGAGGTACGTCAACTTGCATGTAGCATGTGTAACTTGCATGTAATGTGTGTAACCTTTCCACTAAGTAAGTAAGTAAAGTTTTATTTATATAGCACTTTTCATAGATAAAATCACAAAGTGCTTTACAGAAATACAGAATACAGACAAAATAAAACTCAAACAATAAGAACAGCTGATAAAAGCAGAAAGTAAAACATTTAACTCAAAGCTTGTCAGAATAAAAATGCCTTGAGATGCTTTTTCAAGGAATCACAGAGACGGCCACACAAAGAGACAGGGGCAAAGTATTCCACAGCTGGGGGCTATAAAGGATCGGTCACTCCGAGGTCACTAAGAGGCAACAGACCTGAACACTGCTCCACCATGCCACCTTCATCTGTATTTGATACAATTTTCTGAATTTTCCATATTTATTTTCTTCAAAATGTTGCAATGGTTTGATCAACTAAGATCTGAACTGTTTGATTATGAATCATCTTTACTGGTTTGATTGTTGGTGATGATTATGTTCCATGTAAGCCTCGTCTGGTTGTTGTTTTTATCTGAGGCACTTTGTTAATGTTCTTTCATTGTGCTGTGCTCATTATTTTCAGCATGGCGGTATGTTTTCCTACAGTGAGAGCAGCATGAGCAAAGCAAACTGCATAATTTTCAGGTTCATCAAGGGGGTCCTCTGACATGAGTGACGCCTAAATTCTGATGGAGGTGCGTCAGACTACACAGTGGCAATGCCTGTCACCTTCTTTAATGTCAATGTCAATTTATTTATATAGCACATATAAACAACAAAAGCTGACCAAAGTGCTTTACAATTTAGTCAAATTAAAATGAAAGCAATAAGAACAATAAAAAAGTACATCTTGTACCACTCAAGAAGAACAAGAAGGCTAATTATGAAATACAACAATAAAAATCTGGTATAACTGGTTCTGAAACTGCATGGATCAAATGCCAATGAAAAAAGATGAGATTTGAGCAAAGATTTAAAGGTCTCAACAGTCTCAGCGGTCTTTAAATTAATTAATTAGGGGAGTGGTGGAGCAGAGGTTAGAGAAGATGGGTCTGTGATCGGAAAGTTGCAGGCTTAACTCCCGGTACCATCAACAACAAAATTTGGGTGGAAAAGGTGAAACACCCACACCTGCCTCCACTGTCATTTGCTCCACTCTGGGCCCCTGAGCAAGGCCTAAATAAATAAATTATTTTAAATTATTTAGCACCTGCTGCTAATGATCTGCTGATCAACTGTTCAGCGTGCAGAGTGGAGAAGTGGGCATGTCCAAGACCACTTGCAGGTGTCAAAGAGCAGAGGAAGCAGGGAGCTGTAATCATGACATTCTGTGTTCTTTTAGAGCATTTAGAGATTAGAAACATCGTTTAGAATATTGCAAGAGTGTGAGAAGTGTTGAAAAGCCTTTATATATATATATATATATATATATATATATATATATATATATATATATATATATATA
>NC_056511.1:20192557-20194354 GCF_014905685.2 Nematolebias whitei | reverse complement strand
ATATATATATATATATATATATATATATATATATATATATATATATACATCTGTCTATCCATTATCTTTTACCCGCTTCTTCCACTTTGGGTCACGGCGGTCGCCGGTGCCCATGTCCAGCAATCACTGTGCGAAGGGCGGGGTACACCCTGGACAGGTCACAAGTCCATCACAGAGCCACATAGAGACAAATGAGACAACCAACCATTAACTCTCTCACTCACACCTAGGGACAATTTAGGGTTACCAATCAGCCTAACATGCATGTTTTTGGTCTGTGGGAGGAAACCGGAGTACCCAGAGAAAACCCACGCATGCACGGAGAGAACATGCAAACTCCACCCAGAAAGGCCCCTGGACCGGGATTTGAAAATAAACTACTACTTGCTACTTGTACTACTATTCCTACTTTGTGGTTTTTCACTTATTGCGGGTCTTCAGGGCACAAATTCCCCGCGATAAACAAGGGACTACTGTACTTCCAAACTGATTGCAGTGTAAAGTATTTTATAAAATGATGTTTGCATGAACTGCCATGATTTTTTTTTTTGAGACTGGAGTTTGTTTTTAAAACGGAAATAATCTGTTTTGATCCAGACTCTGCTCAGAGTAGATGATCTCCGCTTAGATGTTAGATCTGAAATATCCCTTTAGGATTTGAGTGCAGATCTTAAAGAGACTTATATTTACACTTAGATGCAAGATTAGAATTCTGCGTTTGAACCTCTAAAGATTAGAAATGGGAAAACTTTAGTAAAAGAAAAAAAAAACATTTTACAACTTCTACATGAGTCCTTTACTGTGCTTAATTCTCATAGTTCAGATAAATGGGATTTTGAAAATGATACTTTATAATCTGTTTAAACTCACTTGAATACTAAATACTGTATGTGCAACTTGGAGTAAAATCATAAAAAATATTTGGATATATTCCTGCTTATGGTACATGCAGTATGACAAAAACGAGCATTTGGTCACTTTTTTTTCTCTTACCAATAGGCGTTCCCACTCCGTAGCCCTTGGAGTCTATGAGACCTCCGATTTGCGTGAGGTTGCAGTTTCTCTGGCTAATGTACTCAATGCTTGTGGACTCCATTAGCATGGCATAGTCTGTCGTCAAGACTCGTGTGATCCCTTCCTTGTTGTTCTTAACTAATGCAGTCTTTCTGCTACTCATGAAGGCCCACATCTTCTCATAGGTGGAGATCTTTGATTTCTGTTTGACCCAAAGAGGCAAGAGTTAGTAAAAAGTGTAAAACAGATGTGCTGATAAAAAATTCACATGTCATCCATGTTTGTAGCTGAACAAAAATGCAATCATCTATCCAAAGTGGTATTTTCTGTTACCACTTCTATATAAGGCATGGTGCCTATCTCCAGCAGTCACAGTCCAAGACTAGGGTGCACCCAGGACAGTTTGTAAGTCCATCACATTGCAACATAAAAGCAAATGGGACAAACAGCCATTTACACGTTTTCCCACACGAGAGACACCTGAGTTACCAATTAACCTACAATGCATATTTAAGATCTGTGGGAGAAAACTGGGCAGCACGGGGGCACAGTTGGTACAGCTGCTGCCTCTCAGTGAGCAGGTTGCTCTGGTTCAAATCCCGGCCAGGGGACTTTCTGTGTGGAGCTTGCATGTTCTCTTCGTGCATGCGTGGGTTTCCTTGGGTACTCCGGTTTCCTCCCACAGACCAAAAACATGCATGTTAGGCTGATTAGTAACTCTAAATTGTCCCTAGGTGTGAGTGAGTGAGTGAGTGAGTGAGTGAGTGAGTGAGTGAGTGAGTG
>NC_056511.1:20192318-20192547 GCF_014905685.2 Nematolebias whitei | reverse complement strand
TGAGTGAGTGAGTGAGTGAGTGAGTGAGTGAGTGAGTGAGTGAGTGAATGGTTGTTTGCCTATATGGCCTTGTGATGGACTGGAAACCTGTCCAGGGTGTCCCCCGCCTCTCGCACAGTGAATGCTGGACATGGGCACCAGTGATCCACGTAACGTGAAAAGGAAGAAGCAGGTAAAGATGTTGGATGGATGGATGGATGGATGGATGGATGGATGGATGGATGGATGG
>NC_056511.1:20186026-20192308 GCF_014905685.2 Nematolebias whitei | reverse complement strand
TGGATGGATGGATGGATGGATGGATGGATGGATGGATGGATGGATGGCTGGATGGCTGGCTGGCTGGCTGAGCTGGGAGGCAAACCTGTGACCTTCTTGCTATGAGGCTTTAATAAAAATGCTACCATTAGGCATAAATGCATTTCAATTAAAGCTATGAACATAAATATTTTTACATCAAGATGTTCTCCTTGTGTGTACATCAGAGAGTCAGAGAGTCAGAGTTTCTTTATTGTCATTCGCACCTCATGTAGTACATGTGGTGGAGCGAAATTATGTACACGGGGTCCCAGTTACATCCAACAATAAAAAGTATAAGACATTACACATGTACATGTGTCTCTCCTTGGTATGCCAGAGAAAACAGGACAGCTGTGCTTTATTAAGCTCTTTCAGCTGATTCAGTTTGCTGAAGCAAACACAGCCTGCGTCTTCTTATAAATGTGGCCATAATCACTGGCTGAATCTGGGAGAATAAGACCAGCGTGATTCAAGCCTGCTGAGCCACAAGACATGAGAAGAGATGTGTGTGTGTGTGTGTGGGTGAGATGTGAGGCAGGAAGGGGAGCCATGCCTAAAGACACAAGTACGCTACAGCACTGTGCAAAAGACTTAATCCATCCTTCGTGTCTCCATTTTGCTTCCAGGAAGACAAATTATCTTGTGTTTGGCCTTCATAATTTACCTTAAAGAATGTCATAGTGGATCCATCTCTCACTGCTCCATATTCAATCCTTGTTTGTTTGGCAAGGTCGTCTGCTGAATCAATGGGTGCATCCATTCTTTCCACGGTTAGGAAGGCAGCCAAGTTGGCCGTATAGGAGGAGATGATGATTAAAGTAAAAAACCACCAAATACCCCCAACTATACGTGTGGACAGAGCCTTAGGCATCACCTCTGAGCCTGGATCCAAAGCAAGAAAAAATATATATTAAATGATTATTTGAAAAGTCTAGCAAAGTTAAGTCATGTCATCTGGAAGGATTCTTCTTTGCTGAAATGTTTCATCTTTTATCCAAAAGACAAAGTGACTTCTAGGCTTCTAAAATCCCAAACTAGTCTTTTGGATCCATCCAGATGACCTGATTTAACCTTGTTAGATTGATCCCCCTGGATTATTGAGCATGCATCAGGACATTATTTGAAAAGGTTTATATTGTGTAAAAGTTTATAATAATGTTAAGGTATAAGTAAATTCGCAAATATCAGTATGGCATAACTTAAACTGAAATAAATGGCTATTGCCAGAAAACAACTCAAATTCTGGCTTGGAGTCTTCTTGGTTTCATACCAGAGCCACATCTGGACTCTCTGCTCTAAATGAGAAATAATGCATTTATTTCACATTTTCTTCCTCATCACTGCCTTTTGACACAAAAATTACTTCTGCATGAGCACTTAAGTCCAGATGTAAAAACTAGACAAATCTATCAGACACAGACAAGCTGATTGTTTAGAGAATAACAGAACACATCCCATCAATAATGTACTGGCATTCAATAAGAAGGATCACACTGTGCTTTATAACTATAATTGCTTTTATAAACATGCAAAAAAATCAAACCAGATATACATTTATTGTGTATTTAGAGCGTATTATTGTGGCACATTTAAATTTGTATCTGGCTTTCTTTCTTCACTTATTTAGTAGAGTTGATAAGAAAATGATTATAAAAAATGTAACCAACAAAAGCAGGTCAGTTGAATGAAACACACAACTGTCTCCATATTAACACAGAAAAACCTATACAAGCACACTTTTCAAACGAAAGACTGGAAAGCAAGAACACAGCCTTGCGTTTAGAAATTTAAATAAATTACATATTATGTAAACAAAAATTGAAAGCTTCCCTCTTTTTTCCTCGTTTATGAAGTTTGTTGCTGCTGGGAAAATGTAATAAAACTGTCAAAATGGTTTGCTTCTAGTGTAACTAGTCAGAAGATTTAGTGGTCGTCTAGTGAATCATGCTGGACTGAATCACATAAAGTGTTCATAACATCCAGCATCATTCTCCTAATTTTATTATTGATTAAGCTGGACAATTTCCTCTAGAGCTAACTAAAGTTGATCTAACAGTGAGACATGTACCTTGCCTCATGAGAGCTCCAATGCCAAACCAGAAACTGTTGAGTAAAGTGAAGTTGTTCTGTACCAGAGTGGAGGACGCGTTGCATGGGTGTGGGTTGTACCACTCATATGGTGTAAACCTTACAGACAACAAAAGAAAGAACAGAAAGAAAGTGACATGATGACTCTTTACATAGACACACACAGAGAAGTGTGTTTTATACCTCTCTACTCAACAGACCATATTTTATTTATTCAGCTGTGTAATATGTGCATTCTAACATGGTTTGTGTTTTTATTATCAACGTTTGATTCATACTGCCGGGTGAAATCTACTATCGAGGGTTTTAAACACTAGCCAAGCCTGAAGTAAATACTGTAAACTGGCCATCTACCAGCACTCTTGGCCACGCCCACTTCTCTGCTGCAGAGTGGAAATATGACACGCTGCAGGAGGAAGCTTCTCCTGCAGCTGTGGGCTGCACACAGGTGCAGCAGGTGCTAAACGATTTTAAATCATTTATTTTAAATAAAAATCCCGTGCCGATCGTGCAGCTCATCCATCAATCAACCAGTTGTGTGTCATGTCCAATCTTACTTTGAAAAACCATGATAGAACGAGTCTGCGAAAAACAAACCACGAAGTAGCGAGGGACTACTGTATGTTTTGGGGCTTCCCAGATATATAAACAATATGCAAAATTCACACAAAAAGGCTAGCAGAGATGAGTTAACCACCCTTTAAGATTACTTTAAATACATAACTTTCTCAAACCCCATTTAGTAACAACACAGCAGGGTAAATAAAAATGCATAATAACCTCAACAATCATTATCACATTATAATGAACAAATAACCCCTGCTCTTACCTGGCAATCACAAAAAGCACACAGCTGACCCCAGTGCAGGCTAACAGCACATACATCCAGATGTCCGGAGACAGAGGGTTTAGGAACGAGAACACGCCTGGATTAGTGCCGTTAGGTTTCCGGTACAGGATGCTGATACCTAAAGTCATGAAGGGCTTGGAGAAATCAATCACTTTCTCTCGAACATATGTGATTGTCAGAGGAGCCACAGCGAGGTCTGCAACCTGGCACAAAAATGTACTTTATAAAAGATTTGCTCTTTTTAAGTGAGAGACAAACTGTTAAAATGTACATTTCTAGAAGCAGAAGCAACTGCACATTAATATTTATTACAGTCAAAACAATGAACAGATCTTTAGGGATTTCATCTGCAAAGAGGAAGTTACAGTCTCGGAGTAAACATCACGTTCCTTGATTATTTGTCTTTACCAGCTCATAATTTGATGCTTTGATTGTGTTTGTTCTGCTAGAACTCATCAGAGCTAAGAAAATAATCATGTTCTGATTACAGAATAATTATAAAACCAACTTCCCTCCCCAATTTGTAACAACTTTTTACTTACATGGTCAATGAGCTCTCTGACCATCCCGTTCCACTCTCCCTTGTCGTTCTGGGCTCCGTATTTGCCGTCACCAACTAGTCTGACTTCGTACGTAAAACCCAAGATGTTGGAGAGCTCCTTTAAAAGGTCCATGCAGTATCCCTCATAGCGATCATTTCCAACCAGCTCCTTTTCAGACTTTTTTGCCATCACATATGGATTTTCCTGCATAGAAAAAAAAATGATGAGAAAAAAACATTGTAATTTGACTGAATTTCTTTTATTCTATCTTATCATTTAAATAAAAGAAGCTGAATTCATAGTGTTAGTGTGATGATGTTTTGATAGGTAAGGAACTAAATATAATTTTAGTTGACATTATTATGTGAAGATATTCGATAAATACAATTTTTTTAAGTATTTTATTATATTTTTATAGCATTAATGTGACAACAAAACAAAACACATTTACCCCTCTGCAGCATTGACTCACGATTTTCTGCTCTTTGTGCTTTATTTTCTACACATTTGTCCTTCTGTCTCTAAACATACAGTAGTCCCTCGTTTATCACGGGTGTTAGGGACCACGCCCACCCACGATAAGTGGAAAAACCGCGAAGTAGGGATACAGTAGTCCAAATTCAAGTAAACTTTATTGTCATTACCATCTCATGTGGTACATGAGATGGAACAAAATTATGTACATGGTTAGTAGTAAGTAGTGGTTTGTTTTAATATTTACTGTAGTGGTAGTAAGTAGTAGTTTATTTTAGTATTTACTGTAGTAGTAGTAAGTAGTAGTTTATTTTAGTATTTATATACAGGTATATATTAAGGCATTTTAAACCCTTCCCACCTTCCCACACTTGTGCAATGCTTAAAACTCTTACATAATTTTAACAACACACAGTACTGTATATTTAGCTACAAATTTTAATTACCGGGCTCTGCAGAACCGACTCTGTCTCGTTTTTGCAGCCATACCCTGTAGCAACCCATCAATCAATGCTCTAAACTCTTAATCCTACGAATTTTAACAATATACTCATACTAAATTTGACTTACCATCGTGTCCCCACTCGTAGGGCCTCATCGGCCGGTTGAAAAAGGTGAAAAAAAGTCCAGTTAAACTTCAGATGGACAACTGGATCATCAGCCACGTGCGTCCCACTCAGGGCTCATCGTGGGCTGGTTGAAAGATGTGAAAAAAGTCCCATTAAGCTCCTGATGGATCACCGGATCATTGGCCGGACATGTCCCGCTCAGGGCTCTTCTTGGGCCGGTTAAAAGAGATGAAAAAAGTCCTAAAGGGCTCTGGACGGAGCGCCGGACCTTCAGCCACTAGCGTCTGCTCGGAGGTCCACGTGGGTGGGATACTAATTCTCAAGATTCACTGATGGGTCTGGAAATCTGGTACTGCTCTGAGGGTGCAGATCAGATCAAAACTTTACAGTACCTCTGTTTTTTTCAGCAGAAGGAAACGGGCTTCTGGGCAGGGCCCTGTTGCCCTCTGGGAAATGTGGTCAGTATGAGCAGGAATACAGTGGAGGCTTACAGAGAGGAAACTACAAAATGACAGCACCTATCCGAAACATTAAATTTTTTCGTTAACTTGTTACTGTACAGTACTGTATCCAGTACAGTCCCAATTGCGTGAGTAATGTTAATTTTTTTTTTGTCCAATATTATATATTATGGACTGTACGTTCACAAATCGCGATAGAGCAAGTCCGCCAAAGTCTAGCCGCTAAGTAGCGAGGGACTACTGTACTTCTTACTTTTCCTTATACACTTCTCTGTTTAACTTTCCTTCTCACCAGAATTGTTGTGACAATCAGAGTCCTGTTAGCCAGCGAGTCTGTCACATTGTTGTTTTTTTCTCGGTTGGGCTTTTCCATCAAGGTCATTCCCCTGTATGAGTTCCACACAGCAACCTGGAAACACAAAACAGAGCTTTGATGAAACAGTCTGCTTTGACAAATAAAAAATGAAGGATGTTACATTTGTCTTATGCTACTGATTGTCAAAGCCTGGCTAAATGTCAGTGTAGCCAAGTGCTGTACCTGTGGAAGCTATGAATAAATTCTGACTACTTAAATAAAGTTACTCTGGATCAGAAATCTCTTCCAGATTTTAAGAAATGAAGATGATCAATTAATTATTTTGTCCATAAAAACCTCAGAAATATTTTGCTTCCAAGTTTCAAAAAGAAAAAAACTTATGACACTGCTTATGAAACTCAACCTGAAGTATGAACATTAAGTAAACGAGTGCTTTGACCTGAAATATCTGATAAATAAAATTTGATAGTAATTTTGGAGCACAACAACAAATTTTCTTTTGTCTGCAGTGCTCAAAAAAGGTTAATTTAAAAAATATATATAAAGGTCCTTCTCAAAAAATTAGCATATTGTGATAAAGGTCATTATTTTCCATAATGTAATGATAAAAATGAAACTTTCATATATTTCAGATTCATTGCACACCAACTGAAATATTTCAGGTCTTTAATTGTTTTAATACTGATGATTATGGCATACAGCTCATAAAACCCAAAATGCCTGTCCCAAAAAATTAGCATATCATGAAAAGGTTCTCTAAACAAGCTATTAACCTAACCATCTGAATCAACGACGTAACTCTAAACACCTGCAAAAGATTCCTGAGGCTTTTAAAAACTCCCAGCCTTGTTCATTACTCAAAACCGCAATCATGGGTAAGACTGCCGACCTGACTGCTGTCCAGAAGGCCATCATTGACACCCTCAAGCAAGAGGGTAAGACACAGAAAGAAATTGCTGAA
>NC_056511.1:20165104-20176026 GCF_014905685.2 Nematolebias whitei | reverse complement strand
TGTATATATATGTATATAACTGCACAAGGCTTTATCTGTTCAAATTAATATGATGTTATTGTGTCTTTTTTAGGAGGGATGATTGTGAATAGATTAAAATATTTTCAAACGCTAACAAGAAAAGTGATGTTTCGTCCTAATGAGAAAGTAAAAAGTAAAAACTTGTCCATGTCCTTCACAGCCTTCATTCAACATGTAGACATTGTAAACAAAAAAAAAAACGGAAATTGTGTTCCACTTCATAGCAGTGAAAGTTATTATCAAATGTAAAGTCCCCAAAGGAGACATAAGAGTGCTGTAATATCAAAGAGTCAATAGAAGAAAGTAATGTGAATTATGTACATGTCTGTGTGCTGACCTGCTTTAGAAGTTCTGAAGCGGTGCGATAAGAACAGTCAAAGATAATAAAAAACTCTCTGTCTTTCTTCAGTTCCTTGAGCAGCGGCCGAGCATCTTGGTTACCCGGGGTGAGCTGGCGGATCCTGATCTTTAAGTTTAACTTTGCTGGGGCCTTGATCAACTCCTGCATCCGCATTAGACCTTAAAGAAATAAAATAAATCTTATTATTTTCTCTGATATGTTTCCCTCTTCTTTGAAGCTCTTGGAGGATGATTTATGAAAGAATATTTCATAGTTTTGGAGCTATCAGTATTTATTTTCAAAGCGCAGCCTGAGAGCAGTTGATGTAGTAATCCTTGAGCTTGGCTCTGTTGTATTTAAATGAGTTTCTCTCAGAGTGCAAAACTCAGGATGTAAAGTATTTAAACCAATTCAGACATTTTGCAATTCACTGTTAATTGTAATCATCAATACACTTCTAATCCTTTGGGTACTTTTCGCTGCATTACTGGGAGATGCACAATCTCCATTTCTTTAACTTTGTGAAGAAAAAATATGTTTCCAGAATTGCAGGTCCCTAATTATTTACAATCCTGCTCTGCTCCTGATGAACTGCTTTGCTCTTTGTGGTAATGAGCTGGTTGCACCTGTGTTTTTAGTTTAACGCAGTTTTAGAATCTCATGCACAGAACTGTCGAAGCTCACAGTTGTTGTTTGTGATTGCAAATGGACTCTGTTTTCCACAGCCTACTAAATCTGCCACCCAAAGTTTAGCATATTGCTGAAATCATTTTTATTACATACAAAAGTGTGCAGAACCCTTGCAAAAAATGCCTTTTGTATCTAAAAATCATTATTTATAAGTGTGATTTGCTGAGATATCTGCAAATATACATTAAAAAATGGGTATTTAAGGAAAAAGCTTGACAAGCAGCAGCTATTCTACAACAAAGTTACAAGAATAGAACAGAGCTCTTTCATAAGCTTAGTGAACAAATTCAACCTTGTATTCATCAATTTGCTCTCAGTGTTTATAAGTATAAAATACGTCATGGCAACAAATAAGTAATCAGAAAATGGGTTCACTGTTAGCGTGTCTGTGTGTTGAAGAAAAAACAATAGTTCAGCCCTGAGTTTCTACAGTTTATATGCCAGAATGAATCATCACGTGCACGATAAAAGGCTCAAAAATGAAGAGAAAACACTTCTGGGAAAATGATCACGTATAAAGATGGGAATAAAAAATAAAGAATGTGAGGAAAAGACAGTGTAATGTTTAAATAAACACTTTGACAGAACCTTCAAAAAGCCTGAAGAATTATAGATTAAACAAACATAAAAAATGGCTTATTTGGGAAAAAAAAAGGGTTGCATGAGTTATTAAAAGTTTTTAAGTTATGCCACGTTATTTGTATCTCAGTCTTGTTCAGCTTTTTTTTTGTTTGTTTATTTTTTATTAACCTTTATTTAAGCAGACAAATCCCACTGAGGTCACAGATCTCTTTAGAATAATATGTGATAATTAAATAATATATTATTTCAAGATGTGTTGACTTTGTTGTGTAATAAGACTAATTTCTTCTACAAGCAGTACGCTGATGTCCCTCATCGCTGTAGGATTTAAATAGTGAGTGTTTGTAGTTTTTGATATGAGTGTTTTTCTGGACTCGAACAGAGAATGTAAGTAAATGTTAATGTTTCTGGTACAAGATGTTCAAGTGGGTAGGAGTTACACTGTGTACAAGAACAGTTTGTTTTTTTTTCTTTTCTGAGGGGGCGCCGAGTGACGGATCCTGACTAGCAGAGGGAGCAATTTTATCCATGACCAGGCGCAATGGCGGAGCCAGGGGGGGCCAGTTGTGGCCTAGGTCACCATGGATTAAATTTCAGCTACCCCATTGGCTACCACAAGGTTCAAGGTTCTTTACTGCCATTCGTATCACATGTGGTACATGAGGTGGAATGAAATTGTGTGATAAAGGTACAAGGTACACAATCCATCCATTATCTTTAACCGCTTTTGCCTTTTCGACTCATGTGAGTCACTGGTGCCCATGTCCAGCAGTCACTGTGTGAGAGGCGGGGGACATCCTAGACAGGTCTCCAGTCCATCACAGGGACACATAGACACAAACGAGACAAACAACCATTCACTCTCTCGCTCACACCTAAGGACAATTTAGAGTTACCAATCAGCCTAACATGAATGTATTTGGTCTGTTAGATGAAACCGGAGTACTCGGAGGAAACCCACGCATGCACAGAGAGAACATGCAAACTGCACCCAGAAAGATCCTGGGCCAGGATCTGAAGCGGCGACCTTCTCGCTGAGAGGCAACAGCTCTGAGCCACCAGGCCACGCCACTACAATCATTTGAGGAAATTATATTTTTAAGCAGTGTAAAACTAGAAAGCATAGTTTCCTCAAGTGATTGGGATGGATACATATAAATATAGTGGTGGCCATCTTGGATTTTGACATGGCAACCCAATTTTAGATAGGAGCCTGTCTTATACCTAGATGCAGCCAAACACTAAAATGGCTGTTGTCACGTTTCTTTTATTCAAGTTCTCCAGCTCACAAGACGTACACAGGATGTTTCCAGTTCCCGCTTTGCTCCGCAGCGCGAGACATGTATAAAATGGAGGCTTATATTTGCCATTATTTCCTGTGAGAGATTCTGCCTTTGCGATTTATCAGGAAATATAAATTATGATTTAAAAAAATCCTAAATATGTAATCGCTGACATTTCAAAAGCAAAATTTCACAGATGCTCATGACAAGACGTCTGAGCAGGAAGGCAGAGGATTTAAGGCAAGCAGTGATTCAGTTTGGTTCTTCGCTTCAGGCTGGATTGGCTGGTTGATATGAAAAGGTGGTGACCTCTCATAGATTGGGTTCAGTGAGCAGCACGAAGGAAGAAAGTTTGGAAAAAAGAATCATATTGTGTAATTATAACCATGACTTGTGAAAGACTGGAGAACTTTTATATTTCCTCTGTCCCACTTTTGCATTGCATGTTTAAAATGATGTCTTCAGTCACCTTGCAGTATATTCATTTGGTATCAGCTGTCCTTTTATCAAAAATATTCAGAGAAAACCTTCTAACCTGTGAGTTTACACCCAATATATATTTTTTTTAATGCATGGAACAATCTAATAAAACTCACATCATTTACTTATTCATTAGTTATATCAATTAGTTATGTTAAATATATAAATGGCCCTACCAGTGCTGTCCTCATAGACCACTGTCAGTTTCCTCCATTTGAAAAATGTCACCACGTCCAGGATAGCTCTGGCAATGGCGGTGTACTCAGGATAGAGGTTGATGAAAAAAGTGTCCTTGTTGTCCACTGATGGGTGCTTCCAGCGAGTCTGGATGTGAGGGACTTCCAGGGCGTTGCAGATGGACTGAACCGCGCTAACAGAGGAGCTGTGAGAGGGGCCGAACACGGCAATCACCCCAAGAGTCAGCTGGTCACACACTGGTTAGAAGAAAGAAGAAAATTATATAAAAGATTAATTGATTAAACAAGGATTGCACACCTTAAAGAGATAGTTGAGATCTTCTCACATGTTTTGGGGGAAGCTTAGGAACATATTATTGTGCATGCTGCACAGGTAGGATGATCATTGTAACAGAGGATGAATGTTGGCACAAGGTGTTAGATATCTCACCTCTTCTTGAAGCTTCAAAGCCATCAAAGATGTTGACTCGCTGGATGTCGTAGGTGAGGGTCGCGTTGGGCATCAAAGTCTTGTTGCGGTTTATGTTGTTTACAGCAAACTTGAAAGCCAGCTCATCCATACTCACTAACTCACTTTCCCTGGTCTCAAAAATGCCACCTGAGCATGAAAAATGATGAAAAGCACACACAGGGTTCAAAACAGGAGCGTAAATAAAGGAGGGTCGGGGGAGGGGGGGGGGGGGGGGGGGGGCATACCAAAATCAATTATAACACGTTCTGAAGAAAAACAAGTTTATTGTGTGGCTTTTTCTCAGTTTGGTTTATTTTATTTTATTTTTTTATCATAGGCACAGTACTAATTCTAAGGCCTTATTCTCGGATACTAAGGTTCTGAAACTTTTCTTAATGAGCACCACCTCAGAAAACGCAGAACATTTCAAGTGCAACTCTTATGACATTCATTAAAATACAGTACTAGAAGATTACAAACTCGTACTGTAATTTTTTTGAATATCTGACCAAGCAAACTGACTGATCTATTTGCATATCTGCTCTAAAAGCCAAACTTTTACAGCAGTTGACATTGGACACAGCTGTGATTGAGGCGTCCTCCAATGCAAGAATTGGGGTTTCGACCACCAGCAGTCACATGCTGAAGTGTCCCTGGGCAAGACACTGAACCCCTTATTGTCTCCGATATGTGTCCCATCGGTGTATGAGTGTGATCTAAAGCACTGATTATTCTTTGTACAGACATAGTAGAGTGCTGTATAAATGGGGAAATGAGGGCACAGATTGTAGTGTAAAGCGCATTGCATATTTTGACAAAATAGATATATTTTCCGGTGTATAAGTTGCATCAGTCAAAAAAGCATCATGAAGAGGAAAAAAATATATATGTCGCTTCAGTGTATAAGTCACATTTATTATGTGTCACCGCTGACCCCCGGGAAACGTGGGCCAGTGTCGAGCCAAAAATTGATTGGCTGCCAAAAATTGATTGGCGACTGCAGGAGTGTGCACGGGAAGACTCTCTGGACTCGCCGCGCTGCCCAGGTGAAATGAAGCTGTTTTGACCCTGAGCAAATAGACATGTTTGCTCCAGGTGTTCCCCTCAGCTCTGTCGCCGCAGCGGGGATGAAGGTGGCTCGCGGCTCCGGCCGTGAGCTCTACAGCATCCCCCACCGCCTTGCTGCTTCCCGGGGCCACGGATCATGCACTTCACTACCCCCTTCCTCCCGGCTCGGGCGGCGGAGGAACGTTGAAGAGTTCGCCGCACAGATCTCTTTTAAAGGGAGCCCTTTTGTAATTGGTTTATTTACAAGTATACATGCTCAAGGTGCAGGAGCATCATTAGAAGATAGGAGATGGTGAGTTTAAAACTGCATAGATCAATTTCTACCAGGACGGTAGATTATCTTCTCTAACTGTATTGTTCACAGGCTTGGAGAGGAGCGCAGAGGAGGTATCAGGAGTACCAGGAGGACAACAGAGATCTCCAGGGAGGCAGGTTAGTGGTCATTTGAAGAGTCATAAAGATAAGGCTGAGTTGATGAGGTATGGGTTTTGGTTCTTACAGCATTTGTAGATTTGGACTCCAAGGCAGGGGTTCTCAGGTGGAGGCAAGGAGACACCAGGAGACTAAATACTGGGATGAAGGTAACCAAAGGCTTGAGGCAGGAGTCAACTGCAAGGGCCACAGAGTAAACGACTAATGCCAGGGCTATAGCGGGTAAAATATAATAGATGGATGGAAAGACTGAATCAATATTTGGTAATCAATGTTCCAGCATTGGGTTCTAATCAAACTGAGCATTATATGCCAGTGGAGCATCATCAGCTGCCACTCAGGAGCTGCAAGAAGTGGTAAAGGCAGACAACAATGGAATCCTTACACGAATCAGGTTTGTTTAATTCACTGAATATCTGTAATTTATATACCACTCAAACAACAACCAAAACAAAAAGAAAACAACACGGACGGAGCATTTTTGGCTAACTGTGTCAATGTCAATTGTATATCGCCCATTAAAAACAACAAAGACTGACTAAAGTGCTTTCCAGTTCAGTCAAATGAAAATGTAAAACTACAGTAAGAACAAGAAAACACAAGTAAAAGTTAATATAAAAACGCCAACATATCAACACCATCATGGGCTAGGTCCAATTATCTACCCACCTATATGGAAGTATGAATATTCACAAATAACCTTTCACAACCTTTCAACAGTTTCAGCACAAGGTTAGACAGAGCATGTCCAGATAAAATATAAAAGAAAAGCCCAGAAGCAGCACGAGAGAGTTACATCCTGGAAAGGTTGCCAAGGGACAGCGTCTTATCTCTAAAGAACATTGACAGAAATTGGGTCACACTCCAGGACATGGAACACAAGGGCAGCTGCAAATCTGCAACAGTCTATAAAATAATTAATTAATTAATTAATTTAATAAGTGTAGCCATGGTCCAGCTGAAGTCCAGACCTTTATCTGACTGGAATATTACTGCATTAACTTGAGAGCTCGGCATAAGAGGATGCCAACAAACTATGATGAACTGAAACAGAGATGGGAGTGGACCAAGGTGATGTCAGTTTGAGAAACAATAAAGTCATTTTTAACATTTTTAGTTCAAGTTATTGCTGCTAAAGGAACATCTACTGGTAATTAATTCACAAATTTGACTCAAAGGGAAACACAGCTTCTCTTTTTGAGTTTTTTTTTTAAGTAATATATATGTTTTGTGTTTTTGATCAACTAGGTGTGTAGTTACATCATTTTATGATCTGATGAAGAACCGAAATGGTTTTTTTTTATGTCTCAAAACATTTGAACCTTAATTAAAAAGAGATGTATCATATCTTTGCAATGACTACATAAAGGTGTCAGTAATAAACTCGATTAAAGACAACCGGTGGTTACATTTGTTGTTAAAATTATTTTAAAAAATCAGCAGTAGTAATACAGCTAATGTTGAAAACTTGCTGGCTCTTTCCAAACAGCTGCAAAACCAGTTCCTAAACTGTATTTTTTAAAACCTTAACAAAGGCAGTGTTCTCCTATAAGATCCCGTAGCTGCAAAACAGCCTGTTTAACTGTTGCTAAGTCGAAGTCAAAGCAAAATGGCACAAAGAACATGTATTAATTTTTATTTAAAAACAAGTACAAAGTAAAATATAATTAAAATGCATAGTTTATATTGCTAACTACAATTTTGTTTGCACATTTCTTATAAGTTTTGTCATATTTAAAAAAAAAACATAATAGATCGAACAATTACTCACTACTGGTCATTAATGGACTACGTGGTCATTAATGTAAACTTTTTCCAAAAATTACGCTTCATTTTATGAAATAATTCATACATATTGTCTCCTTTATTTGGTCTCAAATGGTGCAGTAGTGTGTATAATCTAAATATCTAAATGCATAAAGATGTTACTGAAAAGGTCATAAATATATTAAGCATTTAGCTTTCTTCCAAGACAGTAAATGCTGAGAATGATTGTGTTTTTCTTCTCAAAGGGAGAAAAGGTTTTAGATGCAAATGTAGATTCACTTTGATTTTTACAGACTCAAGACTACATCCAACCTGCTGCACGGCCCAGCTGTCAGAACTCTTTGAAGAAACAATGCTGTTACGTCAGAGTGGTGAAACTGCCTGCAGACTCCTCATCTGCACGCTGTCATCCTGCAGCAGACGATGTAATGTGGGATCAAAAGGCCAGATGAAATGGGGGTAGCATAATTGCTCATATTGCATTAAAGGAAAAGGAAAAAAAAACTTTAACAGCTCTATGCTGACTTTTAAAACAGATGTTTTTGTAAGATGAGTCAGTACCAATTAGTAATTGTCTTTTTTTGGTTTTGGCACTCTCTAGTCTTCTCTGTAGAAAGTTTGTTCAGTTTGATAAACTGCTAACTCCTAAATTTATACTGTCTTTTTCCTGGTACATTGAACGCATCATAACGACTTCAGCTGCTAAGTTATTATTATAGTTATGTAGTTATATTGTATATACAGTTATTTTAGTTAGAAATCAAATAAACCCCAAATAACTAGAACATTATTCTAACTGTCACACCCAAGAGCAGGTCTAACCTTAGTTCCCTAAGTGTCTTACATATTTATTGGTTGGATTAAATAAGTTACTTTGGGAGAAAAAAATTATACTTGGAACAGCATTCTTAGAAAGTATAAATTATTAAAGGCTGCAGTATTTGTATAATCAAATGTTATGAGTTTCACTTGTGTTAATTAAATGTTGGAGAATGTTTTAACTCTGTGCCAAAAACTATTCTTGATTTGAATTATTACTCATACTTAAAGCAATGGCCCAAATCTGAGTCGCTGATTTAATTCTGGTTGCTGTTCCAAAATCTATATCTAAACCAAAAATATGAAATTAATATTTTGTCAGACAAAAAATAAATAAAATAAAATCAGTCAAAAAAAAATCACACCCTGGCCGCCATCACTAATGACATAGGCTATTTAAAAGCCTGATCAGTGAAGCTCCATAACCTTTGTAAACAAAGTGCTAGATGATTGTGGCAACAAATGGTTTGAATTTCCAGGGATTTACCAGCATGTGCCATTCACTTACAGAAAAAGGCATGAGAGAGGTATGAGAAGAGCAGAAAGGTATGAAAAATGTTGAAGAACGCTACCAAAACTTTGTTCTGTGCATTCTTGATAAATAAAAAGTTTTGTTTTGTAACGGAGCGGCACGGTGGAGCAGTTGGTAGAGCTGCCACCTCTCAGCGAGAAGGTCACCTGTTCAAATCCCGGCCAGGGGGCCCTGCTGGGTGGAGTTTGCATGTTCTCTCCATGTATGTGTGGGTTTTCTACGGGTTCTCCAGTTTCCTCCCACAGACCAAAAACATGCATGTTAAACTGATTGGTAACTAAATTGTACCTATAGGTGTGAGAGAGTGAATGGTTGTTTGTCTCTATGTGTCCCTGTGATGGACTGGAGACCTGCCCAGGGTGTCCCCCGCCTCTCGCACAGTGACGGCTGGACATGACCCAAAAAGAAAGAAGCAGGTAAAGATAATGGATGGATGATCTGTAATGTGATTTGGACAGTTAAGATCTTGCAGAAAATGTAAATTAGGTGCAACGTCTGTCATAGCAATGATGATGAATGATGTAATCTTGTTTTTTTTTTTACAATGAACAAAACCACTTTTCCAATTTTTTTATGAATTTGCCATCAAGCATATACTGTATACAACAAACAGGCTGAATTAAAGTGTTCACAAAGTGACCCCCCCCACACACACACACACACACACGCACACACACACACACACACACATACACATGGGGCTGTTCAGGTTCTAATATTACATAACAGTCAATATAAAACATAATATTATGAGCCAACTGATCAGCAGGCAGCTGTAAAGAACCCTGTGCCATAAAATAATAGATGTGTGTTTCAGACTGATGGATGACTGTTTCTCTGCCTTTAGACTAAGACAGAACACCAAAGAACCAGTATATGAATTGTGATCTTATAAGAGATCTCTAATATAAACTCATCTGGGTCTGAATGTTTGGAAAATCTCAACTCATTTATCTTTCATTTTACTATTTAATAACAAATATTCATGTTTGACATGAGTTCATTTGTCATCTCTTCTTGTTGAACAGCTTCAGCTGCGCAGTTAAATTTAAAATCAAGAATTTTTTTTTTCAGACAGATACATTATGTACCTAAGAGCACTAAAAGCTTTTACTGAACTCCCAAAGAATGATGAGCAATTTGCAACAAGAACACACATTAAGTTTGTAAATCTTCTGGGTTTGGATTTTCTGGACTCGTGTTGTTCAAAGGATCTGAACTGAACGACTGAAGCTGAATGGGTGTTCATGAACGGCCCTAAATATTAATACATGACCCAGAGTTAAACCCCTCACCATAAATCCTCTGCGTGTACCGCAAACACAAAAGAATAGTCTGTTTGTGATGAGAGGAATCTAACACATGGACCAAGGCAGGTCAAGACAGTTTGGGTTAAATTCAAACAATATCTCCCCATGTTCATTTTTCCCCTTCTTTTTCTTTTATTTTAATTTTTGTGAAAACATAACTATTTAAAATTAAAGGTTACAGGAAAAAAAATCTGATGTAGAGCCTCTGCAGCTGAGCTGTGAAACCAAAGAAATTGTCCATTTTTATACTGAGTCAAAACATGTTTACAAGTCACTAAACTATTTTTAAGATTTGTTGATTTTATTTATGTGAGTTTGTTTAAAAAATTATTATTATATATTCAAAAAATAATAATCTTGTGACTCAAAAGCATGTGTTCTACTATTCAAATGTCATATTCACTATATTGTCCAGTGTTGGGCACTTACATTTGCATGTGTGTGTGTGTGTGTGTGTGTGTGGGGGGGGGGGGGGGGTCTGGTTGTTAACCAATTTTTGGAGTCAATTCACCTGAAGATGGCTGCCACAGCTATTTAATCTAAGAAAACACAAACAGGGTCATCACACAGGTGTTGAGTTTAAGGTCATTTTGTTGTGGTAGTAGCTGAGAGTCATGTCCAGCGCACACACGCAGGTTATTGAAGATCAAAAAGTTTGGCACGCAAAGTTCATTCAAATAAATCATCAAAATATGTCACAACTTCTTGCAGCATGTTGTGCTCTTCCTGTTGGCACTGACATTATTCTATATTTCATCGTTTAACATATTTTTTGGACTATAAAATGCATTTAAAATCCTTTAATTTTCTCAAAAATCAACAATGAGCCTTATAATCCGATGCACCTTATGTATTAATTCTGGTTGTGCTTACTAACCGGCGCTCAAAAATCGGTCAAAATGTTTTAGTTTCGCTTAATGCGCCTTATAATCTGGTGTGCCTTATAGTCG
>NC_056511.1:20163917-20165094 GCF_014905685.2 Nematolebias whitei | reverse complement strand
TTCGCTTAATGCGCCTTATAATCTGGTGTGCCTTATAGTCGAAAAAATACGGTAATTTGTAACATGAAAATAAAAAAATCTAAAATAAAACATCAAACCAAAAACCATACAATAGAAACTGTGAGTAAAATATTTTGTGTTTAATGTTTATATATATATAAAATACTTTTTTTTTTTTTATCAAACAAGTTTGTTAATAGGCTACTTCAGGATCACACCATGATAAATAAATAAATAAATAAATAAATAAATAAATAAATAAATAAATAAATAAATAAAAACCTTTTTTTTATTCATTAAAAAAAATCTAGCTCTTTTGTGTCATTGCTGGGTAATTTTATCAAATTTATTTTGAAAAAATGATTATTCTCAAATCTGGCTTGAGAAAATCTGGCAAAATGTGTCTCTTAAAACAAGAGGAGAAAGTTTTTATTATTTTTTTTTTTTTTTTTTTTATGTAATACTTTCAGTCCCGCAGTTTCAATGACTTGAGCGTATATCCCATAATACCTTTCTGTTTAAAGCACAAAAACGAACAGGCATTGAACAGCGCTGCACGTGAGCCGGACTCTGGTTCTGACTGCGCTCGGGGAAACCCAAAGCTCACGGCGCGTAAACAGCTGTTGCGCTTACCGATTCGGAGGACCTGGGATGAGCTCAGCCGGAGCAGCGCTGCGAAGAAGACGGAGCAGAAAATACTCTTCCTCTGCTCCATAGTTCCCCAGGAGAACTCACCCCGAACACTGACACCATAACACGCACAAACAGCCTCCATCCAAGCCGGCAAACCACCACCGACGTGCCATCCCCGCGCGCACAGCTCAAGTTATTTTCCCCAGCTCGCGCGTCACTCCATTGGCTAAAATAAACAAGAAACTGTTGCCTCAAATCAAATCTAAAAATAAATGTGACAAAAATATATTTTTAAGAACTAATGATAATAAAAAGGTCACATTTTCAAAAGGAGAAAGTGTCAATGGAGACTAGTCCGCGCGCATCCGAGGTGGCAGCGGCGCTCGGGCGATGGAGGCGGCGTCATGCGCAGCAAGTGAAACTTCCTGTTTAATTTTCAAAATAAGACACATTTGCGTGCTTACCTTAGAAAAATAAAACTCAATACTAGATTAGATGATAGATAGATAGATAGATAGATAGATAGATAGATAGATAGATAGAT
>NC_056511.1:20162002-20163907 GCF_014905685.2 Nematolebias whitei | reverse complement strand
AGATAGATAGATAGATAGATAGATAGATAGATAGATAGATAGATAGAGTAGCATTTTCTAATTATACAGAAAAAAAAAGTGTTGTCAAAATTCATATATAATAGAAATGTGTCGTGGGAGATGTAATATTGTTCATCATATAGAACAAATAATATTTAAAATCCTGGAAGAATACTGTTTTTTTTTTCAGTTTGTGAATTCAGTGAACCAAGTTAACCAAATATTTCTAGATTATTTTCTGAAATTAAAATAAAAGAGAAAAAACAACACGAATAGATTTATACTGATTATCGGAATAGTTTGGCTGCAGTCACTTTGGATTAAGGAGCAGATGGATTGGCTGTTTCTCTGAGCTTTGGTGCAAATGAAAAGAGAATAATCTTCAGGTTCCAGGGCAAATGTCAGAATCTCTCACTGCAGACAGACAACCTTTCTTTATCTTTTCTTTTTTAATCAAACAAAATCACATATCTAATCCCAAGATTCTAAAAATAAAGTACAAAGTTACAAAATCATTTTCAGAAAAATAAATTGTTCTACTCGTTTTGCCTTCTGTATTGATTTGTGAGCGTACAGGGCATTTAATCAGCTCTCAGTTTAAAACTTTATGTGGTTTGTTAACTCTCAAAGTGTGGTTCGATACTGTGACATTTGAAAAAGCCAACAGCTCCCAGAACAAGTCATTTCAGTCTTGTCTTCTTTCCCCATCAGGTCAAAGCTGACATTTTGATCTGTGCAATATTTATGAAGTGTTCAAGTTGGAAGCTAAATAATATGACAAGAAAATCTGACGTATAGCTCACAGACAAACTTAATGAACTCAAGCTCATAGTGTCTCCAGGTAGAGTTTTAACAACCTGCTTTGATTCTCTCTTCAATGGAAAGATCATAAATGTTGTTCTAATAACTTAATAATCTCAGATGGGACAAAAATATACTTTTGGTCATCAGATTTGTCTATTAGGTTTTTAAAAATGAGCCTTATGTAAAACAAATTTTGGCTTTTTGACGGTAAAGAAAAAGAAACTTTATATAAAATATCTTGAGAAAATTTATTTTCACAAAAAAGCAGTAACGCTCCACATTTTGAAGTACAAACAAGTTTTTTTAAAGTACAAAGGTAGGACTGAAAGCTTCTTTTCACAGAGTTTTCCATCAAGGCCACGTGATTGTACCTCGCAGTCCTTCTCGTCCTCAGTGAATATCACGATCAGCATCATGACTAAAAGAGCTCACGAACAACATGGAGTGTTCATTCCATCCACTTTCTCATCACAGTGAGTCGCTCAGAATATTCCTCTTTAGTTTGCTGTTAAGTGCCTGTATAATACATCCATTAGGAGTATGCTGTGATAAGCACACCAATAAGCATGTTGTTGTGATGACAGCCAAACAGCACAGCCTGGTGGAAAGGAGCCACAGGGCTGTGACGTGGAGTGGCTAAAGGTGGATGTGGATAACAAGTCAAGTGCACCGTGTTGAAGTTACAGCTTTGACGAATCACTCTTTTTAAAACAATACAATAAATTCAAGTAAACAGGATTAGGATATTTAGAATATACGTGATGCATGATGACAGAACAAACACAGGAGTGAAAAAATAAAAAAATAAAATAAAAAACTATTCCAGTGTACTAATTACCTTAAAACCTAAAAACTACTAAACTAAAGACTAATATTCACATAAAGCGTAAACGTGACGGCTTTATCAAGCTTTTGTCTGGCACCAAACACACAGTAGTACTTTGTAACACTGGGCTATTAAATATGGTGTAAACATTAAGAAGTTACAGTATTTTTTTTTAAAGGCTATAGTAAACAAATCTGTAGATTTTCTGTTGAACAAGCAATGATTCTAAAATGATATAGTAGGAAATAAAGTAGAAAAATTGTAAATAATTATAT
>NC_056511.1:20142747-20161602 GCF_014905685.2 Nematolebias whitei | reverse complement strand
GACAGAGAGGGAGATTAAGCAGTCCTGTTTTTACTCCCTAATATACACAGATGTGCAGGCAATAATAAAGGGATACTTCAGATTTTCTGAAGTGGGGTTCTGTGGAATGGTCAAAATAAGCTATTTCTACAAACTGGAGCTATTCAAAGAGTTATATACACTTTAGATATTATTGTTCATAATCTATGCACAAAACCCTATTTCAGAACATCTCAACTTTTGTTTTTAAGTTAAAACAGTAAAAACAAAAAGCCCAGTAAAGCTAGTTGAACGTCACCGTCTTTATCACAGCTGTTGTTAAACAAAACTCCACTGAAGAGAAGTTTAGCAACTCACAGCCCTTTAATATTAAAATACTAGAAAAAAGCAGCAAAGTCAGAAAAATATAGCACACACATTCCTGTGTGGAAAAATAGACATTTTGGCCAGAAGTTTGGTGATGAAGTTTCTTGTTTCTGGGGCAGTAGCTGCCTGTGTAAACACACACACATTTGTCCACGTGTGTGTGTGAATGCAGTGCTGTCCTCATCCCTGAAATGTTAAAGAAATAAAGTGTTTTATTTTACATAAAACAGCTCAGGCTGAGAGTCTTGGGGTTACAAGATGAAACAGAAGATGTGTCGCAGTACTTTAGGATTGTCAAAACAAGAGGAGTAGGAAAGTGATTTTTTTTTTAGTGTGTGTGTTTTCATTAGAATTTTACACATTCTCTTAAAGCTTGCAACTGATTTCCCCGCTTCTGTTTGATTTGAAAATCGGAGGATACCTTTTTTATTGGTCTCTCTTCATCTGATCTTCCAAGATGTCTCATCAGAAGACATCACTGTTACATCTGTTGTTAAATTCATCTCGCCGCACCCAGATTACACTGTGGTCCTTGTCTGTGGCTCCCTCCACAGCACATTGCTTTAAAGGGACAAGCTTCACTGCTGAAGTTCCACAGGAAGAGGTGGGGATGCTACAGGATGTAGCAGAACCAGCATTCTGCTTCATTTCACTTCTTGTCTCAACCTGTCTGTTCATCACTCTGCTCTGCAGGTTCAGTCCTCCCATGTTCTCCTCCAGAGGCCGAACAGATTTGCAGTATTCGTCGTCATCGCTCAAGATGTCCGTCTCCTTCACCTGCTTCGCGTCAGTGCCGTCACATTGGTCTTCGTAACGGCTCAGGTTGAACTGCTCTTCCACCCAACAGTCTGTGTCCTCTCCTTGAGGTTTATGAGACTGATGGGGTCCATGAAAAAGATGCGGTGAGCTGGAGGAAGGATACGATGAGTGCTGTGAGGGGTCGGCATCAGTGTAGCAGTTGTTGTTGTCGCCGTGGAAAACCAGGTCCGTATCTACGGTGATGCGGCTCCTCACCAGTTTTCTGCGAGCCAAGTTTCGAAACGGAGCCGATTCTAAACAAGTCAACAAAGAGGGATAGAGAGAAAGTTATTAGATATACAGTAGTCACTCGCCACTTCGCAGTTTGATTTTCATGGACTAGCTCTTTCATGGTTTTTCAAAATAAGATTGTACTTTGTACATGAGAAAAAAAAATTGCACACAACACATGACTGTCAACTTTAATATTACTCACGTGATTGTGACAGCACAGTATAAAATTAACGAAAAAATAAAATACTTCAGACAAGCGGCACATTTTTTTTGTTTTCTCTCAATAAGCCTACACTATCCCTGCTCAAAACCACTACATTTCCCAGAAGCCCTGTTGCTTTCTGCTAAAATACTAGAGGGAAAGTTTTGATCTGATTAGAAAAATTTTGGAGTTCATCACAGTGACTTTGGCACCCAGCGGATTCAGAGAGCCGCACAGAACCCACCGGGAACCAGACCAGAACGGAAGCAGAATCAGACCTCCAGACCCATCGGCGAATCCGAGAGCTGCTAGCCGGACTAGGTGGACCTCCGAGCAGGGACATGCCGTCTGTATGTGCGGCGCTATTTCTGGAGCCCACCAGGACTTTTTCATCCAGACTTGGACTCAGTTGGACTACCTTCAGTCCCGCACTGGCCACCCGAAGGTCACCCCCCCCCCCCCCCACTCCAAAAAAAAAGTGCACTCAAGGGCTGCACAGAACCAGACCTCCAAACTCCTTGGCAAATCTGAGTGCTGCTAGCTGGCCCACGAGGACCTTCGAGCGGGGATGCGGGGTATGTCCGGCGTTCCACCAGGACTTTTTCAGTTCAGATTTGGACTCAGTCAGACCGGAACCGAGCTGCTGTTTCTGCAGAGCTGGTGAATAAAGTTTTGCAGTACTGTACAGATAAAATTACATAGGTATAAGAGTTTAGAGCATCGTGGTCTTCATCGTGGGCTTCATCGCTGCGGGGTAGGTCTGCAGAACCAGAAAACAAGCTGCTGTACACTCAGTCAAGTTAAAATTTCAAGTGAAGCGAATAAACATGATCAAGTTATCTTAATTAGTTCATTCAACCTTTATTTAGACAGGTTAATCCCATCGAGCCTCAAGGACTCATTTACAAGAGGGACCTGATAATAAACTCTTGCTAAATAAACTTTTACTTTAGTTTAGTTGATTTAAATTTATTAGTTGACTGAATTGTTTTGGTGTGTTGTTACAACTCAGAAATCTATGACAATTTAATGTAAGTGTTCAAAAAAAATGCTAACATAAATATAGTGTTCCTACTTCGCTGATTTTCACCTATGGCGGGGGTGTCTGGAACGCAAACCCTGCGATAATCGAGGGACTACTGTATGTGTTAAAGTCTGCATAGTTATAGTTCTTTTACACTATACCTGCTCTGCTCATGGCAGGTCGGGCACCTTTGAGGGCCTGCAGGCGTTTGCCACCAAACGGGACGTACTGCTGGTTGCGAGGCAGAGACTCCGACTTAAGGAGCTGCCGGCGCTGCTTCTCCCTAAGGATGGAGTGCACTGCTTTCAGCAAATCCTTTTTGCTGTCTGGAGAGCTGCAAACAATGCAAAAAAAAAAAAAAAACATAAAAAGACAAGATAGTTCACTGATGAAGGTTCTTCAGTTTTATGTTATATAGTTCACGTGTGCAAAATGTGGGTATCTTTTACAAAAGTACCTGCAGCACAACTGGAAGACTCTCTCTGGTCTTCCTTCAGATTCAGACCTTGTGTGGACAATTTCACAAACTGCTGAAGCTTCAGAGTCTGAGAAAACAGGAGTCAGACCAGGTAGATACAGAGTTAAAATCTATTAGGATCATTTAAACAGCATTTATTCAATCACAATCTTCAACACTTTGATTTAAAACATGAATGTTTTCATTTTAAACTAAACTTGTGCACACTGTGGTTATAATTATAAAAACGGTGCTAAATGTAGCCCGAGCACCACGGTTTGGGGTTCAAATGATCAATAGTTGTCATAGTCTGTGTCTTTTTGGTTATTTTAGTTTCTTTCTCCTTATGGTTTTTTCTTCTTCTTCTTCTTTTGGTTTTTATTGGCGGTTGGCAACCAACTTAAGGAGCATTTACCGCCACCTACCAAACTGGAGTGTGGTCTTCAGTGATGTCAGAGGGAATTTAACATCAAATGACGTGTATGATGTATATATGCCCACCCTGACCCTCACTGAAGTACTTGTATGAATATGCAGCGGCAGACTATATCTGTATACTCAATATTAAACTCGATTTATTATTCCCGTGCTATTCAAAAATTTAAACAATTGAGTCGCAACATATCTTGATCCATATCCCAATAGATTGAACAAGGACATTTCTATATTCTTTTTGTTCAGTGAGGATTTTAAAAGTTGGCGTTCCTCTGAATATTTCACACACTGTAACAACACGTGTTCTACTGTTTCCTTGCTATTACAATAATTACAATTCCCATTTTCATGCTTACCTATTATGTACAAAGAATTATTAAGCCCAGAGTGCCCCATTCTGAGTCTAGCCATAACTACTTCCTCCTTTCTCCTTCCGCTCGTATACTGTATTTATTATCCCCCACATCCTTTTGAATTTCATATAACTGTCTTCCGTTATCATTATTATCCCATTGTTCCTTCCAGTTTTTAAGAATTTCTTTTTTTACAATAGATTTTCCTTCACTTTTACTTAATGGAATATTTAATTGAACTATTTTCGACTTTAAAGCCTGTTTCGCCAGTATATCCACTTCCTTGTTACCTTCTATACCTGCATGAGCAGGGATCCATATAAATCTGATAAAATATTTTTTATTTTGTATATGTAATAGTAATTGGTTTATTTCAAATAAATCCAATCTGCAGGACTGCCAGACCTTATACTTAGCAATGCTGCTTGGCTATCTGATGCTATTAAATACTGGTTTTCTCCCTCAATGTTATTATCGATCAACCATTGTAATGCTAATATAATGGCTGATAATTCAACCGTATAAATTGCTAAATGGTCAGCTGTTCTCTTAAGCAAGACTTTATGGTGTGGGATATTAATTGCTGCTCCAGTTTTACCAGTTATTGGATCTTTAGATCCATCTGTATAAATGACAATGGTATCTGTATACTTTTTAAAGTACTTATCAATTACCTTCCATACTGGTATCTTTGTTTTTTTAATAAGTTCCCCCAAATGTAGATCAATGTCTGGATATATAAATAGCCATGGTGGAATTGAATATTGAGGAGCTGTCATACTATATTGGAATTTATTTAAACCAAGATTTGTAGCTTTAATATTCCCAAGCCATCCAAAACTATTACAATTAGAGTTATGTTCCCAACAGTCTTGGAGCACCTGCTTAGTTGGATGAGCTTGCTTATGTCCTTGTAGATTTTTCCAGTACAAATGCATTAGCTGCAATCTATGTAAACGTAACGGAATTTCACCATTTTCTACCTGTAGCGCCGCTAATGAAGTTGATCTAAAAGCTCCCGTACAAATTCTCAGTCCTTTTGTTTGCTCAGTATCCAGTTTTCGTAAATGACTGTCTGCTGCTGCCATGTATGCTATACATCCATAGTCTAATGATGATCTCATGAGGGCCTGATATACTCCTAACAGTGCTTTTCTTGATGCTCCCCATTCCTGTCCAGAGAGACATCTTAATAAATTGTTAACTTTTTTACATTTATTTTGAACTGATTCAATATGTTGTTTCCATGTCAAACTTTCATCAAAAAGGATACCTAAAAACCTCACTGTCTTTACCTGTTCAAGAGTTTGATTATAAAGAGTTAACTTAACATCCTTATGTCTTTTATAAAAACAAATTAACTTAGTTTTTGCTATTGACATCTTAAATCCCCATTTATTATCCCAATCTTCTACTTTCGAAATGGCCTTTTGCATCTTTTTCTGTAAATGTACCAGATTGCGTCCTCGCACCCATATAGCCCCATCATCTGCATATAATGATCTACCTATTGTTTTATCTATTTCATCAAATATATCATTTATCATGATGTTAAAAAGAATTGGGCTACACACACTTCCCTGCGGGGTACCATTCTCAACAGAGCATTTGGTAGAGTAATTCATCCCCACCTTTACTTCTATTTCTCTTCCATAAAAAAAAATCCAAAACCCAGTTATACATTTTACCTCCTATATCCATGTTCCTTAATTTAATCAATAATCCTTCCTTCCATAACATATCATATGCCTTCTCTATATCAAAGAACACTGCTATCACCAATTCTTTATTTGTTTGTGCTTTTCTTATTTCTGATTCTAGGCACAATATTGCGTCCATTGTATTTCTACCTTTGCGAAAACCACTTTGATACGGGCATAATGCATTTTTTCTTTCAATAAAATATGTAAGTCTATCTGTTACAAGCCTTTCCATTATTTTCCCTAATTGTGAGGTAATTGCAATTGGCCTATAATTAGATGGGTCATTTGCCTTTTTCCCTGGTTTTAACACGGGAATAATTATTGACCGTTTCCATTCTACAGGAATATGTCCAGTTTTCCAGATCAAGTTAAAGAACTTTAATAAAACAAAAATTGATGATTTATCTAAATGTTTAAGCATTGTATAACATATTCCATCTTTACCTGGTGTTGTTTGTCTAGAGTTAATAATAGCTTTTTGTAACTCATTTATATTGAAGGGCAAATCAAGATCTAGATCTGAAATTACTCTCTGAACATTTATGTCTGTGTTTTCAGATATTAATTTTTCTTTATTTCTTTTTATATCTTCAGATATATTTTCAGAACTATGTATTTTAATTATCATTTTTGCTAATAGTTCGGCTTTCTCTTTATTACTACCTGCTATCTTCCCATTTAGCTCTAGAACAGGTAAAGACAAAGTTTCTTAACCCCATTCATTTTTTTCATAACTCTCCACACCTCTGCTAGCTTGGTTTCCCTTCCAATCGAGTTGCAATATTGTCTCCAACATGTCTTTTTTGCTGTTTTTACAGTTTTCCGAACTATAGCTTGTGCTTTTTTAAATTGTATTAACGCCTCTATGGTATGGTATTTTCTTATTAATTTAAATGCTTTATTTCTTTCTCTTATAGCATTGCTACAATGCTCATTCCACCAGGGAACAGATTTTTTAACTCCTCTACCTCTAGTTTTGGAAATTGAAGTTTTAGCTGCAGTAATGATGACAGATACAATCTTTGAATGACACATCTCCACATCGCTAAACATTTTTATTTAGTTTATTAAATTGGATATCTACTAAATATTTAAATAAGTCCCATGGAGCCTTATTTAATCTCCATCTTGGTATCTGCCCTTCCTCCTCAATTTTTACTACAGTTCCAACTGTTATTTTAATAGGAAAATGGTCACTACCCATGGGAGAATCACTCAGCACCTCCCAAGATGTAATTCCCGCTATTGTATTAGATTCTAACGTTAGGTCTAGAATACTTCCTAGATTCCTATTACAGTCATATCTAGTATGACTACCGTCATTAACGCATACCATTGAATGTGATTCAAGGAACTCTTCAATTACCACTCCATTTGCATCTGTATTTTTACTTCCCCATAATTTATTATGAGAGTTGAAATCACCACACCACAAAGTCTTGCCAACATTCTGTACATTTACTTCATCGAGTTCTTGAATGGACAATTTTTTGTTCGTATTATAAAAATGTATCACTGTAGTCTGACAATTTTCTATCCAAATTTTTATTACTATTGCTTCATGATTTTTACTAACTGATTCTACTTTATATCTTAGACCATTCTGTATAAAAGTTGCCACTCCCCCACCTTGTTTTTTCCTCCTGTCATTTCTAATTGCTGAATATCCATGTATTATGAAGTCCAATTGGGGTTTAAGCCAGGTTTCTTGTATGCAAATCAGATGCGGTTTCACTATTAAATCAGAAATGCATTTTTTAAATTCTAATCCATTACTAAGTAGACTTCTAGCATTCCATTGAAGTATGGTTAACATGAGGAGGAAAGGCCACCGCTGCATGATTGAGTTTGAGAAGATTGTATCTCATTTAGTTTTGCTTTGATTGATTCCCAGCTGGGCAGCACGGTGGTGCAACTGGTAGAGCTGCTGCCTCTCAGCGAGCAGGTCCCTGGTTCAAACCCCGGTCCAGGGGCCTTTCTGGGTGGAGTTTGCATGTTCTCTCCGTGCATGCGTGGGTTTTCTCCGGGTACTCCGGTTTCCTCCCACAGTCCAAAAACATGCATGTTAGGCTGATTGGTAACTCTAAATTGTCCCTAGGTGTGAGTGAGAGAGTGAATGTTTGTTTGTCTCGTTTGTCTCTATGTGGCCCTGTGATGGACTTGCGACCGGTCCAGGGTGTACCCCGCCCCTCGCACAGTGATTGCTGGACATGGGCACCAGCGACCCCCGTGACCCAAAACGGAATAAGCGGGTAAAGAAAATGGATGGATGGATGATTCCCAGCTGACATTTTTGTAGTCTAGATATTTTTGAGCTGCCTTTACTATTATTTGTATTTTTTCCGTTTTTCTTTGTGTTTGAGCTGTGCAATTCACAACCTCAACCATGAACAACACAAAATCCTCCTTATTCATGATTAAAGTGTCTTCTTTTACTTTGCATCCTTCTGTAACATGCGATTCTACTTTTCCTGTTTCCTGTATGTTCTTTGGATAATTAATTGGTTTCACAGGGACTTTCTTTATAGGTTCAGCATATGTGATACCTGTAGAGACTTTAAGTTTTTGGATTTCCCCAGCTCTTTTACTAGCTTCACATCCCCTAAATCCTGAGCTATGTTCACCTCCACAATTACAGCATTTCAGTGGCACTCCTTCTTTACATTTCCCATATTCGTGGTCCCCAGCACATCTCCCACACTTCTGTTTTCCTTTGCATACTGCAGCTATATGTCCATATTTCTGACATTTAAAACATCGTAATGGTGGAGGGATAAATGGTCGGACATTATAACTGATATAACCCACAAACACCTTGTCCGGCAGACTTTTTTCTTCGAATTTCAACATTATGGAAAAGCTATCACTTTTTTCTCCATTTTTATTTCTTGTCAGTCGTTTGGCTTCTACCACTCTCCCTCCTGAGACATTAGATTTAATCTCCTCAATTGTCACCGTAGGATGTATACCGGAAATAACGCCACAAACATATTTTTTGTCATCAGTTTCCCACTCACATTTTCACCTAGGATTTTTCTTACATGTAGTGCTCTGTCTTTTTGTTTAACATCATTACATGTGATCAGTACAGATCCATCTCTAAGCACTTTTACAAGTTTCACTTTTCCAATTAGCGAGTTGATTTCTTTAGTAAGCTTAATCGGGTTTAACGTACCAAATGACATTCCTTCTTTAACAAACTTTAAGATGACTTTAAACTCTATCACCTTCACTATTTCATCTTCAGCTCCTGAAACTCACGACTCTACATGATGTTTTGCTTTTTTCCGTTTGTGTTTAGATTTATGGGTCTGCCATATCCCTTCATTTTCAACACCATCCCCTCCCTCTTCCATTTCTGCTAAATCACTTCCTGATAAATCATTTCCCTCTGACATCCTTCCAACCATTCACAGCTCAGCCGTGCCTTACCGCCTTCTTTCTCCCAACAAAGTCTCCACAAACCTCAAACAAGTGTCAATTGTCCACCTGGAGGAACGACTGTACTGGTGTCGCCTCCTCCAGCTGCTCTCGCTCACTCACTCGGCGCCCGACTTCCAAAAAAAAATAAAAAATAAAAAAGTAAAAAAATAAAAATAAAAAATAAAAAAACCTGTCAGCCTCTCACCTTTCCACTCACACCTGTTCCGCATGATTAATCACTCAGGTGCTGCCACTTTCCACTCTTCCTCATTCTCTAAACTACGTCTGACCACCGGTGGTTCCTTGTTCTTGACAATCCACTCAATGTCTCGGTCCTCCTCTTTGTGTTTCTGTGCTCCTTAGTTTCTCTTAAGTTTATCGCTGCCATGTCAGCTTTTTGTTTTGTTTCCGTTTGTTAATAAATCAGTTTTTATTTTACATCGAGCCCTCCATGTTTGCCGGCATCTGGGTCCAAAATAATGCTGTGGTAAATTTGAGAAGGCAATAAACCTGCAAAATGCTACTTTTATCTTTACCTTTTAAACATTTATTGAACAAATTTACTACTGTGTGATCAGAAAAAAAAAGACATAATAAAAAGAAAAGCTTTTAAATTGCTTTATTTGTCCAAATGATGGTAACTTTAAGACTGGAATCTGGAATATAAAACTTTTCCAAGATTTTTTTGATTATTCATATATGTTCTCTTTTAGCTCTTAGTTGCAAGGATTTGATTCTTAAGCTCCTAAAAACAGTTAAATTTGTTTAAATTAAAATATATTAAAAATAGCACCAGATTAATTTTTGGTAAAATACAGAAACATAAATTTACCAGACAATGACAAAATCAAGATCTACCAGGCAAACTTATTTAACAAAGGTACTAAAATGAAATGGGAAATGTCCTGGTGTTCAGGTTAAAACAATATTTTTTTGTATTAATCCAAATAAAAAAGGTTAAAAAAACTAAACCAGCTGGACTTTTATTCTAAAGCTGAAAATGTTTCTTTTCACATCCAAGAAGCTTTTTCAATTCCAAACTGTCTGGAGAGTCCAACAATGTTCAGTCAGCTCATCTGAACGTTTTTTTTTTTTTTAAGACGTTTCATCCGAAGGACTTCTTCATTCTGAGGAGCCACAAACTGTTTTCCCATAAGCAGTGCACTCCAGTAGTGGACCATCAATCCAACAATGTTGGACTGAACCAAATTCAATGTTTGACTGAACATTGTTTGATTTTTTTTTTTTTTACCTGGATTATTGAGCATGAACCTTGATGTCTGGAGAGTGTAGAGTTCTGAGCTTTATAGAACTGCATGAGAAGTCTCATTATCACATGCAGGTTAGACTGGAACTACTCACTCTCACAGTGGAGGCTCGTTAGACTCTTTATCTTCCAGCTCACGAGAGATAAGTTTGATCGCCTGCATGAAGAAGTGAACTGGAGCGGAGCTGACTGGGAATCAGGCCTAACACTGCACTGTTCCTTTTTGAAAGTTGAAATCTGAGACCTCCTCAAGAATAAATTTTTCAGGAGACTTTTTTTTTTTTACTGTGGTTATGCTACTTCATAAAAAAAAATAAAAAAATAAAATAAAATTTCATTTGTAGATTGTTGGGTGTAGTGCATTAAAACTCAGACTTACTTGGTAAGGCACAGACATGCAGAGATTTTGTTGGAATCATGTGACGAAAACGGAAAGAGTCTCTGTCTTCACTCACAGTTGAGCGATGAGATCCCCCCTGAAAAGAAAACAAAATGTGACCAAATACTCGATTACCGAAGAGCTGCAGTTCATCAACAAGGAAGCAGAGAGCACAAGAGTACAGAAAGTGATGACAACACAGCTTTCTGTTCTAATCTTTCCAGCAGTGTCATAAATATGCAAAAAAAATAATGTATTTAAATGATTTTTTTTTAAGCACAAAACCCTATTTTGAACAAAATGTACAAACAATTTAACAGTATGGTGAATGAATAGATAATTGAACAAAATCAAAGTAACAAATTACACATGCACATATTTTAGGAGAGATTAAGCTTCATTTTAGTTCACTTCTATCACATTTTGTATTTTATAATTTTTGATCATTCAGTGTTTTTGATTCGTCTGAGAATTGTGGTCTGATGTTTATTTAACATCTGGACAGAACCAAGCGCCTGGACCTGCTACATTTTTGCTTGTCTGTAATAGAAAGCTTAAAAATGAATTTGGCATCCATCCTTCATCTTCACCCGCTTCTTCCTTTTCAGGTTGCGGGGGTCACTGGTACCCATGTCCAGTCATCACTGTGTGAGAGATGGGGGACACTCTGGACAGATCTACAGTCCATCACAGGTAAATTTGGCATATACTATGTAAATATGACTTTTAATTGGGAAACCTCATGGTGCGGTGGCTGCAGTATTGCGGACTCTGTGCCAGTCCATTGTGGTGAAGAGGAAGCTCTCTGTTTACCGGTTGGTCTACGTTCCTACCCTCACATATGGCCACAAACTTCGAGTAGTGACAGAAAGAATGAGATTGCAGATACAGGCGGTTGAAATGAGTTTCCTCAGCAGAGTAGCTGGACTCTCCCTTAGAGATGAGGTGAGAAGATCAGTTATCCAGGAGAGACTCACAGTAGAACCACTGCTCCTCCACATGGAGAGGAGCCAGTTGAGGTAGTTCAGGCATCTGGTAAGAATGTTTCTTGCGTGCCTCCCTAGGGAGGTGCTTCGGGCATGTTCAACTGAGAGGAGACCCTGGGGAAGACCCAGGACACGCTGGAGAGACTATGTCTCTGTTGGCCTGGGAACGCCTTAGAATCCTCCCAGAAGAACTGGAAGAGTTGGCTGTGGAAAGAGATGTCTGGGCCTTCCTGCTCAAGCTGCTGCCCCCGTGACCCAACTTTAGAACAAGTGAAAAATTATGGATGGATGGATGGATGGTAAAGCATTTAAATTTTTAAATGACAGGGAATTCATCATTATGGAAATTTATTTGCAAACAAATCTCAAATCTGCTTATTGGACCCTTTTAAGATCAATCAGGGCCTGTAAATCAAACCTTCAGTGTCTCTTTGGTTTCATGAAAAAAAAAACTGATAAATGCTCCAACTAACTCTGTCTTACTGCATGTTAAAACTGAGCATTAACAAAAAGTACTTACAATTTTCTTCCTGTGCTTGGAGAATCCCTTGTGCACAAACACAACTGCAGTTTTGAACACTACAAGAAGAAATGGGAGATATGGGGTGAGGGTCTGCATTAACAAAAATAGAAAATGTGCATTTTATTACCTAATATATTACAATGATGATAATGGATAGTTTTAGATACAGTTTGACTTAAAGACATGCAGAAAAATGCTAATAAAAGTTGAAAATTGATCAAAATTAATATCTGTAGTGAACCTGATGACCTGATGATCTGACCCTTATCTGACCCTGATGACCTCAAATCTACCAGATGGACAGAGACTGTTATTTTCATTGATCTGAATAAGTCTGAGCCATCTGATGACTTTCTTTCTTGAATTAATCAAGCAGAAAAGACAATCCTCTATAATCATTACTGTCTTACAAATGTTTTGATAATCAAATTGTGTTAGTTTCACTCAATGCTTACAGGTTGAAAAGAACTACTCATTTTTATTTTACATAAACAGTAAGTAATGATTTTTATTCCTCATTCAAAGAAGAAATCACCTGAATATGCATTTCTTGATTTTCTGTCTGAAATGAGCCAAGTCGTAAGTATGTGAAAGTTGAAGCTTCAGTCAACTAAATGTTTACTGAACAAGAAATGTCATGTTTAACTATTTGAGAAGATAATCAGAATAGAGACTCCACGAAGTCTGCTTTTTGCAATAATCTCTCTGTCAGTTGTTAAACAAATCTCATTCCCTGACCTCGACTTTTGATAATACCTTACGTCAAAAACCACACCTCTTTCTGGTACATCCACGAATCAGAAAGCTCTAAATTGAACCGGAAGTCGACCCATTTAAAATGTGGCAACTTTCCAGTTCAAGTTAGTTCTGAAGTTCTGGAGCGGTTCTCATGTAGTTCGGAAGCAGTTCTGAAGCAGTGCTCAAGGAGTTCTGAAGAGAATTGGTTAGAATTCATGGAGAATGGTGAAGTGAATGGAAGAGAATTCGAGAATTCAGGAGAGTCAGAGACGTTGGAATTATAACTTCTGTTTGAACAACCCACGCACGACTATCTAAGGATTTCAGCAGCTCTCAACGGAGACGCTGAAAGGTCTGGAGGACTCTCTATCGAGCTGATCTATCATCAACAAGGTAACGGTCTCTTCTTCGACTAAAGTGTACCGGAGGCGAGCTGAAATCTGATGAAGCGTGCACGTTCTGGTCAACAGATATTAATTCTCTCACATATTTCTCTGTAAGATAATCTCCATTTCATCTTAAACTCTTCTCTCTCTCACAAAACTAGTACAGATATTTTAGAAATATCTGAAGCAAAGTCCTCAAATCACCGCCGAGTGATTTGAAGTTCATTATTTGTGAAACTGTCTGTTATTATTTTCATATTTTGCCAAATTAATGTAAATGTTTGATGTTAAACTTTGATTCTGAAAATAAATGACTCCATTCATTTTGATGGGTCAAAGGTAATAACGTCTCTCGTTCGCATTTCTGTTAAATTCAATGCACGGCATTACACAGTCAGAAAGATGAAGAACTCGTGAATATTGTATGCATATATATTTCATATATTTGTCATACTACAACTAGTGACACGTACCCACGTGACTCACTACATATCACATGGATGAGCTACTGTTTTTTCAAACCATCAACCTGGGGAGGAGGGTGTCAACTACCAGTAAGTGAGCATATTTAATATTTAACTAAAAATAAATGTAGGATAGGTAAACTTTTCTTATTGTCACGCAAACGTTTTTTTATTCAATGATTCTCTAAAAATATACCTAATTTTCAAACATGCAGAAAATTCAAGGTTTAAGGTGACATATAGTCATTCGCATCACGTGTGATACATGAGGTGGAACGAAATTGTGCACTCAATGTCCCAATTACATCCAAAAATAGCACAAATATCAAGTATCAAAAATAAACAGTATACAAGGATCTACAAGGATATACAAGAAAGGTTGAACGAATCTAAGATATTTGTTAAACAATAATAATACAAAGTATAATAGAACAAGGTGTATCATTGCCTTTTAGGATACATTTAAACAAACACTGAAAAAAATCATGATGTCTTTTGTCTAAATGTGTAAAATGTTTAAGAACTACTCTGTGTAGCCTCAATAGTAACTGGAGATCATTTTATATTTTGACTAGCTTGATGATTTAGGATCATCTTGAAAGGTTTCCCTTTCGGCTGCTCCCTTCTGCAGAGATTGCCTTAGCAAGCGAACTTGCATGAAAGATTTACCAATTGTTTTACATTGAATGCCGTTCCCAATGCAACCTGAGCTCAACCCTGCAGCCTCAGGACTATGAGAACGCAGAACTGACCATTTAGCTACCGCAGCCCCATCTAGTTGGATAGTAAATAAACGTTAAAAATCTATTTGGTTTTGTAAATATTAGTGACTTTTAAGTTCAGGTTTTAAAAGCATGGACATGGAAAATCAATTCTTGATTAACTTACCAAAAGCTGCTAATTCAACATCCTTTTTACTCTTGACCAGGTAGCCTGTAGGGTTCATCCACACTACGGTTGAATGCAGCAAAAGGTCCCCCATTGAAAGGTCAAGAACCTGGGATTTTAAAACAAATCAAGTTGTTAATGTTAATATGTTAGCGTGTTTAAGTAAAAAAAAAAAAAATCCTTGATCTGAATGGGTGTTACCTCTTTTTTATCAGAAGTCTGTTCATTGATGAGCTGGTCGAACACGGTTCCATACTCCTCGTGAAGTTTCTGCATCTCATTGATGTGACTTGCAACTTTGTTCATGGCCTTCATTGCAACTGAATGAGACAATCATTCATTAGCCATGTCTAAATTAATTACTGCTTCAGTGGTGATGAGCATAGATGATACTAAACCATTTTACAGGGTTAATGTGTGATTAAAAATAGACAGCAGTATACCATCCAGATGGTAGTGTTCTTCACTGTCCGGGTCAGTGAGGTAGTAGAGCTCCTTCAACAGGAGAGGGTATTTCAGAACTCTCTGGATGGGCTTGATCAGGTAAGACTCGAGAGTTGATGAATGCTGCTGTCTGGGGTTTCTCGCAGCCAGGAAAGCTTTGAACTCTGGGTCTGTTTTTGCTAGAGAAAAGGGGGAAATGAGCTTTCACTGATTTGATACGAGCGGCAGAAGAAAAACACAACTACCAAATAGTATATGAATAGAATTGAAGTCTTACTTCTAACCTACAAAGCCCTCAACAACCTAGCTCCATCTTATACTACCGATCTTATTGTTCCATATTTTCCTAACAGAGCACTTTGCTCTCAGACCGCAGGCTTACTTGTGGTTCCTAGAGTTTCCAAAAGCAGAATGGGAGGAAGATCTTTCAGTTATCAGGCTCTTCTCTGTTGGAATCAACTTCCAGTTTCTGTCCGTGAGGCTGACACATTGTCCAGTTTTAAGACTGGGATTAAGATGTTTCTTTTTGATAAATCCTATGGTTAGGGTTGGCTTGTTATGCTGCCATAGACTTAGATTACTAGAGGACAAATTGACCTCATTTCTTAAAATGAATTTTTTTAATTGAATAGTTTTAATTTGATACTATTTCTATCTTAATGTGATTCTCGACCAGCCATTGTGTATCTGTTCTTCTCAAACCCAGCCGGTTGAAGCAGATGGCCACTTGTCCTGAACCTGGTTCTGCTAAAGGTTTCTTCCTCATCAGGGAGTTTTTCCTTTCTACTGTTGCCTTCATGCTTGCTCAAGATGAGAGTTCTGCGATGAAGTTAAATTCAAAGCAGCTGCTCCTCAGATAATTAATGTTATTGACTTACTTTTTATGTATATTAATGTTTCTGTTCAATGCGCTGAGATGACTTCTGTTGTGACCTGGCACTATATAAATAAACTGAATTTAATTTAATTAAACTGAGTTGAAATAGTAGCTGAAGCATCTAATTTATGATTTTAGAGATCATCAGTTTGCCATTGGGTGCCAGCAATGCAGCTCAAGCAAGAATGTTGTGACTGAGCACTTTCAACCAGGAAGTGTCTGCCTGTATTTACCTTTAGCCAGGACCTTTGGGACTTTGGTGTGGCTGGCGCAGAAAGCACTGTATATCTTAAAGCGATCAGCATAATACAGGAACGAACCACCCAAAGAGAACAGCACCTTCTGTGAAAACAGACCTGCACATCAGTAAACTGGGAAAACTGTTTTGGGGAGCATGTTTCAAATTGGCTTTGATTGAACAGCTCTTAAAATAGCTGTACAGCTTCATTTAAAATAATATTAGTAAATGAAGCATGCAAGACTACAGATTCACGTTGAGTCACATGTTGCATGAAGTGCCAAAAGGAACTCAATTTAAGGGTACAACAAAGTGGGACCATCAAGGTTAAAAAACTCACAACCTTAAAATCCTCAACACTCTCCAGTCGGTCCAGATCAGGCACAAGTCTGATTCCATCTTCCAGTGTCTGCAGGAACTCCACCTGGAATTCCACCATCTCGCTGAGGTTTCCAAACAAATCATCCAGCTGCAAACACACACATTGACATTCACGTGAGAACAGTGTTAAAAATGTTCAATGGGGTGGTGCTTGAAAGTTTGGATCCCTTTAAAAATTTCACTTATTTTTCTTTACAATGAAAATGTGTTTAAAACTGATCGAAATCAATGAGAAAATTGTACTTCCTGTTTTAAAAATGTATCTAAGTGACTTAAACGTCTAAGTTTATTGCTGCTTTTGTTCAGATTTAGTTATGGTAACAGGCAGATTTTTGTTGTTGTTTTCCATTTTTATTCTTCTGTAGAATTTGCTGATTTAATTCAGACTTCTCCCTTTTTATTTAGACTTTAAATCCCACTGAGAGGAGTGCTTTACTTACAAATAAATAGTGCACAAACATTTATGATACTGCAAACACCAGGCCCAATGGTACCACCATTACCTGCGTTTTTTACATTTGATGAAGTATTATGATCAGTACCCTGATGCTAAACTCAAACAGTAATAAAATACACTATTAAGTAGGTTTTTATTTGAGTTAAAATATATTTACCTTATCTTGTGGGTGATGCATTTTGGTTTGTCTTTCTCCCACTGGTAACAAGTCCTCTTTAGTGCACGGTTTGACTGTGCACGAAACGAGGGCCTTTCAACCTAATGTGCATCAACAACTCTATAAAGTCTTGCAGTCTATTGTTTGTGTCACAATAAAGTTCTACAAATGTGTTTTGAAATTCTAACTTGGACAGATCACTTGACTCCACTTCCACATGATATAGGAGAAGTGCTTGAGCCGCTTACATGAAAGAAAATATACAATATTTTATTTGTTTGAATGGCCTAAACAAGACTGTCCTGGCGTATTTATTATTGCAATTTAACAGTAAAACTGTTTTCGAGGGTTTCCAGACTTGTAAGACAAAACATTTTGTCAATTCTGACACACAAACAGACAAAACATACCTCTTCTTGTGTAAGGAAGTTCTCTTTCTGTAAAGGTGTCAAGTAGCGCTCCATCAGACAGTGCAGGTCCTGAAAAGTTGAGAATTATTATTAAAATTTGCCTGACTCGATGTTTATACAGGAGTGACGCCGAACAAAATAGGAGTTTGTGTTAAATGTGTTTAATGTTAAATACTGACAACGAAGCCTCTTTCTAATGCATACTACTACTATTAGACATGGAATTTACAGTATGAAAAAAATGTGAAAGTATATGTGTGTATCATTCTCAGTATGAGGGCTGACTGGTTTCTAGGAAAAATGAAATAAAAAGAAAAAACAAACAAGAGCACTTACTTTTACGTAAGTCTTCTCCGTTTCTACTAACTCATTGATGACTTTGCGTAGTTTGTCTGCATGAGAGAGCTGTCTCTGAGTGCCAGCACCTGCTGATGACGGTAAAGCCGACACAGGGCTCTGCGACAGGGACGATGAAGAGGAAGATGAAGAGGATGACATGGGGCATTCCAGAGAATTCATGTCATGAAGACTGCGGCAGAAAGCAGGAACCTGCTCTGTGCTCTGCAGAGAAACAGATAACAAAAATCATTTTTGCATTACTTGTATTTTGCTTTATTCTTTGAGTCAGTACACGTCAGAATAAAACAGAAAATGAATACAGGCTTGGTATTTATTGAAGGAATGCATGTCATCCACCATCCTTTGAACCAGAGTTTTAAAAAAGAATCATCTTCCCTTAAAATGTATCATTTTCAGCTGTTTTGGTCAAAGTTTAAAAATGACTTTGAACACGATTGCACAAGTTGTATTAAAAATGACTTTCAGCTCAATGACTCATAACTTTTTTTCAGGTTAATTAGATGTGGTGGATGAGTTACAACCATTTAGGAGAGAAGGGGGAAGGGGGGTCAATTAGATGTAAAAATCTTGAAGAGGGAAGACTCCAAAAGTTAATTACCTGGAAATGTACAAATTTGTTCTCTGGTTCTTTAGTCAGACAAAGAACATGTGCAAGTGCACACACACACTCACACAGGTAATCAATAAACTAACCATCCATCCATCCATTATCTTTTACCCGCTTCTTCCGTTTTGGGTCACGGGGGTCGCTTGTTGCCTATGTCCAGCAATCACTGTGCGAGGGGCGGGGGACATCCTGGACAGGTCTCCAGTCCATTACAGGGACACATAAACAACCATTCACTCTCGCACTCACACCTAGGGACAATTTAGAGTAACCAGTCAGTCTAACATGCATGTTTTTGGTCTGTGGGAGGAAACTGGAG
>NC_056511.1:20109291-20142347 GCF_014905685.2 Nematolebias whitei | reverse complement strand
TATTCCTAGTACAATCTAGAAAACACCAATATTTAATACTTTTGCAGTTAATCTGCTAACACCTTACATTCATTCTTCTAAAAATCAAGCTGGCCATGAAGTTGTTTGAGACAACAACAAAACTACTAACTCAACTTAAAAAAATTAAAAAAAAGACACTTCTTTTTTCCTCCATTGAACAGTTACAAAATAAAAAGTACAAAACAACAACCATCATGTATGAATGATTCAGTTATATTAGTCACTTTGCTAAATTGCCCCAGCTCATTCAACAAACTGGGAACGCCCACTGCAAACATTTAGTGTTTGTGTGAAAGCCTCCCATGATGACACACACCTATCTGCTTCTTCACTATTAAAACACCAAACGTGAGGAGACCTGCCTGAGAGAACAAGACTGCCAGGTAATGTCAGGCCCTGATATTTTTATTTATTTTAAAGCTCTTCCTTGCTGCATTAAACAAATATTACTTTAAACTGTCACTCCTTCAATCACAAACTCACTCTTTTCTTTAGAAGTTAACAATGATGCTTTGTAAAGTTAGGTGGTAAGGGATGGGCAGGCCCTTAACTGGTGTGGTGCAGACTTGATGAGAGTTGAAACAGTGGCAAAGCACCAAAAGTCTGTTACTTAAGTGTAGCAGTCAACAACTCCTCGTTTTGCCTATTGGGTTGCAGTGGAACACAGATAGGATGAAAGTCAAACAGTATGTTGTGGGGACTAATGATTATCAACAAAAGAACTGGGAAGGGTTAGTGGAGGAAGTCAATGGCAGATTGGTTCATTGTACCAGTTCTTGGATCCAGCCCCAGTTGTCACACAGGGGGAGGACTTTGGTTGTCAACAAACTTGATATTTCCATTGGTTTAGGCCTGCAGTGCTGTTTCAACCTGTGTCTGAAGGGGGGCAGAGACTGATAGACATCCACAGTTGTTTCACAGCCTTTCACCTACAGACAGCACAACGCTTCATCTCCCAAGAGAACCAGCTCTGGACGGAGGTAGCTTTGGTGTGCTCCACTGAGTAGAAAGTTTAAACTATGACATGCACCTGTTTTTCATCAGTCTTACAGATTTAGGCAATGCAGGCATCTGACTTCTATCAGTCAGTTTTACACATGTGGAAAACTGTCTTCCATTCAACAAGGGTGTCTATTCTGTGTTCTACAAGAATGATGGAGAACAGCCTCCATTTTATACCCTTCTTATTCTAAGCAGAATACTCAGTTTCAGTTGTGTAAGGCAGGTGTTCCTCAGAACTCCGCTTATAAAGATTACAGACCTGAGATCCAGGGGACAATGGAAGTCTTCTACCAGATGGAGAAAGGAAACAGAAGTCAAATCTCTGCATTTCTTTAACAAACTGATGGAAGAGGTTTCCAGTTGTCTTTCCAGTTCCTTCAGAGCAGAACTGCAGAGAGAGTCCATGAAGGACTGTTGTGGTCCTAAGTCAGTTCCATCTTTATCCAATAACACAGTAGTGAAGGAGTAATAAGTTGATAAAGGAAGTCCACTCCCCCTCCAAATAACTGCACCCTCAGACTTTCTCAAGTCCCCAAGAAGAGCTTACATGGCATATCTACCAGGTCTCTCTTGTAAATGAGTCCTCGAGGTTCAATGGGATTTACCTGTCTAAATAAAGGTTGAATGAATTCACTCAGGTCCTGGACAGAGCATTGCTGCTTGGTTATTGTCATGGTGGTGGGGTGTGTTGGTGCCTGGGTCCTCTCTCAGTCACTGCTGGAGGTCCCTGTATAAGCCTACCACAGAGAAACGCTAGGTGGACTTCTAGTAGAGGGTTGTGCATGGGCCTGTGGCCATGAACAGGCATGAGGCACGTATCGATCACAGATCAGGGAATCACTGTTTTTTTTTTTTCTGTTTTAGGGAAGAGACTCAACATCTGTGGCTTTTAAAGCCCCATACTTTCATGCTGTTGGTTGACTGACCTCGGACAGGTGTTTGACACACTATTTGTTTTTGGTCCCTAATATGCTGCAGTACAATGGAAAAACGTCAGGTAAACTTTTTGATAGGACAAGCAAATATGGGTATTTGGTTCACATGGAGGAACATAATGAACAGGACCTTTTAATTCAGAACTCAAATGTGCAGCCACCAACACTTTAAGCATGAGCGCTTTTTACAAAATCATTTCTAATATTGAAAATCGTGTCTCTGTTTGGGAAAATGGGTAGTGTGCAATGTGTCTCAATATACATTAGTTATGAAATCCTAAAATAAATAAGTGTAAATTTTGAATTTATTGGGAATACTGATTTTCTTTTTTAATCTGTTTTGGAAAAACTGCAATAAAAGGATTTGTTAAAGGTCAAAAGGCTTTCTGTCTTTGTGTGTGTCTGTCTTTGTGTGTGTACCCGTCTGTCTGAAATGAAAATCATTCCTGCCTGGTTGATTTAACGGCATAAGCCAAAATCTGAATAAAGCATGAAGCCGGAACAATCCAGTTTCAGCCTCCACTTCATTTGATCAGATTAATGCTTTTAATTGAGTGCTCCAGTCATTAGAAATATTCTGCACCAGCTTTTTGTTGTTTTGTTTCTTTCTTGTAATTAAAATGTGTGCAACAGCACACCTGACACCTTGTGGTGCAGAGGCAGCTTTAATAGTGACTGTCTTTGCTGATTTTATGGTTTGTCTCCTCATGGGCTGCAGCAATGACAAAACAATTTCCTACTGTGGTTCTCAAATCAGCTTGTCGTGAACACGACAAACGAGCGGATGCTAACATTCAGTCTTCTAAGAAACAAAAATGACTTCATTCATTTTCTTCGTGGAAACTCCCTGATGTATTGCATAAGTTACCAAAAGCAATGCAAACATATGTTTATATAAACATAAATCTATTGCGTAAAGACATACTGCTGTGACCAAGTCGATGTAGAGAATTTGATTTACTATAAACAAACTTTGGAAACAGAAGATGGCACAGGGTCAAAGTGCAAACATGCACTGATTCATACTGTGATAAAGTTTGCTTCATGAAATACAGCAATTCCAGTCTTACCAAGTAAACAAGGTCTCCGGACAGACAGATAAATCAGAGACAGCAAAGTGACAGGTGATGCACTAACAAAGATGGATGACAGCAGGCGATGAGAACAGAGGATCAAGGAGAGCTTCCCATTGTTAAAGCAGCATAATTAACACTCCAAATTATTAACATACTACTAAATTAGTATACTGTATATGTTAAGGCAGGTTTCAGGACGTTTAATGCAGCATTGTGTCTGTTGTTCATAGCATTAAACTAAAATGATAATAAAATATATAAATGTCCAACAGTTTCATTAAAAAAACATGGTGTTTTAAATGTATGCATATTGCATAAATTCAAATAAGTTGTTGTAAATCACTCAACTTCAACCACATCAAATTTTAGCACAATTACCACAAGAAATTAAAAAACTTAATTATACTTATTTTTTTATGTTTTTCTAAGCTCAGCTGAACATGGTGGCCATCTTTAACGTGACTGGTGCCAAAAGGTAACTAGTTGTTATGGTATGTGCATTGATTATATCCTGAGAATTTCTTTTAAATTATTTCAGTGGTTCTTGAGATATATTGTTACACACACACACAAACACAACCACATGGCAAAAACAATGCTGCCTTTGCCTTTTCAGTTACAGCAACAAATATCAGCAAGTTATAAAGAACAAGAATTATATAAATCATTTGGATTGGACTGGTTCCACCAGAAACAGACCTGTATATATTCTGCTGCAGTAGCATGACATAATCACTGTCCTTTGCAGGCTCAAATCCACAACACACACCATTTCACACACTGCAAAGCTTACCGGCTGAAACTCATAAACTGAGTTTGTTGAAGGTTTGGAATTCCTGCTCCTCCTAAAAGCCGACATCCCAGCGCGTCAGTAAGCCTTTAACCTAGAAGTCAGGTATTCATTTCCTCCTTGACCTGCTCTTGAAGTCAAGGCAACAACTGAGAGTAGGAAGGCCAAGTCAAAGAATAATAATAAAACCTTGACTGCTCAAAATCTATTCTAATGCTGAGTTTATCGTGTAAAACAAGTTGAAAGACGCCTCTGCTCTGCAAAAAGCTGCTGGTACAACTCGGTGGCAGCTGAACAAATAGGCTATTACAAAGATTGTATCGGACAAAAGCACTCTCCTGTCATCTTATCCTACAGCGTCTATCCAATCATTTTTCTAAATCCCAAATGGCTGCAGGCTTCACTGTCATCCTCCTCTTCACCCTGTCGCTTCTTGCTGCTGCTTTCATTCCTCTGTTCAGGTGTTTGAGAGCAGTGCAGTATGCAGTGCAGATTGCAACATTTAAAAAAGATCAAGTATCAAACCCTGAAGAAAAAAATGGGAGGAGAATAGAGGGAGGAGATATAGGGAGGTGGAGAGGCAGTGAGCGAGGTGGAAGTCCAACACTTCGAGTGTCTCTCTCACTTATTCATAACAGCCTAAAGGAGCCAAAACCAAACTCTGCAGAGGGACAGGGCAACATAACAAGTCCTTGATGTGCAAAAAGCATCATCTTAGTGCACTAATCATACAATCCTGACTATTTTTAAATGATTAAAGTAACAAACACCAATCCTATAAAATCTACATTCTAGTAGTCAAAGTGGCTTGAAGAAAAAAATACATCCAGGTTTGATTTGAGCGCTAGATACAAGTTGTTCAACATTTGCTAGTCCTTAAAATGTTTTAACCAAAAAAAAATTTTTTCGACATTTTGGTGCCACTGTGGCGCAGAGCTGCTGCCTCTCAACGTGAAGATTGTTGGATCGAATCCCAGCTGGGGGGCCTTTCTGGGTGAAGTTTGCATGTTCTCTTCGTGCATGTGTGGGTTTCCTCCGGGTACTCCAGTTTTCTCCCACAGACCAAAAACATGCATGTTAGGCTGATTGGTAACTCTAAATTGTCCCTAGGTGTGAGTGAGAGTGCATGGTTGTTTGTCTTGTTTGTCTCTATGTGTCCCTGTGATAGACTTGCGACCCGTCCAGGGTGTACCTCGCCCCTGGCACAGTGATTGCTGGACATGGGCACCAGCGACCCCCGTGACCCAAAATGGAACAAGCGGGTAAAGATAATGGATGGATGGTTTCTTTCACAGTAACATGTTGGTGCAGTTGGTAGAGCTGTCGCCTCTCAGCGAGCAGGTTGTCCCAGTTCAAATCATGGCCGGGGACTTTCTGGGTGGAGCTTGCATGTTCTCTCTGTGCATGTTTGGTTTTCTTCAGGTACTCTGGTCTCCTCCCAGACTAAAAACATGCACGTTAGGCTGATTGGTAACTCTAAATTGTCCCTAGATGTGAGTGAGAGAGTGAATGGTTGTTTGTCTCATTTGTCTCTATGTGTCCCCGTGATGGACTTGCTACCCGTCCAGGGTGTCCCCCGCCTCTCGCACAGTGATAGCTGGATATGGACATCAGTGACCCCCGCGATCCGAAAAGGACAAAGCGGGTAAAAAATAATGGATGGATGGTTTCTTTCACACCCCTTTCAAATCATATGAATTCTCTGTCCAAAATACAGAGGACAAATAGACATAAATACAATATCTGGACAGAGAAGACAGATGGTTTAAGTGGGGTATGAAGGATGCTATTTATGTCATATCACCCATCTACTTAATTAATGTTTTTAAGTAAAAAATGCCAAAATTGAACTTAAGAGCCAAAATAGTAGACTTATGTTGCAAAACGAAACACAGAAAATTTTAAAATACAATATTGTGAATGTCAAAGTTCATGCAGAATCATCCAGGTAAAAAAATCCAACAATGTTCAGTCAGGTCATCTGAATAGTTTCTTTTTTTGTTGTTGAAAGGCGTTTCACCCTCTATTCAAAGGGCTTCATCAGTCTGAGGAGTCACAAACAAACAGTTTTCCCCACTAAGCAGTACATTCATACAGTGGAGTAGTGTAGGAGTGTACTGCTTAGTGGAGAAAACTGTTTGTGACTTATCAGACTGATGAAGCCCTTCGGATGGAGGGTGAAACGTCTCTCAACAAAAAAAAAAAAAAAAAAAAACGATACTGTGCAGATGACCTGACTGAACATTGTTGAATATTGTGAATGCTGAATATGCATTCACTTAATAATCAACTAGTGGCCATGCCTGTGTGACTGTATGTGTGGTATATTCATCTGCATCAAATCTGCTAAATCCAAAGATGCTTTTGAACTGAAAGTAATTGGCTTTAAAACAACATTTGGTTTAAGCTGATCTTGAACGTATCCACAGACAACACCACAATTTGACCTCGGACTTGTGAAAACAAGTGCTACTGAGAGAAAAGAAACATTAGAACCCAGATGAAAACAATTAAATAAGATATGTATATAGCTTTGTTGGTTTAAAACAAAAAAATAACTTCACACAGCTATGTAACAACATGTACCACATATCTAACACACTTCTCAGAACAGAAGTGGCAGAGGAGCATGGAAGTAATGAGAAACCTGTTTCCACACCCCTCTGCCGAAACCTAACACCTGGATAACACCAGGATAAACATATTACATGTCCACACACCTGACACACAGAAACACACATCCACACTTTTTTTCATTATCATTTGACATGAAGGAATCTAGATGTGTTTTATCAGCGTACATGTTTCAGCCTGCCTCGAACCTCAGCTCTCAGAATAAACAAGCACATACTTGTCATTGTCTATAGCTGGGGGGGGGGGGGGGGGGGGGGGAGGGGGGGGGGGGGGTGTGCAAGTAGGGATGGGTCTTCAGCTCAGTTTTGCCTGCAGTCAGAAATAAAACACGCAAATCCATAAATCCCCCACAAGGAATGATGGGATGCATGGAGAGAGACCGTAATCGTTTAATCTGAAGTGAAAGGATGATTATGGCATGACACAAGACTTTATCTTTAAACGTTTGGATTTCACACAGGATATTTAGCTTCCTCTTACACCACACATGCTCAACTGAAAGACCGTGGGTCACATCTAGCCTGTTCATTTTTCCCAGTAAAACACTGCATTAGAGCCAAAATGTGTTTTAGCTTGAGGTACAGTACAAATACCACTAAAACTACATATCCCAGCATGCACTGGAACAGCTAGTAAATATTATGTCATTTAAGGCTTGCAAGCTTAGCTCACTTTGCAACTTCTCTGGATAAACTCATCATTAGTTTTGCCCCAAAGCCTGAAGTCAAACCAAAAGTTAACTCAAGACAAGATTCACAGGCAGGAGATTCACCAACATCAAAACCAACCCAGTTTGTCCTGAGTGTGGATGACCTGGGTATACAGGAGTCACTCAAAGTAGAGCAGATCTACGTTCATTGGTGCAAAACCTTAAAGTGAGGCAGCTGGTGAAGTTGGTTTTACTGTAGCAGCAAAGATAAGCATCCAAAGTTTACAGAGCAAGAGCTTATCTGGAGATGCATTGTTCAGTGATGGCAAAGTTGACACAAAGTGCTGATCAGATGTTTTGAGCGACATGAGGAACTCTGACAGTTTATGAAAAATACAAGAAGCAACAACACAGAGCTTCAGTATCAAAAACTGATGCATGATTTTTGGTTTCTAAGTGTCATAATGTGCTCAACATTGAGCATTAAACTAATAAGGGCTTTTGCAGCCCACTTTAGTTGCTGCAATGACACATACACACCATCAAATCATGACACATCCACTGAGGATACTTTGAGTTGAGTTCATCAGAAGTTTGCAGACTTTTGAGCTTTTTAACTTTGACACAGTTTTGATGTTTCATCACCAATAAAATGCCCAAACTCCTCACGCAAGCAATTCTTGTCATTTCTTTTAATGCTCAGCAGCAGCACATAAACAAGAATGAACAACTTTCAGTAAAACATCAGTCATGAATCATTAAACTGATGCAAACCTTTATTCAGTCCTGTTTTCCACACGTTAAGAGTCTGTTTCCAAACACTGATGAGCTATCAAAGTTCATGATCAATAATCCAGGTAACTAATCCAACAAAGTTACGGTAAGTCAGGTCATCTGGCCGGCTTCTTTTTTTGTTGAGACGTTTCATCCTTCATCATCAGCAAACTAGTTGGCCCACTATGAGAGTGTGCTGCTTGTTGGATTAATTTTGTTGTGGTTCCTTGGACTGATGAAGTCCTTTGGATGAAGGACGAAACATCTCAACAAAATAGAAACTGTCCAGATGACCTGACTTAACTTGATTGGGCTGATGAGCTACGCACAAGTCAGAGCCCCGTGATTTCAAAGTAAAGTGTTCATAACTGTATGATTAGAATTTCAATGTAAAAAAAAAAATTAGCAATAAAATAAAACACTTTCATTACAAATAAAATAAATAAAAGAGCAAAAAAATCAAGAAAATGAATGCAATTGATGTATTTTGATTTATTTTAAATTTGCCTTTTTTTTTTTATAAAACTTCAACAAGTCAGTTCAAGTCAGTTCATGGGGGGGGGGGGGGGTGGTCTACAATGGTCTACAAGCAGGGCAGCCGGCTTGGGACCAGAAAGTCACGGTTCGACTCCCAGCCATCCCCACATGTCGAGGTGTTTCTGAGCAAGGCAGCCAATCTCCAATTGCTCCACAGGTGCTTACATAGCTGCCCACTGCTCCACCTGGGTGTATCTCGGGTGTGATGGGTTAAATGCGGAGAACTAATTTCATCATTGTATGGGAATATACAACGATGACATTCTCAGACTTCCCTTCTGTTTCAGGTCTAAGAAATGTTTCATCTATGTGCGATCCTTCAAACTAAGATAATGTCTTCAGTGCAACTGGCATCATTCTCACATTAGAAGAAGTCCAGATTGAAAAGTACAAATTTTAGAAGGTTCAAACTAGGACTAGATTTTCCTACACTAAAAGCCAATTCATTACAACTGTTTAGTGGAACATTTGTGATTTTTTTATTTATTCATGAAAGCTAAAAACAATGACAAAGTTAAGTCAGTCAAAAAACGTTTCAACAAAGAAGAATCCGTCCAGAGGACGTGACTTAACCTTGTTAGATTTTTCTACCTGGATTATTGAGCATGCATCAGGACTAAAAAAATATATAATTTTGTGTTTTATGTCATGTTGTTTAAATCGGAGCAGCTCCAGTTTAAAATCCAAAACATTTAAAGTTAAAACATGGACTAAATAATCCCAATTTTGCCAAAAAGTTTGTACAATTCCCCTTTATCTAACAGTCAAATCAATAGCTGTGGATTAGATGCCAATTTAAGCCTCATTTTACGTAATGAAGTGCAGTATTCATTCAAACTTTATTTATACAGGTTAATCCCATTGAAACTTGGGGACTCATTTACAAGAGAGACCTGATTTTAACAAAGAGTGATGACAACAATAGACAACAATAAAGGATGCATATAAATTGAGAATAACAAGTGAAAATAAAATGGTATTAAAAACATATAACAAAAAACACCTAGGTTGCTAGGTTGATGGTGGCTCCTAAGACTGAGCCTTGTGGTACACCATTGTTGACTGTTAAATAACAAGGAAGTATCATTATTTTTAAACACATTGCCTCCAATCTGAGAGATAGTTAGAGAACCAACCAATGGTGTGAGCTAAAAAATCAATTTCTGAGAGCTTATGACACAAGATGTTATGATCCACAGTGTCAAAAGTTTTTGACAGGGCTAAGTAAAGTGCAGCACAATAATCCTTAGCATCCAGTGCTTCAACAATGTCATTTAAAACCTTCAGCAGTCATTGTACTGTGTTGTTTCCTGAAACCAGATTGATGGCGAGGTAAGATGTTAAATGAGTCCAAATACTTTTTGATTTGAGAATTTATCCGTTTTTCTAGAACCTTGGCTAAAATGCAGAGTTTAGAGATTGATTGATAGTTGTTCAGTGAGGTGGGGTCACCTCCTTTCAGCAAAGATAGAACAAAGGCTGTTTTCCAAGCGGCTGGAATGGAGTTTTGGCTTATGGACAGGTTAAAGATGCAATCAAAGCATTATTTTCATTTATATTCTAATTATTGACAATATTTCTCATCAAGTTCATGTATCATAGTCAAATTAACATGACACAAAAACGGACCTGCTCCTGTTTCCTATACTCAACTCAACATACACTATGGTCTTGAGTCAGTCTCCCCACCATCACAGACATCTACACCTCTAGATGCAGGAAGAGGGCCACCTGCATCATTAAGGACCCCACTCACCCAGCACACACATTTTTTGCCCCACTCCCCTCAGGAAGGAGGTTAAGGAGCATTAAGTGTAGAACCACTAGACTGAGGAACAGCTTCTACCCTGAGGCTGTTAGACTCATGAATCTCTAACCAGAATAATCACTGTGAAAAAAATCACATCATGTTGCTGCTTATCTGTTTCAATGTTGATGTGTTCATGCGTGCTCATCCGCTCACACAGACATGTTCATGTTTGTGCTGATGTTCAACGTAATGTTTTTATATCCTGATGCATGCTCAATGTAATGTTTTGTTTGTAATGTAATGTTTTTATGTTATGAATGCTTAGTCTATATTTAGTTGATGTTTTTCTTAGTTCATATGTTAAATGTTATTACTGTTTTTCTTTTACATTTTGGTGTTGGATGTAACTGGGACCCTGTTTACATAATTTCACTCCACCACATGTACCACATGAGGTGTGAATGACAATAAAGAAACTCTGACTCTGACTCTATGGTCTTGCAGGCTTCAATTATCAGCCCAGTTCTCCCTCTGGTGGAAAATCTTGGAAGGACAACAACAACTGACTGACTAGGATGAATGATGATCACACTGAGAATTCACAATAAGGTTAAAGCGACACAGTACACTGTTAAAAGTAACCACCCACTCTGGACATTCACTGTGTGTGAGGTGGAATTATACCATGAGGAAAATTAACAAACCTTGATGAAAACTGTTTTCTAAACTGAATAATTCATTTTCCATTTCATGTGCCCCCGAGGTGAACCGATAGGCTTTTATAAATTATAACCAGCACACTTGAGCGAGGCTGGATGCACCTTTGAGAACCCCACCAATCATCTCCATTATCGTTGTTATCCTTCAGCAATCGCCGTTTTATTCTCTGGTTGGTTTGTCGTGGGGGGAGTTGGCTGTGCTTTGTCTAAAATAATGAACATTTCCCTTTCCTCTGGCTAACCAGACGCTCATTTATCTCCACTAAATGATGTGAAACACTGTAGAATGAAGTAATTAGTGTGTGGGGATAATTAAAATAGTCCCACTTTGCTTCAGCCCCCCTTCAGTCGTCTGTCACAGTGTGACCGTAGGCGCTGGGTGAAATGAGGTAAGATGCAATCCTCAACACTTCCTCTCAGCTTTCCCAAAGAGGCAGTGAAACAAAAGAGTAAATTAACATGGGGGGGGGGGGGGGGGGGAAGCAACATATAAAATAAATATAGTGTTTGGGGAGAAATCTACCAGCACGATTTGGATTGTCTTTGTCAACATTTCTGTGTCCAGGTCAGAGCTCAAAGTAAACTATTCAAAAGCCAGCCTTGTGTTTATGGTAATGAACAGCAGGAGGTCAGAGGGGAGGAGGGTGGAAAAGAACCTGAGACCAGGAGAAGACTGGAGGAACAGCAGGAAAGAAAGGGCATTTCAAACAAAGGACAACAGCTAAAGACACCGGCTCATCAGACGGACACAAAAAAATGAAGCTGTCTGAGACAGAGCGCCGTCATAACGCTCTCACTTATAGTGAAGGATAAGTGGAATAGAAAAGGCAAGGAAAATATTCGCAGACATAAAAAGGCAGATGAAAAAGTGAAAGCAGATGGAAATTAGGACAGAAATCAGACAGCAGCTGTGAGACTGAAGCAGGAGGCGAGAGACTGAAAGGTGAGATGAAGATCACAGACAGAGCGTCAGTTAACTGTGGTGTGCTGATTTGCAATAAACAATTTGTTTTTATCACACGTTAATGGCAGAGTCTTTATTTTTCCAGCTCTTTCTAAACACAATAGGTTCAGAAGTATCCTTTTTTCATCATTAATAAAAAAAATATTTTGATGATATTGACCCTGTATCAGTTTTCAGCTCATGTGCTCGCCCATCTGCCTTGTGCTCTTCTTTGTTAGGATTTTGCAGCTAACATAATTAAGCACAGTTCATTTAGGATCAAGTTGTCCGGCTTAAAGACAGTTTAAACACAAAACCTGAAGCCGAAACCTGAAACCGATTTAGAAGCTACAACATATTTTGCTAACATGTCTTATGAAAATAGATGAAAACCGCATGCAGTTTTCCTAACGGCTGCATGCATTGCTAGATTACATGTCAAACATATATTTTAAGTTATAGACTCAAAAGAACAAATTGTTTTTATTGTAGGACCTAAGAGGCAGGGAAATCACTGCAAATTTAAGAGCATAAACAGCTTCAGCACTGAGTAAAAGCATCTACTGCAGCATCTAGAGCATGTCGAGACTAAGATTTCAAAATAGCAAATGCTACTTAAATTTTAATCAGAAGCTGTGCTAAGTTGTAGAATTTTTTTTAAGTTTACTAACTTTCTCAATCTTTTCTATGCATCATGACCTAGCCTCTTAATGTCAGCACTTCTCTGGTTTTCTGTCCTGCCTTCGCTCTTTATTGGCACGTTGGAGTCAGAGAACTGCAGCTGTCCAACAGGACACAGCTGGCTCTGACCTCATACAGTCACTCTTCATCATGACTGAAACTCACTGACACACATCTAAGAGCAGACACACTTCTGTCCTAACTGTCCTCTTCTCTGTCTTGGACTGCTACAAGTACCTGGGGGTCCACCTAGACAGTAAACTGGACTGGGCAGCTAACTCCAACGTCCTCTATAAGAAAGGGCAGAGTCGTCTTTTTCTTCTGAGGAGATTCAGGTCCTTTAAAGTCTGCAGGACTATGCTGCAGATGTTTTACCACTCGGTGGTCTCTAATGTCTTCTTCTATGCTGTGATGTGCTGGGGCAGCAGGGTGAAGAAAGCTGATGCCAGCAGACTTGATAAACTCATCAAGAGAGCTGGCTCAGTTCTGGGAGTGGACCTGCAGCCTCTGACAGAGGTGTCTGAGCAGAGGATGCTGAGGAACCTGCTCCAGATCCTGAACAACATGTCACACCCACTGCATGACACACTAGACCAGTGTTGGGCTGTAACTAAGTACAAGTACTTCATTACTGTACTCAAGTACATTTTTTCATGTATCTGTACTTTACTACTTAAGTAGAGTTAAATGTGGGTACTTTCAACTTTTACTCCACTACATTTTACATGAAGTATCTGTACTTCCTCCTACACTACATTTCTATAATGTGTTGTGTTACAAGTTACATTTACGTTGTTTTTTTTGTTTGTTTTTTTTTTGTTCGTTAGTTTGAAAGCAACCAATGGCGAGAGGGAAGTTGATCCACTGAATCACTGCAAAGTGGGCAGGTAACGTTAGACCTGCCTTCAAGAAGAGCTGGGCCAATGACGAATATTCTAACATATAGGTCATTGAGCTGGAAGCACCCACAGCACCACTAACACACCCAAAATGGATTCCACAGAGGAGAGTCAGCCAGAAGATACACACCACCCATGGCCTTATTGAAAGACTATTGAAAGATTATTGAAAGATTATTGAAAGACTGTTCAGTACAGCGGCAGCACGGTGGCGCAACTGGTAGAGCTGCTGCCTCTCAGCGAGCAGGTCCTTGGTTCAAACCCCGGTCCAGGGGCCTTTCTGGGTGGAGTTTGCATGTTCTCTCCGTGCATGCGTGGATTTTCTCCAGGTACTCCGGTTTCCTCCCACAGACCAAAAACATGCATGTTAGGCTGATTGATAACTCTAAATTGTCCCTAGGTGTGAGTGAGAGAGTGAATGGTTGTTTGTCTCGTTTGTCTCTATGTGTCCCTGTGATGGACTGGAGACCTGTCCAGGGTGTACCCCGCCCCTCGCACAGTGATTGCTGGACATGGGCACCGGCGACCCCCGTGACCCAAAATGGAACAAGCGGGTAAAGAAAATGGATGGATGGATGGATGTTCAGTACAGCAGGACAGATTTTCTCTCCCCAAAGAGCCAGACTGGACTCAAAAAATGTTGAAAACCAACTTCTTGTGAACTTGAACAAGAAATTCTTTCTGCAGTATTAAAATGTGTCAGTTCATGATGTTAGGAGACAAGAGATGTCTCCAAATGTCTCGACACTCAGGTCCAAGTTTTGAAAATGGTGTCAGGAAGTTAAAATTTTGTTCACTATTGACCCATTACAAGGTTGACTAGACAGTATTTTAACTAGAGTTGATGACAAACTGGAGTTGAACTGATCAGAGCCTGTTCCTTTGTTAGGTCTAATGCTCCTTTTTTCAGGCAGACAACTTTTATTAAATGTTTTTACTGCAGTTAAAATGATACACTGGTTTTGCCATCCATCCATCCATCCATTTTCTTCCGCTTATCCGGGGTCGGGTCGCGGGGGTAGCAGCCTAAGTAGGGAGGCCCAGACTTCCCTCTCCCCAGCCACTTGGGCCAGCTCTTCCGGGGGAATCCCGAGGCGTTCCCAGGCCAGCCGAGAAACATAGTCCCTCCAGCGTGTCCTGGGTCTTCCTCTGGGCCTCCTTCCGGTGGGACGTGTTCGGAACACCTCACCAGGGAGGCGTCCAGAAGGCATCCTAAACAGATGCCCAAGCCACCTCAACTGGCTCCTCTCGACGTGGAGAAGCAGCGGCTCTACTCTGAGTCCCTCCCGGATGATCGAGCTTCTCACCCTATCTCTAAGGGAGAGCCCAGACACCCTGCGGAGAAAACTCATTTCGGCCGCTTGTATCCAAGATCTCATTCTTTCGGTCACAACTCAAAGCTCGTGACCATAGATGAAGGTGGGAACGTAGATCGATCGGTAAATTGAGAGCTTCGCCTTTTGGCTCAGCTCTCTCTTCATCACGACAGACCTGTACAGCGCCTGCTTCGCTGCAGATGCTGCACCTATCCGCCTATCGATCTCACGCTCCATTTTTCCCTCATTCGTGAACAAGACCCCAAGATACTTGAACTCCTCCACTTGGGGTAGGACCTCCTCCCTGACCCAGAGAGGGGACTCTACCCTTTTCCGGCTCAAGACCATGGCCTCGGATTTGGAGGAGCTGATCTTCATCCCGGCCGCGTCGCATTCGGCTGCGAACCGCTCCAGCGAAAGCTGTAGATCACGATCTGATGAAGCCAATAAGACCACATCATCTGCAAAAAGCAGAGACGCAATCCTAAGGCCACCAAAACAGATCCCCTCAACACCTGGGCTGCACCTAGAAATTCTGTCCATAAAAGTTATGAACAGAATCGGTGACAAAGGGCAACCTTGGCGGAGTCCAACTCTCACCGGGAACAAGCCCGACTTACTGCCGTCGATGCGGACCAGGCTCTGACACCGGTCATACAGGGACCTAACAGCCCGTATCAAAGGGCCCGGTACCCCATACTCCCAGAGTACCCCCCACAGGGTCCCCCGAGGGACGCGGTCGAACGCCTTCTCCAAGTCCACAAAGCACATGTAGACTGGTTGGGCAAACTCCCACGCACCCTCCAGCACTGGTTTTGCTTTGTGTTAAATTAAAACTTCCAAATGTATAATCATTCCTCTTTCTTATTTTGATTAATGGCATTTAACTCTGCAGGTCATCCCTGAAATTCTGATGCACAGAATCACAAGTCCAAGTGTGAACCGTGTCATATAGTAAACACAATAAAAACATGTATTATTTGCAGCATTGTTCATTAAAATGGCTCAACACTATTAATGTATTACAGAAAATATACATACGGTAGGTACACTTAATGATATTGTAGACCATTGCATTAGGTAATCCATTCAGCAAGTACTTTTACTTTTAATACTTTAAGTATTCTTAAAAGCAAGTACTTACTTACTTTTACTTAAGTAAAAATGTTAATGTAGTACTTTTACTTTTACTAGAGTAAATTTTTGTCTGTCTATTTGTACTTTTACTTGAGTACAGTGTTTGAGTACTTTCTCCACCACTGCACTGGACTCTACTGCAGCACCTTCAGTTGTAGACTGAGACCACCGAGGTGCTCCACAGAACACCACATATAGATTCCTCCCTGTGGCTATCAAACTTTTCAACTCCTCCCCCTTTGTACACATAGAATAATAAAATTAATCCTGCACTACAATAAACACTTTAATGTTTCTGTCTGCACCTGACCTGTTTTAGACCTTCATTGTTGGTATTTTTATATTCTCTATTATTTTTTTATCTTGTGTGATTCCCTGTGAGTGTTCCTTTGTATTGAAACTCTGGTACAACAATTTACTGCAGTATCAGTAAATTCATTATCTTGTCTTTTGATTTACTATCAAAACTACGGTAAGCACAACAAATATAATTTCTGGTAGTTTCTGCCAATCAGACACTGTCACTGTAATGAAAGTGACAACTGTATCCAAGGGAAACAGGCTGGCAGGCTGCATCCTCCATCAATCACTTCAACAGCTCTGACTGAAGCAGACGTAATGTTAATTAGAATGTAATGCTGTTCACGCGCTCGTCCGCTCACCTGTCTGTATTCATTTCTGTGCTTCACAGCACCAACACACACACACACACACACTATATTCATACAGGACACACATCTGCTCATGTTCTGAAACTGACAAGTTCAAACAAACACATCACAGGATGTTTCTGCTCCACAGAGCACTGAAAGTCAAACATGTTGAAGGTAAAGTACACTGTACTGTACTTGTCACCTGGGATCAATATGCTAAACACTCCTTGTACATTGTTAATGAAATAGCTAGGTTATGCAGAATTTACATGATTCTTCTAATCTTGCCAGGGTCACTAAGCATCTTTCAGTTTTGACTTTATGGTTTTCTGATTTCTGTATAAAGACATTCTTACTACAAATACATTTAAAAATGTACCATATTTTTTGGGACTATAAGGCGCACTGGATTATAAGGTGCATTAAGTGAAACAAAACAGTCAGATAAGTCAAACTTTATTCAACTCATTCACAATAACCATATAAAATTGGTTTGAGGTCAGTAAGCACAACCAGAATTATTACATAAAACACACCGGATTATAAGGCTCACGAGCTATGTTTACATGGACATAAGTAATCAGATTAAACGGCCAGTCGGAATAAAAATGTGTCATGTAAACGCCCCATTCGGATTATTTCTTTGCCGATTCAGCTCGATCCGAAAGAATTTATAATCAGAATGAGACGGGTGGTTTATGCCGATTCATAATCCAAACGGTGACCTTAATCTGTTCATTTTTTTCAGATCTTGAAAAACTGACCTGACTGCGCACGTGCGAACTATGCCTACATCACGTATTCCCACCTGGCTAATGCTAATAATAATAATCAGGTCTCTCTTGTAAATGAGTCCTCGAGGCTCAATGGGATTTACCTGACTAAATAAAGGTTGAATGAAAAATAATATTAGCATGTCGGGGAAACAAAACTGGTCAGTGAGCGACACAACATTTCTAACTTTGGAAGAGCTCAAAATTATATGTATTAAATGTAGCTCAGTCAGAGAGTGCAGTAACGTCTCCACCGTCATTAAAACATGGCGCGGGTCCATTTTGAGCGCTCTGTCATTCCCCTATCAGTTACGGAAGCACAATCTGTAGTGTATTTCCAGGTCGCACAGACCGCCATTGTTTATGAATAAAAACTGTCTTAGTTTACTTAGAAAAGTACGTGCTCTATCTCCACCGATCGTCATGTAGCTATTTATGTCAGTCGTATTTCCATTATAAATCATTACGACCCAATAGACCTGACCCCCAGCCTGGGCTGAATGAGAAAAACCCTGCAAGATACAGAATGAATTATTTCCATGGTGAAACAGCGCCGCTCAGTGGTGAAGCTGCATGTCATTTTAACCATGACGTAAATATGTCAATGATTTTAACAGAAATACGAGTGGCGTAGTTTAGCAACATGAAAATCGGCAGAGATAGAGCACATACTTCTCTAAGTAAATTAAGACAGTTCTTATTCATAAACGGAATTATACCAGTACATTTTACTTAATCTAGCATATTCACTGGCGATCCGTGCAACCTGGAAGTATTCCTTTTAGCGCATGCGCAGATGAGCAACACTACGGATCATGCTTCCGTAACAGATTGGGGAATGACAGGGCACTCAGGTTTGTTTACGTTCATCCAGGAAGTAGAACTTCTTCTTCTGTGTTTTTTTAAGGAGAGTTTATCACTCCGCATGTCAGTGTTGCCAGGTGTATGATAACTATCGTATTTGTACGACAATTTTGCCCTCTGTACGATGTACGATCAATAGTCCCAAAAAAGGCCAAATGTATGATAATTTGACCATTCCGTGAATGTGTGGTTGAAATCGGTTGTCATCAGCCTCTCGCAACTGTCTGTCTGAGTTTTTTGTGATCTCTGAAGGCATCTGTGTCCGCAAACAGATGCAGGATTGGCTGGCCAATCGTGCTTTTCTAAATGTGACCTACGAGTGACGTGTTTGCGTTTGCCTCAGAACAACAGCCATGATTGGCTGAAAAGTCTGCTGCGCCCCATGAGTGAGTAAAAGAAAAGAAGAAGAAGCAGAGTCGGTCTGGAAGCTGACCCATAACTATTATAGTGCATAAATACATTTGTTATTCTGGTTATGATGGGTGTACAATAATTTCCCTCAAAATATGATAATTTTATGTCTCTAGTACAATAATGTTCAGAACAAAAGCCCGCTGCATGTAAATGCTCATCGTGAACAGATTGTGCCCATAAAAAAACAATACATTTGAATAATTTAATCTGAAAACATTTCAATCTGGTCAAAGAATTTTGCGCATGTAAACATAGCTACTGTCAATTTTTGAGAAAATTAAAGGATTTTAAGTGCGCCTTATGGTCAGAAAAATACGGTACTAACTAGAAAATCATTAGTAGGTGAGGCGTGAAAGAGTTAATGTAAACGCTATTAGAAAGGTTCAACTAATACGTCATGAATTTGTTGATCATTGATTAAATGTATTGGTTGAATGAGTTGTCAGATAAGGTTACAAGAAAGAAATAGGTGCCAGCCTGAAGTCATCAAGCAGAAAAAAATGACAAAAATGTAAAGCTCTCGATGCTACCATACATCTCACAGGTTATAAAACTGACATTTTAAGTCTTGCAAATCTGTTTCATGCATTTGTTTGTTTATGTTTGACTCATGTGCATTAAAATGTTTTAACCTACCTTATGGCTGGCTGTCAGAAAGGTTCTGTCTTCCTGATGATCTCTGGGGCTCAGTTGGGGTTCTTCCTCTAAACTCTCATCCAGGCTCTGCACGGTCAAACCTGACACCTCATCCAGGATGTCCTCTACAAAGACAGACAAGAAATTTAATTTGTGGCCTTTTTTTTAAATCCGTAAACAAACCTAACCTAGGATTATTTTTTTAATCTTTTTTGTAATTTGGGGGGGATTTTATACACTCAGAATAACATACCGGTACTCATCCCTCTTTTTTCAATATTTTTCAATACAGTCACAAAACATATATATATATATTGTGTTGCATTTAATTACATTAATAATGTAATAAATTAACATTCCCATAAGCGTCTCTTATAATTTGTCTTTATGTTATCTAGTCTCTTTGTGTTTAAGAATTCATGTACACCTCAAGCATGACATCATTAGTGACCTCCATCTGGCTGCAGACAAGTTCTACTCTCCATCTGACCCCCCAGCATATGGCTCATCCTCCATGATGGCAGCTCCACACCGCTGAAGGATGCATATTAATATTCATACCGCTCTGAGTCCCTGTATAAACAATGCCAGCTCGTCAGCTTGTGCATTACAAACCCTTGTTTCACAGGAATACAAATGGCGCCCTTGCACAAAATAAAAAGAGCAGGTCAGAGGAAGGCTAGTGGCTGCCTGTGGGTTAGTTACCAGACAGTATGCTTATAGAATTACCAAGCCCCATCTTTTATCTCCTGCAGGTAGTAAAGCACCTTTGTCCTCGCTACACAAAGTTTGGGGGTTTAATGGTGAGTGGTTGTAGTGTAAATGAACAGATCTGTTGATTTTATATTCCACAGAATAAACCAGAGCACAAAGTCTTACCTTGGCTCTGGGAGAATATATCTGTGGCCGTTTCCTGTTCCACGTCAGAGCGCCGAGGTGGACACGAGCAGAGAACTTTAGGGTCCAGCTGGGGCAGGGTGCTGACGCTCAAAGTGAGCATATGACCTGCAAATGCAGCCTTCATATCATCCATCTGGAGGTCAGAGGCTGGTTTACCATTAAGGGACAAGATCTCATCCCCTGCTTTTAAACCTGGATGGGGGGGAACAGAAACAATTGGGTCACATATAACACTTATGAAAAGCAGAAACACAAGAACATGAAAGGGGTTTATTTTATGTTATTGAATGATGATTTTAATAAGGGAATATTTCCCAAATTAAAACAGTCCATAACACAGTGGTTAAAAGCAACCAAATGGTCTAACGATCATCTGTCAGGTTCATGACAATGACTGCACTAATGGATACAAGTCATTAACGCAAAAGTAAAACCTTGGCTCCATATTTTCTCGAACAACAACTCTGAGACTGATCAGACATGCTGGAACTCCCAAGTGCTTCAAACACATTAAATTTGCACCCTTCCATGCTTGCGGCAAATACTGATTTAACAAGACTGGATAGATTTAGGGTGCAGTGCTTGTCTATTCTTGTCCTCTCGTGTCATCATATATATTATCTGCATGGCCGTACGAACGAAAGAGAACTCCCTCTGCCTTCATCGAAATGCAACTTCGTCTGAAACGACCCCCTCTTTCATATCCATGTTCAGCCGGGTCCTAGATCTATTATTTATCACCTGTCTGCAAACATAGAGCAATCATGTTTTTGCTGTGTGTGGGTGTGTGTGTGTGTGTGGGGGGGGGGGGGGGGGGTTGTACTTTTAGCAAAATACCTCATGAATCGCACACCTGATTTGAATGAAACCAATAATTGTGTTATCTACAGCATATTAACGTTTAAAGTCATCTTTTTCCAAGAGGGCAGCCACACCTAATTATCCAAAAATTGTTATAACTTAACCAAATTTAAAGATATTAAGCTAAAATTTAATATATTCGTAGCTGACACTGATCCCAAGCTTTGTCTTTGAGCAATAATTGATTCTGTGAGATTTGCACTCAAAACTCTGGCATTAACTATTGCAGTCAACTCTATCTGACTGTTAGCAAAATATCTCATAAACCAAAGAACAGTTTCTATTTAAAATTTCAGGGAAATAAAATTATTGCATGGTTATAAAATTCATTAACTACTGGTCTTAGGTAACACAAATATGGCAACAATTCAGTAAATTGTACAGATGATGAGCTGAACTTTAACGTGGCAGTCGCTGAGCGTTCCCCACATCTTATACTCCGAGTGTGATACGCATTCAAGCTTTTTTATGCAGGTAAGTCTCACTGAGTCACGAGGACTCATTTGCATAAACCATAAATGGTGTTCACACAACAATAAATATTCATACGAAAGCATATAAAATTAAAAATATGGTAAAAGAGTGATATAAAACAAAATAGAAAACAAGCTACATTATAAAACGGTGCAAGATACTAAAAACAGGAACATGTCTGCATTGATTTTTGCATTAATAGCATGCATCTATCCTGAAAAATTATCTGAGATTACAAGTAATAATATTTTTGAGGCTTGACCAAAGCGGCTACAGCTTCATCATTTCTCATAAAAAGGATTATATTAATTTGAAACTCTGAATTGAAAGACAAGGGGTGAGAAGAATTTCTTTAAGATATGCTAGGCCCCGTTTGAGATTTAGCACTTAATCGGTCAGCTTCACCAATTAACCTGTTTGGTTGTGGCAGCTGTTCAGGGCATTTAAGTATAACTTCTCAAGGTTCAAGGTACTTTATTGTCATTCGCATCACATGTGGCACATGAGTCGGAACGAAATTGCGTACTCAAGGTCCCAGTTACACCCAAAATAACAAAAATATAAAGTGCAAAAAGAAACAGTACATAAGGATCTAAGATATACACTAAACACTGATAATTTAAAATACTATATATATATATATGTATATATATATATATTAAACATATTAAACAGCAGCCCAAACATTTCCTCCTTTCACTACAGAAAAAAGTCACAAAAGGATTTTAGCATAATCCTACATTATCACTTAAACTTCGGTTACACCTATATAGTAATACTTTGTAGAAAAAACAGACATTTAGTAAAATATGCAAGCACACACACAAAGCTGCATATAGACACAAATTTTGAGATGGGAACTGTCAGCTGGACATAGACTTATAACCCTTCTGGCCATAAAATGATGTGTGTGGGGGGAGGGGTGCACGTGCACGTTCATGAGTGTGAGAATGTGTATGCATGACTGGGTATGTTGCACTCATGTGTGTGTGTGTGTGTGTCTGTGTGCGTGTGTGTGTGTGTGTGTGTGTGTCTCCATGGAGGGAGAAGGAACTGAAATTCCTGCAAGAGAAATAAACATCTGTTGGAGCTCCTTGTCTCGTGCTCCTCTCTGTGTAATCTCCTCCGTTCATCATCCATTCTTTTCCCAATGTGCAAAGACAAAGGCTGATCCCACACTTTAGCCCACTAACGCATTGCTTGACATGCTTTTGTAACGTGAATGCTGTGATGCAGCACAATGTAGCACAGCTGAGCAGAAACATGCACCATGTCACAAGCTTTTCGTGTCCCTGAAGAGGTGGATGGTCCAGCTGTGTCCTCTGGCCTACTAAAATAGAAGCTTATGGATTGCTAACACACCAGAGGTCACAATCTCACACTTGGTTAACCTTGGTCTGACCCTGGGGCGCAGTGGTGGAGCGTGTTATTTTCTATACATTAAAGCTGTATCTGCAAAATGGCTTCTCAAACCCATTAGGTCTCTCCGTGATAGGGATTAGGGTGCGTGTGTGTGGGTGTGTAAATACACACACGTATGAAGAATCTATGTGTACCTTTGGCTGAAGCGAGTCCTCCTGGTTTCACCTCAGTAATATGAAGCTGCTGCACTCCATCCTCATCAATAACTGCCACAGAAAAACCTATAAACGTGAAGAAATGGACACAGGGTGACACGACGGTTTAGTTCTTTTTGAATTTTCTATTTGAAAGGATGCACTGCTGCATAAAAATGAAGCAATTCGATCCACTTAGGACCACTTGTGCTCTCACTGGGTCGTTTACTTTCCGTAATTATCAAAGCATGACTGAATAAAGTCCAATAAGAAATCAATTTGTCACAGAGTTGTAGAGCGTATCAAGAAATAAGGACTACTGGTGAAGATGTACGTACAATATCCAATGGTACTGGACTCGGCTCTGTCAAAACAGATCACCTTGGTAGCTTTATGGCAAATCTCAATCTCTTTGTAGAGCTGCAAACACAGACATGTATATTTAATTGCAAAAAAAAAAAAAAAACCTGAAGGTTAGAGCAACAGATAAGGTCAAGGCTAAAACTCTCAATAAAGAATAAACATGTTCATGCATTATTCCAGCTCCTCAGGAGATCAAGTGCAGTAAAGGTTTGTAGGGTCAAATTAAAGGTCAAGTCTGTGAAGTGAGAGAATGTTCATACGGGGCTTTAACCTTATCCCAGACAAAGGCATAGACACAGCTGTGTGTATGGAGCAACAGCCTGGACGGACGCCTGCGCTGTGCAATATCCTTCACCGAAGAGAAATAATAATGTAATACCATACGCTGAGGATGAAAGAGGCTGAAATGAGGGACTGATCAAAGCAGGAAGATAAAAGTTGCTTTTGTTGAAAGGTGCAGTTAGTTAGTGATTGAGCTTTGGAGAAAGGTTCATTATATGACCTGCTCCTCCACAAAGAAAATCCATTCTGGGAATAATGTGGAGGTGAGCTCCTTTATAAGCAAGTTGTTTGTGTGAATAATATAAAAAGTCCGAATACGGATATGCGCACACATACTGCGCAGTACAAATGGATTTCATTCAGAGTGCACATAATAAAAATCAGAATGCAATTTTGAAATATTTATAGCATATTGCAAAAATGTGTCTTTTGCTTTCTGGGAATTTTGTGTGTTTGGTATAATAAATCTAAAACCAGGTCATATGATATGCACTAGATTCCATCCTCAACATAATTCATTCATTTTGAGGCAGAGAAACCCAAATGAAACACTATTTCTTAGATCAGACTGCAATAAAACAGCTGATCATTTCTCCTAGCAACACAATACAAAACCTCTAGTCAGCAAATTGGATTATTTTATAAATGTTTGCAATATAATGTAATCTAGATGCTGTAATGTGTATTTTTCTTACAAAATCAGAGATGTCTTCTTCAAATATGGGAACGTAAAAAAGCGTTTGGTCATCAACCCAAACCTTTACACGCAGGTAGTGTCCAGAGGGGTCAATCTTATGGGTCTGCAAGCAACAAAACAAAAAAAACCATATTCATTATTAAATGCTACATTTGACAAATAGCTTTTTCTGTGATTATAATATTGCATATTTTTGTCACAGCTCTAAAATTAATTGTTTGCACTCCTGGCAGTATAAAAGCAGGTTATGACACAATAAAGTAACAGTATATACTAGGATTGAACAATAATCGGAATTCTGTCACATCAAATCATAGCTCACTGTGTTTAAATCTCTCATACTCTCAGTTATTCCTACCTTACAGACGGAGCTCAGGACTTCCATTGCTGTTTCACCTGGATGTATAACAGCCAGGATGGGCTGATTGTTCGGCAGACACACCCAGGAGGGTTTCAGGTGGTCGGGAACCCAAATATCACTGTCCACCGTCTGGTTGGGAATACTTTTCACTGAGTTTTCGGTTTTCTTCTAAAAAGATACACATAACCCACAGGTCAAGGTCAAGGTTCTTTATTGTCGCATCACATGTGCTCCATGAGGTGTAATGAAATTGTGTACACAGGGTCCCAGTTACATCCAGCAATAGCAAAAATATAAAGTGTAAAAAGAAACAGTAAACAAGGATCTAAGATATAAACTAAAATATATGCTATACGATATACAATACACTATATATGATATATGATACACAATAAAAAGATATACGCTGAACATATACAATATACTAAGTAAATGTACTCATGGTGGACTTTAATCAACAGCATATCTGTGAAATGTAATTTGTCACTTGTACATCGTTTGTGTGAAATTTCCACGTTCATTTTGTTTGCACTGTTTTCTGTAACCTTGAAGATCCTCAGATTGATCTTCAGCAATCTGTCCCCTACGTCTGCCTTTCTTCTATTTGACCCCACAACATCTATAATATATATCTTGTATCAGATAACAGGGTCCAGATTTTCTCTTTCATTCTTCAATCACATCCCCCTCCCCTCCATTAATCGTTGCATCTCCGTGTGCCCTTTCCCCTGTCTGTGCATTACTCCGTCAACTACTCCCTCCCCTTTTTTATGTAATCTGCTGACAATTAGCAACGTGTGATGTGGTCCCTGTTGAAATTAAACCAAAGCTCAGCTCCATCTCTGTGTGTGTTAGCATGCAGGAGATTATGTGCAGTAGTTAATGAAAGAAGTTAACGAAAGGTGAATTAAATTCAAATTCAAATGCGTCTTAACACAAACTGACAGACTTGTGCACATACTAAATACAGATACACAAAGAAAAGACACATTTTCCCAGACAGACAACAGGCTGGGGGGCCCATAACCAGGACCTCCCCCCAACTCCCTGAACTCCCAGGCTTGTTCTGCACCATCTGGCTTCCCTCCTGGCCTAAGATTCCTCTGCTGAGGGGGGTGAAGTGCTTCCTGGAGGCATTTTAACATTTCCTGATCTCTCATTCCCTCCTATGCTAACACGACTCCCCAGAATCGCAGCTTGGACGAGCCCATCTGCCTCGTCCACTTGAAGCTAATCTTGCTAGAAAACCCTCACTGTGGAAATCAAATGTGTGTTTGCAGCAGTTTATGCTCTTTATAGCTACAAATCAAGGCATGCTAAGTTTTATGCCTTTCTTTATAGTCATCTCTGCCAGTAGAGGTTGAGCGTGGGTGGAAGGAAATTGATCTCTCGTTCTGCCACTGGGGGCCCTCACAGCTAGAGCACTTGATTGCTCCAGTTTTTTCTTCCGTCTGCCGAGTTCAGACAGAGGCTTGTCTCTCCTCTCCCACATCTCCTTTGCCTTTTATAACTTTTCATGATATACAGCGCTAACATGCCTGTCCTTGCACAACCTCCAGTATGAATAAATAGGACATTTTTCTTTATAGTTTATGCAAAATCACCACTCACTCATCTGTAATTAAATATAAATGAACTGTATGTCAGGCTGAAGTTTAATTTCATTTGTCTAAATGGGGAGACGAGTGCAGAGATGGTTGGAAACTTCCAGGCCCTTTACGATGTCATTTCTGCATAATTTGACCTTATGATCTACAAATATCAGATTCATTTTTTCTTGATAGGGTATATCAGTCTCTTTCAAGTTGATGGAGTGCAATTCTGATAGAGATAGAATTGCCTGAAGCAAAAGAAACAGAGTTCTGTCAAAACTAATGTAAAATTGTTGATTAAAAAAAAAATTGTTATTTCTTCTTATCATACTAAATGGCCACTACTGGGGGATACCAACTTATCGACTCATGCAAGATGAGGAACTAGATTTGGCTAATTTAAAATTTTTATAAATCTGCAAATTTCTCAGGTCACTACACATCAAGAGAAAAGTTGATGTCTGAAAGTGTTACACCAAGAGATTGAGAATGAGCTCAAATAATTGCTCACTGGTGCAAAATAGTGCATGGATTTTGTTACTCCCTCAGATGACCCACTGAATAAAGAGCCAGTGCGTCAAACCCATTCCAGCTATGAGAAAGGAAGTGGAAAATCCAGCTATCCTGCTGCCGCGGGGTCTTAAGAAGCCCCTATCTCGTTATACAAGCACAAAAGATTCATCAGATGCCCCAATGGTCTTCTATTTTTTGGTTTACAAGAAAGACAAACAATGGCCCGTAGTTAGCCTAAAGCTAAAAGTGCTCTTGTTCTCTGTAGTGAAACTAAAAATCTAAAAAGTAACTGAGTTAAGCCTGAAGAACATTATAATGGTATGGACATTAACATTTGTTGTTGTGGCTTTTTCATCTCCCTTTAGCAGTGAGGATCAGTGTATAGGTTGCTTGTCACCTCTGTTTTTCTGGCTCCTACACACCTGTCCTCTACCCTAATCACCCCAGGTGTCCCTCATTGTCAATCACGGTTGTTCCTATTTATTCGGTGTCTTGTCCTCCTCTCATTGTGCGTAGATTTTCCCCCTTGGCATCACATCCTGTTCTCTCTCCATGTCACCTCATCAGTATAAAATTGCTGCAGTGTAGGCCGTTATTTTGTGTTACTTAAATAAATACATTTGAATTATTCCTGAGTCCTCCGAGTCCTGCCTGCACTTGGGTTCAAACACACTCAGATCTTGACATTAGCTGCAGCTTGGGGAAAAACAAGGGGCTGAGATGGTGTAGAGACAGTGCAGCCGACTCGGGACCCAAAAGTCCCGGTTTCGATCCCCAGTCATTGCACATCTCATGGTGTCTCTGAGCAGCACACCTTATCCACAAAATGCTCTCCGGGTGCTTTCAATAGCTGCCCACTGCGCCACCTGGTGGTGGATGGGTTAAATGCAGAGATTCAATTTTGCCATTTTATGGGAACATACAATGATGACAATACATACTGTACACTTTATCATTATTATTATTATTATTATTATTAACTAATAAATAAAGTCAAGTTAGAAACAGCCTTTATTGTCCCACGGATGGGAATGTTAAGACCTAAGTTAGTTAAGATCGTAAGTTATGACCTCTTCTCTGATGCCAACTGTATTTGAAGCTTGTAACAACAGTAAAAGAGCTACTCGTTTAAATAGTGACACTTCATTAAAAAAAAAAATTAAACTTGTTTAAAACTTGTAATTTCACTTTTTATCACCAAAAGTCTAGAATCTTGGATTATTTATTCACCAAGAACTTTATCTTTTTTCTCTGTCTTCTTATATGGGCGGCTGTGGCTGAGTGGCTAGAGCAGTTGTCCTCCAATGCAAGAGTTGGGGGTTCGATTCCACCAGCAGTCACATGCCGAAGTGTCCTTGGCAAGACACTGAACCCCTCATTGCCTCCGATGTGTCCCATTGGTGTAAGAATGTGATAAAGCACTGATTAGTCTTTGTATAGATCTAGTAGAGTGCTGTATGAATGGGTAAATGAGGGCAAAGATTGTGGTGTAAAGCGCTTTGAGTATCATGATAAGATAGATAAGTACAGTCCATTTACCATTTATATTGTGATTTGTTAAAATGCATAATGCTCATCAGACTTCAGTTAATTTTATTCAAACACCTTTGACTCTGGGACATTGCTTCTGTCCAAACAGGTAAAAATGCACTGGTAATGTGAGTCACATCTTGTTCACATTATTCTCATTAGACAATTTTGATGCATTAGTTTAGTTTAGGTCTCAATTCAAAGGTAGAGTTCTGAAGGTGCATGTGGTCTATAAAAGTTTTCGAAGAGCTTACAGATTTCTCACTGGCAGAATCTTCAAACGTGCGTTCCAGGGGTTTTCTCACAGGTTCTAGCTGATCTTTAAATACCTGAAATCAAAAAATAAATATGTTAAACTGTTTTTTATTTACTCAGCCATAGATAGATTATTATGCTATTACAAATAAAATGTGCAAGGTTCAAATATTAAACTTTTAGACACAGAGTATTATTTTTATTGTTGATTCAGTGTGTCAGTATAATCTAGTAGCTATCTCACTATAAAACTGAAGCATTTTAAATCAGATGGATAACCCAGTGTGATCAGAACCTGGTCAATTGAAGGATGTGCTTTGCTTTTCCTCTTGGAGACGGTGTCCAGACCCCAGAGGGAGGAGAAACGGCTGCGGCGTTTGCTGAAGGTACGTGGCAAGGCCTGGTTTCTCTTCCTGATGCTACTTTCAGTACGAGCAGAAACCTGTGACAGTGACGAGTGCAGGAAACATTAAAAAATGGACCATGTTTTTCAATCCTAAATACCAGTGCTGGTAATCTGCAATTTGATTATCATATACATCAAATTGAATCTTCATAAAAATGTTGATCAACATTTTAAAGCTATAAGGAAAACATTTGTTGCAGTCACAAAACATATTTATCCATTCACAACATTTTTCCTGCAAACCTGCACGTCTTTTAGCACTAAGAATATATTCTCAGACATGCGTGTCAGCCATGGTACGTGCCCTAATAACGACATTATAAATAAAAACAGTTACATTTCAATTAAACAGTTTTACTATTGCCAAACAAATGTACTGTAGGGTTAAACCTACAGTACATGCACTTCATCAGACATTCTGTTTTAATGTCCATGTTTGGGGCTGAGATGGGGTAGAGGTAGAGCAGCCGACTGGGGACCAGAAAGTCTTGGTTAGACTCCCAGCCATTCCCACATCGTGGAGTCTCTGAGCAAGACACCTAATCCCTAATTGTGGGCGCTTACACAGCTGCCCAGTGCTCCACCTGGGTGTACCTCACGTGTGATGGGTTAAACGCTGAGAACTAATTTCACCATTATATGGGAACATACACTGATCACAATCTCAGACTTCCCCTTCCTCTTTTACGCATCATCCTTCCTCTTTTGAAAACAGGATTAGCGGTATAAACACATTTTTCAGGAGTGTACGGTAATATACATTCATGTATAACATGAATGCTTTCAACTTTTGATTTTGTTCAGTGACCTACAACAAAAGCACAGATTAAAAAGGGAAAAAAAAGAAAAAGCTTTTGGCATTTCTGGGTTAATTCACACTCAACTGCTGAACCATGAACAGTTCAGAGTCAGTACAATTCAGCACATGCATGCAGTGCATGCACACACCACACATATAATGTGTTACATTGTTGTCTGTTCATAAGATGTTAACACATCAAACTTAACAAATCAAACTGACTGTAATGTGCTTCTTATTGTGATAAGTTGTTTTACAGCCAGTGTCTTTTAATAAAGACAATAACAACTCCATGAACATTGGGGAGTTATCGTAGAAAGAAATAGACACTAGAAACTGTTCTGTAACAATTACAAGAGATCTGTGTTATTCTTGCCTACATAATTTGTTTTATATTTTACTAACTGGTCGTCTGATTTAATTTATGTACTAGCTTGATATTTAATTTGTTATTGGATTGAAAAAAATTTAAATGTAAGAATTAAACTGCTAATGGTAAAGAAGGAGAAACTGGCACGTGTGTTGAATAAAAAGAATACATAAAGGCAGTAATTAATTAGGTTGATAAGGAAAAGGTAAGAAACTGGGTAAGACAGACAAAGAAAGTGCACTGTAGGCAGTAAAAGCAAAGGGAGGCAAGGGTTCAGAGAGTGTTAAGCCTGTTTGTGGGAAAATGCCTCGGGGATGCTTACTAAAAGAGTTTGTATTGATCCACAAATCACAAAAATACACTGCTCATGTGTAATGCTGTGGGTGTGTGTGAGGAAGAAAGAAAAGGTGAAAGAAATGTTCATGCGTTTCTCATGGACAAAATCTTGTTGCTGTAAAACTGAACCACAAAGTTTGTTTTAACGCAACCTACTCCTCACTTTATCCTCTGTTTCCTGTTTGATGCTGTGCAGTGAACACACGTCAGTACACATGAGCACCACCTGAGGTGCCCTGGCAGCAGGTAGAGGGTTAAGGGCCTTGATCAAAAGCCAACAATGGTGCAAATGAGGTGGAGACAGATGTGGGTATCCACCCAAATATTTTGTGCCAGTCTAAGGATTCTAAACCAGTGACCTCCTGACCAAGATTGTCTTCTTTAACTTCTTCTCCACCTCTCTCACAAAGCCATCCACCAGTGACAAGGTGGACCTCAGATTGCCTTTGTTTGTTTTAACACATCTTGGATATGATTGACTGGATTGAGCTCAGGGGAATGTGAAGATCATGACATCATTGTGGCAGTTTCCCATGTTCCTCAAGTGATTCATGAACAAGTTTTGCAGAGTGTTAATCATGATAAAAAATTTTTTAAAAAGTCACTGGCCTAATAGAGTTATGACAGTAGGTAGATTGTGACAATGTATCGACAAGTGGCAAAAAAAAAAGAAAGGGTTAATTGTGAATCTAACAAATTTAATCGTCTAGATGGATGAAATTAAAAAAATTATTAAAACAATTAAAATTTTGTTAAAACGTTTTGTCTTTTATCTAAAAGACTTCATTAGTCTGAGGAGTTGCACTAAACTCAGTCTTATAAATAGCCCCTTCTCACAGTGGATCAACCAGTTGGCTGCTGACAGCCAAAACTAACTGTTCAGGACAATCAGCCTAATGACCAATCAGCGCCCTGATGGCCGCAGAGGGCTGAGAATTACTAATAGCATTGTAAGAAGGTGACAGTTGGGCATGGAGCCTCCGCCCCTGTTTAATGATGGACCGTTGCTCTGCACAATTGGAAGAGTATGTACCAACACTGCTCTGTGGGTTTACACCTAAGGTAATAACACACCAGTGCTCGTTTAAATCTAAAGTCAAAATGTTTGAAATAATGACCTTTGGTGCTCATAACCACAAGTTCTTGTACTAGTTTTGGAATGCTGTAAGCAGTGAACTGGTTGATGTCATTTCCTTGACTTTTGATGATTTTATTAGCATGGTTTGTCAGTCTTGATCATTCTTTCTATGTTGATGTTTCAGTTCATGCATTCTTAGAGTGCTTCAGATATTACATATGTCTGCATGAAACAGAGCTCATGACGTGGCTTTGAACCAAAGGGTAATGTCCTCAACAGCACATTGCACATACCACAGGTTTGGTTTTTTTTGTCACGCAGTTTATGAGGAAAATGCTTTTAGTGGTGCTTCGTGATGAAGAGGGATGTGAACATGTAATTCTCCATTTTAAACATTTTAGTGTTTAAGTTCAAATCTTCAAACTGAGAATATTATTATTCGGAAGTTCTCAAAAAGCCTGTTTTAATTTAGTTTACACATGGATTTAAGGCAAAGTCACATCTGAAACTGTCCATATCACAAAAAAAAGTTAAATCATGTCACCTGGACGGACAGTTTCTTTTTGGGAGAAATGTTTCGTCTTTCATCTGAAAAACTTTGTCAGTCTGAGGCCTGCCACCAAGATCTGCCCTATAAATAGCACCTCATTGATGTGTTTCAGGCAGCACGGTGGCGCAACTGGTAGAGCTGCTGCCTCTCAGCGAACATGTCCCTGGTTCAAACCCCGGTCCAGGGGCCTTCTGGGTGGAGTTTGCATGTTCTCTCCGTGCATGCGTGGGTTTTCTCCGGGTACTCCGGTTTCCTCCCACAGACCAAAAACATGCATGTTAGGCTGATTGGTAACTCTAAATTGTCCCTAGGTGTGAGTGAGAGAGGGAATGGTTGTTTGTCTCGTTTGTCTCTATGTGGCCCTGTGATGGACTTGAGACCCGTCCAGGGTGTACCCCGCCCCTCGCACAGTGATTGCTGGACATGGGCACCAGCGACCCCCGTGACCCAAAATGGAATAAACGGGTAAAGATAATGGATGGATGGGTGGATGATGTGTTTCAAGCCAGACTGCAGTGGAATTCCCAGAAACTGGTTTTACACATGCAAAAGGGGACCATCCATCCAAAACCATCAATCATCAGTGCATAACAATCAAATGCTTTAGGCCTGATGGCCAGCTTTGTTGGGAAAAAGCCAGAAATTAGTGTATTGTTAAGTGTATTGCTTAGTGTATTGTTTAGTGTTAGTTTAACCTATATCTTAGTGTATAGCTTTGATTCTTATATACTGCTCCTTTTTATACTTTATATTTTTTTGCTATTTTTGGGTGTAACTAGGACTTTGACTGCACAATTTCCTTCCACCTCATGTACCATATGTGATGTGAATGACAATAAAGATACTTAAACTTGAACTTGAGAAAGATGAAACTTTTCTTCCAAAAAGAAATTGTCCAGATGACATGATTTATCCTTTTTTGTGATTTGT
>NC_056511.1:20089276-20108891 GCF_014905685.2 Nematolebias whitei | reverse complement strand
TATATATATATATATATATATATATATATATATTTGTCAAATCATAAAATGGAATGCCAGTAAATTGTAAATGAGTATTCGAGGCTCAATGAGATGAACCTGTATAAATAAAGGTTGAATGAATCAATGACAAAATAATGTTTTGCTGTGGAATAAGGTGGCTTATGTGTTGCTTTATAAGCACTGATTATAAAAGTGGTATAGCTTTTTCAGCAATTGTGTGTCTAAGGTTTAGGGTAGATTCATTGTGTTAGTGTGAACATTTGTTATGTAAGTAGAAATCCCTCGCTTTCAGTAGGACTTAATGACAAGACTTTCACAGCCTCATAAACACACCCACTCTTCAAGCTGCGCTGTTTTAGAAGGTCAGCAGTGGAGAATTTCTCACAAAAGGCCTACTGGGACATGCAGAGACATATGAATCATGTTTAAATTACAGATTAAAGAACTCTGGTTTACTTTAAAACCACAATTACTGCACAGCTTCTTGAAGAAACACAGTTTCAGGTGCACTCCCCTGGTGTCAAGGGGACACTAGTGGAGTGTACCGTGACACCAGGGGTGGTGAGGCATCTGTATGTGATGTGTGCGCTAAAATGTAAGATAGGGGTTGTAAACCATACCAGTGCATGGAAAGAAGACACTGAGAAGATGCCAAGGCGACCCATGATCAGTTTGGTGGGACGTGAAGCAAAACCAAGGAGGCGTTTGGGATTTGGAGGTTCGCTGCCTTGCAGACTGGCCAGATAGCAGCGGCAGCGGAAGAGGTTTATGTGGAACCGCTCCAAGTTCTGCTCCCATAAGAAGATCTAACAAATAGAAAAGATTAGCATTTAAAAAGTGAAGGCAATGAAAAATTGGTGATTATACAATATGAGAAAAACTTTTCTGCTAAGATCCTGATTTATCCTGATCTAAAAATAAAAATAAATACCAACATCAAAGAAAAGCTGGAACAGGCACAAAGGTTCACTGGTGTTATATCACGGTTTGGTCGTGAGAGGAGAGCAACGTGGGAGTGCTGAAGCCCCCATGGAGAGATATTAGTCACCAACACAACCCCCACTAGTGGCTAACCTGCTGTGCTGTGTGTAATTCATCAGAGGGCGGGCAGTGGGAGGTGAAATAGAAGGCATGTTCACAAAACATTTCTGTGAAATGGCCGCAAAAACTAGTCCGTCTTTATGCTGCCTCTGACCATTCACAAATCACAGATAGAGCTGGCCATCGTCCCGCAGAGACATGAGCTTTCAGAAATTAGGCAAGCTTTGAGGAACCAAAAGAGACACACACAAACTGGATTTTCATCCATCCATTATCTTTACCCGCTTCTTCCTTTTTGGGTTGCGGGGGTCACTGGTGCCCATGTCCAGCCATCATAGTGCAAGAGGCAGGAGACACCTTGGACAGGTCGCAAGTTCATCACAGGGAAACAGAGACAACCAACCATTCACTCTCTCACTCACACCTAGGGACAATTTAGAGTTACCAATCAGCCTAACATGCATATTTTTGGTCTGTGGGAGGAAACCGGAGTACCTGGGGGAAACCAATGCATGCACAGAGAGAACATGCAAACTCCACACATAATGGCCCCCAGCCAGGAATTGAACTGGGGTGACCTGCTTGCTGAGAGGCAGCAGCTCTATCAATTGTGCCACCATTCTGCCAAACTGGATTTCATTTGCATTATTTTATGCCCTAACCTGCCTGTTCCTGGGCCTTAAATAAATAGCTGTAAATATTTTTTCTGATACATTTTAACTATAAACAGATCTCAGACACTAACTATTTGCACAGATCTTTTTTAGTCTATGTGGCTCTACAAAATAGATTGTTAAAAAATTTGAGATACGATTTAAGACTTGTGCAGAATGTTATTATTGTTATTTAGATGAGTGTGACTTCATGATGGGAGCATTCTTCTTTATGAAGCAAAGCATACACACCTGGTTTGTATCAAGTATGAACTGTACCTAGTACATGCCAGGTATGTACCATATAAATACAGGATAACATGTCACTAATTAGTACAAATCCATTTCCATATGTGACTGGTACTTAACTGGTGCATACCTGACACATATCTGGATACATACTGAGTACATATTGGTATTTAGCTGGTACGTACTAGGTATGAACTTGGTCTGTGTCAGGTAATACCAGATTCATACTGGGTGTATAACAGGTACATATCAGGTATGTACTAGTTAATTATTTGGTATCTACCTGGTACCTACATAAACTAGACTGTAATAAATAGTGACATGTCATCCTATGTCTACAGAGTAGTTAGCTATAATGACATGTGTAACAAACACTCGTGGTAGTTTTGGAGATGAGGCTGTCTGATTTGAAAGCTTGGCTCCACAACTTGGCTCCACAAGGTTGAAAATCTATTAGCTAGCCAGGGCCTCTTAGGTTGCACGGAGCAACAGAGAGCAGTTACCATTAGCAGTCCTCCAGCAGACCCCAGGCAGCTAGGACCCCAGGCTCCCTGGTTGATGGAGTCAAAGTAAACATAATGATTAGCCTTAACATTATGTGTATTCTGACGGGTCAGGGAAGATCACAGCAGATCTCATCCACCCCTGGAACTCCAGATCTTTAACTACCTCTGTTGTCTGATGGTTTGCCAGATTCTCCTTGGAGTGTTTGAGAATCTCTATACAAGACCTCACCAAACTCCTCTCACATCCGAGCTTTTGCCTCAGCAACAGCTAGGTATGCAGCTTGCTTAGCTTACAAAAACTCCTCAGCTGCCTCTGACGTCCTACCAACCAACAAGGCCCAATAGGACTCCTTCTTCAGCTTGACAGCTTCTCTAATTTGGATATCCATCACTGAGTTTAAGGACGGCCACCGTGAGGAACACTGACAACCTTGCAGCCACAGCTCAAGGTGGCCGACTCCACATAGGAGGTGTGGAACAATGTCCACTCAAACAGTGTCCCCCACCTCAGCTGGGATAGGGTTAAAGTTTTCTCAGAGGTGCGAGTTAGGATCTTTCTGACAGGTTCTTCTGCCAGGCATTCCCTGCAAACTCTCACTACACATTTGGGTCTACCAAGTCTGTCTGGTATCTTCTCCCACCATTTGATCCAACTCACTACCAGTTAATGATCAGTTAACAGCTCAGCTCCACTCTTCACCTGAGTGTCCATAACATCCGTAACATGGGACCAATCTGCCTTGGGAGAGACCCTACCAGGGGAAATTGCAATTACACCTGACAGCATACTGTAGCTCCTAGGATACATCTATATATTATCTATATATAATATTCTGAATGTGCTTTAAAAATGATAACCAGTTGGAAATTAAAAAAAACACCTGGAGCTGATTGTGCTCTCCCAAAACATTTTGTCTGAATGACACTATCCAGTTAAGATGATTTAGCAATGCATTTTGACTGCATGAAAATATCAGTGCACTTCAAAGGTACAAAAATGTGCATATTTAAAGCCCCTCAGGAGCTTTTATATGTTTAAATATGGATCTAATAGGATCACAAGCTTGATTCATATGTATGTTACAATCTTTTAATTTGCCACATGATGATATGGAAACAAAACTGATTTTTTTAAGTGGTAGGATTATTTCTGAATTTGTATACATTTTTTCCTTTATATTTTCAGTTACATTTTTTTTTTATCAGTTTTTATTAGGTTATAATAGTTCTCTTCATACCTGCTCAAGAATGGTCTTCCTCTTCTTGGCATCGGTGACTGTGGACAGCTGCATGTCTCCCATCTTCTTCATCTTCTCATCCATATCAATCTTCTGCTCGAGCTTGCGGATTTCCGTCCGCAACAGTCTCACCGTGTCGTCCCGGTGGTGCTGCCGAGCGAGAGCTGTGGCGCATGCCGAGTGGATCGCCGTGATCCAATTCTCCAGTTCAGTTTGGCCAGATGTCTGGTGAGAAATGGAGGAAAGAAAACTTTGAACAAAACGGGAAACAACAAAGAGGATGAATATGAATATGACAGCTAGAAGAATTAATGTCTGAGTCCTAACTATCACGTGTAAGGGTGTCACCTTAATCTCATCATGAAATTAATAATTATCTTCCTATGCTTTTACAAATTGCCTTTGAGGAAAGTGGTGATGAATATAAATTGCTGCAGAATACACCCAATAGTTATCAGTGTCACAGTGTTACTATGTGGCCTTTAAACATGTCAGACATAAAACAAACACATGGACATGGCACTGTCATATCTTCCAGCTAAAGGTCATGTGCCACACAAACACACATGAAATCCCTAGATGAAATATTACATCTTCCATTCATCTGTCTATGTCTTGCCTAGCTTTTAGTGCTGTCATGCTGTCTCAGAACGATTAAACTGACCACAGAAGAGGGATGATTTGAACTCCAGCATTTTCCTCACCTGGAAAAGGAAAGCGTCTCCCACAGAGTTGCTGAGGCAGAAGACAAAATCTTTCTTGGGGTGTTCAGGCACAGCCTGGACGATGCTGTTCTCCACCCACAGTGCATGTTTATGAACGCTGTTGTGGTCAATGCCCGAGCGACCATCTGATTCATACAGAAAAAGGGTGCAGCCTTGAAAAACAGAAAAAAAATACAAAGAAAATGAACAATAAAAAAATACATTTACTAACTCTTTATCAAAGTTGTCATATTGTAGCTGTAATTTGTATCGGAACAAAAATTCTTGTTTATTCGTTCGAATTTTCTCTTGAGGTCAAAAAGAGCAGACAGATTTGTCTTCTTGGAGATGGATGGATACAAACAGTGGATATAGCACAGCTGCAAATGCTGCATCTTGTGCATTTTAAAAGGCCTGAATTGGATTAGACATGGATCCTGGCGTAAAATTAAATTGGGACGAGGCAGAGGTAATGCGTAGCCACAAAGAGCAGCGAGAACATAAACAGAAAGGGTGACAACCAAGGGCACATGCTGAGCTCAGTCTGATGTGATTACAATATAAGAGGAGGGAAAATATAGAAGATTCAATGATCTGAGGTAAGACTGAGGGGCTTTTCTGAGTGTGATATTTTGGCTTCAGGAGTTTTGGTCCACACAAACCTACACTTCATTTAACGCCACATGAACACCTGGGACCTTTTCAAGGAGATGCTTTCAGAGGAATAGAATAAGGCTTCTAAAAAGATCCAACAAGAATGTGGTACATTCAGTATAACTCTCTAAAAATTAGTAACCTTTAAGAAACAAAACAAAGAACATCACATCGATGTTTTATCAAACATAACAGTCATAACAGTGTAACGTCATGAGCGCTGCAGTATGGCTGCACTGACGGGAGCTTCGCTTCGACTCAATCTTTTTTGTTCCTGTTGTTCTTGTTTTAATTTTTTTTTTGCGCATACACTACACACCCACGCTACGGGTATGACCATGACACACTTTTGGAGTTTTGTGAGTCGTTGCCTTGCCATCCTGCTATCCTGCCATCCTGGTTCAGTTCCTGGCCCCCTCCAGTTTTGGGCTCAGGCTCTGGCCTGTCATGGTGGCCGTCATGGCGGCCGTCTCCATGATCCTCCACCTGACTGCACAGACCGAACTCTACGAACCAGTTCGGCTCCGCGAGGAAAACCTTGGATGTTTTCGGTCTGCTGGACCCGGTTCTGAAGGGAAGTCTGTGAGGGCAGCTGCTGCGGTCCTTGTTACCATCAAGCTGCTAGCAGGACCTGCTAACAAGACCTGCTAACGCGCTAACAATACCACACTGCTAACAGAACAGAACCGTGCTGCTGAAAGAACCTCACTGTAGATGTATTTCTTTTCCACTTTTGGTGACGTGTTGTTTGTAATTTTGCTACATGCTTTGGTATTTCTTGTTGTTTCTTTTTTGGCGAGTCGAGACGGTTCTTCGCGGCCTCAATATTTCCTTGCATTGATGACCTTGTGTTGATTTTTGCATAATGGCAAATCAACCAAACCTGAACAGTCAGCAACATATTAGCAACCTCCTTGAACTGTTGTTGATGTTTTGTGTTTTGGCTTCACAGATCAATGGTTAAATGCATGACTTGTGTAAATTTGGCACACTAGGGAGGAACTTTTGTTCACAGTCAAAACGGTTGCAAACTTAGGGGGCACCTTTTAGAGACACCCAGTAGTGTTTCCACTTTCGCTTGGTTGCAAATTCCACCTTCTTGTTCTTCTTGTGGACCAGGAAATTCTTCACAGACAAAGCACCAGCTTTCCTGACTGTGCCTTGAGCGCACTCAATCACAGACTCGGATGGATAGGCACTGCTGAGTGTCCCGCTACTCTGCTCATCGCTGACAGCGGAGCTGGCCTCCTCCATGCAGTCCCGGCCCTGATTTGTCTGACGAGAAAGTAAAATGAAAAGAGAAGAGAGACTAGAATATCTTCAATTCACAGAAAGAGTACACAGAAACAAGCAAAAGCTACTAACCCAGTTTTGACTGTTCAGTTCCTTTCGGAAGTTCTCATACACCCCTCCCCTGCCTCCTTCGCCAGCTCGTCCTTCTACTCCACCGGCACTGCTGCTACCGCTGTCACTCCCATTGAAAATACTGCTCTCGTGGGCAGAGTAGACTGAGAAAGAGGCCGACATGGCTTTGCACCTACGGGAAACCAGGTCTCCGTCTGCATCCATCTCTGTGGCGATGCCATCAATTCCGCTGTCGCTATACTCACTTCCCTCTCCCAGGACACCTGAGATGTCCTGTCAGACAGGGACACAAGGAAGAAACAACTGATTTGCATAAAAACTATAATATATGTGAATAAATTTGCAAGCCTAAACAGTTAAATTACACATAAAACACATTTCTGGGCCTGCATTTAAACCATCGTGGAGTATAATTTGCAAAAAGCACAAACGCACCCAAATCTGTATCCTCCACACTTTTCTAATACAAAAAAAAAATAATTAAATTCATTTCAATTCAAAAATACTTCATTAATCCCAAAGGGAAATTATTTGTTGTTGTAACTCATTATCCTCATTTCATTAAGAGATGTTATAGATACTGATGACTGTAGGCAGGAAGGATCTCTTGTAAAGGTCCATCCCACAGTGGATCCTAAGAAACTGGCTGCGGATGCCGTCTGATCCGTCCACCCAGACTCGGCTGGCCTCTCGGTTCCCCCGGGCTGTAGGACCTCCCGAATGCCGGGCAGAACTCCTCCCAGTGTGATGGCCACTCCTCCCAGCAGTCTGCTGAGCTCCTCGTTACTGCAGACAGCCAACTGTAAGTGCCGAGGGACGATCCTGTCCTTCTGCTTTCATGAGCCATGTTTCCTGCTAGTTCCAGGATCTCAGTGGTCAGGCACTCGAGCACAGCTGGCAGGTAGATGAGAATGCGTCCACAGAACATCCTTTTCAACTCATTTGAGATTTGGGGCTGTACTTGAAATATTATTTGAGCTTTGAAGATGTTAATCAGCTGCTGTTGGTTGTAGAAAACAGCCTTGTTGCCATGGTTACACATCATAACAAATGTCCAAAACTAAAAAAGTTTCAGTAAAAATCCTTCCAGCTGCACAGCATCTGATACCAGAGGAAACAATCGTCCAAAAATGTGATTTACATCCAGAAAAACAGGAATTAAAGTTTCCAAAAGCAAAATCTCAGAATGAAAGTAACAGAGCTGCTCCAACATGCAGCCACCTTGAGCGGCGCAATGAGCAAGAAGTTCCTCATGTTGACACAAAAGAGAGTCTCTCTGGCAATTACTCTTTGTTTTCCTGTGATGTAGATCTTTACATATCCAGCGGTCCCCTTTGCCTGCAACTTTAATTTATAAGAAGCACGTCATGTGAGCTGCTATCCAAGGGTGCTTGCGGGTTGCGTAAATGAGCTGAACTAAAAGTCTTGTTCTCTCTGTCAGTATACTGCCCTCTCATTTTGTCATTTATATTTTGTCATTTATAAGTCAGTGATGCATGAACATGACAAAATTACAATAAGTGACTTTCAGTTAGATAGATTATACCAGCAACTGCATCGTCTCTTACTCCATGACTTAATCAGCTGTAGTGAGATGATGCGAAAATTGTTTAAATAAGACAAAAAATATATATATAAAGCAAATAGCACATTTGGATGCACATCTGTATAGCATGTGTTTACTACAGGAAATGTCTGATTGTCAAAAAATAGTGTCATGACTGGAATGACTGGTGTATTTTGTGATGTCTAAACTTCCCAAACTTTGTGAAAAACACTGTTAGAATACCGTCTCTCTATCACTCTAAGATCAATTCAAAAAATCAAACAAAGAAAATACCAGACAAAACATCCATCCATCCATTATCTTTACCCGCTTCTTCCATTTTGGGTCACGGGGGTCGCCGGTGCCCATGTCCAGCAATCACTGTGCGAGGGGTGGGGTACACCCTGGATGGGTCGCAAGTTCATCACAGGGACACACAGAGACAAACGAGACAAACAACCATTCACTCTCTCACTCACACCTAGGGACAATTTAGAGTTGCCAATCAGCCTAACATGCATGTTTTTGGTCTGTGGGAGGAAACCGGAGTACCTGGAGAAAACCCACGCATGCATGGAGAGAACATGCAAACTCCACCCAGAAAGGCCCCTGGACCAGGGTTTGAACCAAGGACCTGCTCGCTGAGAGGCAGCAGCTCTACCAGTTGCACCACTGTGCTGCCCAGACAAAACATATATTGATATATTTATTTAGTAATATGAGAAACGTGTTTAAACCTGAGTAGTCTGTGCACGTCGTCCCTGGAAGGCTGGGCACGGAGCAGCAGGGATCCCCAGCCCTGAGAGCCCCTCAGAAAGGCAGTGAGACCGTCGACAGGGTAGCGTGAACGCTGCATACCCTCCACCATCTTCCTCGTTCGGAGACAACAACTCACTTTCCCCCTTTCCCTTTCCGTTGCACTCAGCTTCTCTGCGATTTTTAACACGACGAATCCTCTGGCCCAGGAGGCCAGGACTCTTCTGGCTGCACAGATGGTCCAGAGAAGAAGCCCTTTCAGCTGAGCCTGGAACATAAAACAGGTGCTTGGTGCCGGATAATGTGTGGGTTTTAAGAGTTTTCTGATTCCTGTTAGTTTTATTAACCTTTTATTTAACCAGACAAATCCCATACCATCATACCACCATCCCCAAATGGTTACTTTAAGGCACATTTGTCATGCTTCTTCTACGTGTGCATTTATATGTGCTTGAAATAGCACCATTCGTTTGTCTCTTCTAAGAGCACTTAAACGTTCATCAGTAAATTACAAGTCATTGCCTGCTGTCAAGCTAAACTCCTGGAGCTCTTGCTCCCCTTAAACAAGCCTGTGGTCGACAGAAGTGCTTCACGTGGTGGGCAGCAGCAGATTTTCAATCAGCTCTATGGCTCAAATTGTTTTTTCCTACTCGGTCAGGGCTTGTGTATTTCTCATCTCCCTTCCTCTCATTATCCGTATAGTGAATCAAATCAACAGCTTCCTGCATACATGCACATATTTGACACTTTTTATAAAAATATATTATTTATCAAATCCAGAAAACACTGTTATTTATTCTGTTAGAATATGTAAATTCAGGTTTCATTTGCACAAATGTTGACATTGCAACTGTTTTGATTATGTAAGAACTCTGGACTGCAATGATGTGTGTTGTTGTACCTGTGCTGCCTCTGGGACACAGCTGCTCTTCCTCCTCCTCCTCCTCTCCTCCATCGATCATGTCCTCAGTGCTGGTCAGGTTGTCCTGGCTGCAGTCGTACAGAGAAAACTCCAAACTGTCTTCTCTTGACATGTCTGCCGACTTTGACCTGTTCTTTTTAAAATTCCCTCCATCTCGAGGACCTTCGTTCATTCGCTGTAGGTACGTTCCCTCCTTGTCGCCCTCTCCTCCACCCATCAAGTCTCCTCCATCCTGAGCAAGTGTGTATGCCTCTGAAGTTTCAGGAGTCGGTGTGGTCAAAGGTTCATCCTCGTGCTGATAGGACTCGGGCCTCATCGTTATAGCAACACGTTGCGTCCAGTGGGGGTTGAGACTGAAGTCTCCCAACTCATCTCCTGCATTGTAAAGCTCCGGCCCGGTCTCCGCTAAGGATTGTGGGATGCTCGGTGTGCTGGAGGAGCGGGTCGAGGTTTCAGAGTTTCTGTGTTTCTGTGTCCCGGACGAGGAGTGCCTTGGGCGTCGGGTGACCAGCTGCTTGTTGGGGAGGCGGAGTGAGCGGGATGTGTGTTTGCGGGAGAGATGCCCTGCTCTGTCGCCATAGGAACCACTGTCACCATTTTGACTCTCCACATTCCCCATATTTTAACTGTGGAGTAGAAATAAATAATAGTATTGTCTCTTCTGGGTTACACTGACTGAAAACAAAATCACACTTTAGATGTTTTGAAATAATCTCCAACATATTTGTTGTGTGCAAAAACTGCCTACATGTACTTTAAACTTAATTCCTTTACCACAAAATATGTTGAACAGGATCAGGGGTGGAAATAGCGAATTACAAATACTCACATTACTGTAATTAAGTAGATTTTTTTTGGGAACTTACTTGTACTTTTATGAGTATTTCTTTCAAGTGTGTAATTTTACTCATACTTGAGTACAATTTAGACCATGTAATCTACATTGCTATATCAGAAGTCGCTACTGAGCACAGTTGCTACTTGAATTAATATTCAAACCGTTCATCTGCATCTTTGTAGCCAATAAGGCTCTCAGATCGCAAACATGTCGGTTACCTATGACGTAAGTAAAGGAAAATATTTTATGGTAGTAGCTGGGAGTCATTCATAACTCATACTAAGAGCACTAATAAATCACATGAGACTTGGTGATCCCACGTAAGATGCATTATTTTCAGGGTTTGATCGAAACGGCTATAACTGTTGTTTCTAAATATAAAATAATGTCAGTTTTTAAACTCTAGCACAAAAAGCAGCAGGTGATGTGTATTTTATTTTTATGCTAGGCCTCAAATTTCAAATGTAAAAACAAAGAAAGTGGTTTGTGGATCCATTTTGTTGATCACAGAGGTATCTCCTGATTCATAGCACAGCTGAGTGAACTGATGTCAGATCAGTTTGTCTTCTGTGAATCACACATCATCAAACCCACTCATCAGCCTCTCAAGAGTGGGCTCAAGCTGCAAAATGAGGCTGACTAAAAGTCTTTTTTTTTCCTTGTACTGAACTGGAAAATTTACCAAACAAATTTACTAACGATAACTTTATATTTCTGAAACGTGCAAGAAAGGCGAGCAGTTACCTGTGGTCAAGCTGCAGCATCATTGCCTTCCCCAGTTCAGTGTAAGATGATCTTCAAACAACTCCATGATCCACGCAGGCTCAAAAGTTGGAGTCGGTTCGTTCTATGAAAACCAAGAAGGAAATATGAGTTTGAGCAGTCAGGTTCTCACATGTTCTCAATGACTTAATGCAGGGGCATCCAAAGTACGGCCCGAGGGCCATTTGTGGCCCTTGGAAGGATTTTTTTGTGGCCCTCGAGTCCAATTAAAGAATTGTATAATCTTGACCCACAGTTTTAACAAGATTTTGCAGATGTAGAACTTCTTTAAATTTAATGGTGATACTTTAATAATTTTTTTTTGGTTTTAACTGCAAAAAAAATTAAAATAATTTTATCAAAATTTGTGAATTTACAAGACAAAACTTCTGCTATAATTAATCCCTTTATCCTACAACAAACCTTCACTGACCTACCTAAAAGTAGAATTTTGGATGATAAATCATAAAACTTGGGTAAATATAACAAGTGTTTTCAGAGAAAACAATTTTAGTTGAGTTAATAATCGATGGGGGGAATTTGGACATTTGGAAAATAATATAAATTGGTATCATCGACATACAAGTTGATCAACTTTATCAGTGTCCCTTTAAACCTTCTGTGAATCTGTTTTAGTGACTGCCAGCTGTTTTTCAGAACTTCCATGACCCATTTGGGCCGTGCGAGGTCCAAACAGGTGATTGAAGTTCCACCCCTGTTTTTAAAGAACAGCTACTCATTTTAGGCTTTTGCCTCTGAAGATAAACAAAAATGAACTTTCCAAGCATAAGAAAACAAATAACAGACCCTGAAAACCTAAATTAAATTATTTAAAAGAAAATTTAAAAAGGACAATCCTAATGTTCTGGATCTACAAAAAGTTAAGCTAAACTTTTAACCTTTCTCCAAAATATTATTCAAGTTGTTAAAAATGAGGAGGAAAAAAATCATGCTTTAAAAAAAAATAATAATTCCCTAAAATCTGATTTTTCTGGCCCGCAAGACCTTTCCTTTAGACAGTTCTGGCCCACCTATGAAAATGTTTTGGACACCCCTGACCTACCGGTAGTGCGTCAAACACACAAAGAAAAGGGAAAAGAACAAAACTATAAAGCTTGTGAACAAAAAGCTGTGTGATGTCACTGTCAAAAGAGTTAGATAAAATGTTTTTTAAGAAAAACGAGTGCGGCAATAAGACAGACAAATGGGCGGACAACTATGAATTACACAAACTCATCATCACAGGAAAAAAATGGAGGTATTCTGTTGTATGAACCTGGTGGGTGGTGGTGGTGGAGGTGGTGTGTGTGTGTGGGGGGGGGGGGGTTTCTTTGTGTTTTACCCTGATGCTCACAGCCAACCAAAACCAAACAAACACACACAGACATGTGCAGGAAAACATGATTTGGAAAAAACGCCTCTTTTCTCTGTGCAGACAAAGAAGTGTCTCCTCAGTTATCCAGTGCTGGTAAAATGACAAAAGATTAAGATTAAATTAAAAACAAAAAACCGTGGTGTGTTTTACAGCTTTAGACTCAGTTATTTGATATCTGCCAACTCAACCTAATGTTCTCTAATACCAGCTCTGAGCTGCTTAGGATAGACCAATATTTCCAAAATGCACAGTTCAGTGTGAGGGCATGTACAAGAAATCCTGCTTGTGAATAAATAAGCCTATAATTTTAGTTAATCAGTTAATTAGATAAATATTCACTTTTTACACATAATAAACCAGATCAGAACAATAAATATATTTAGTCTGTCTGAATAAGAGCTCAGAATCTTATTTGATGCTGCCCTTTATTCCATATTTTGCGGAGTATAAGTCGCATCAGTCAAAATAAGCATCATGAAGAGGAAAAAAACATATAAATCGCTTTGGCGTATAAGTAGCATTTATCATGTATCACCGCTGACATGTTGCGTTTATTATGCATTTATTTAATGGTCAAAACAGCTTTATTTCACCTGGGAGGCGCAGTGCCATCCATCCATCCATCCATTGCAGCCGGAGCCACTAGATCTCCAGCGTTCCTCCACCTGCACCAGCTGAGTGGAGCGAGCGTGCACGGGAGGACTCGCTGTTGCAGTTCTTAGAAATTTAACGCAACAGTCAAAAATTGTGTTATGAATATGAAAAAAAAAAATTTATAAGTCGCCTTGGCATACAGTATAAGTAGCAAGACTAACAAATCTATGTAAAAAAAAACCTGCGACTTATACGCCAGAAAATACGGTTATCATGTTTGATGATGAAACTAAGCGCCAATAAACAAGAAAATTATAAAAGAAAACCTTGTTTACGAGACAAATTATAATCGATTTTCAGTTCCAGGGCAGATGGCTCTCAGTTATACTTCAGTTTGAATAAAATGTTTCTTTCAACAACTGCAGCTGCTATTTATATCACAACTGTTATCAGATTATAGATTGTAGTCAGATAACGCTGTATGATTGTTGATTCTTTGCGGCAGGCTTGCATGAAATTGATCCTGCTGCATTTCTGGGAATGGACACAAAAATGAAAGTTCAGAAAAAAAGGCAAAAGCAGAAATTACAAGAAGAAAAAAGATGCCCTTTGAATAAGTTTGTGTGAGAACACTGATTATCTCCTACATCATAGTCTTCTTGTGTATTAATACAACACGGTCATTGCAGCACATTTCACCTCAGCTGTGGGGTTTAGTTATATAAACTAAACTTTAACCTTGAGAGTCCTCTCTTCTGCCTCCCACTCTACTTTTCATTCCACATCTCTCCTCTTTTTCATCTTCCCTGATGAGGCCAACCCACATGTTGTCCACCCACCCCCCTGAAACAAATGGAAAACATCATGCATACTTGATGAGTTTTAAAAAGCCAGTGCTTGCATTGTGGATGAATAGAAAACTATAACACACTTTTAAAACGATAACCATAAACACAACTAGAGTAATCACATTTCCTGCAAAAATGTAGTGTGAATGCTTATTGTTGAAGAATTTGCTGAAAAACAGCTGAAATTAGCTAAAAACATGCTGAAATAGAAGAACAAGCCTAAGTTAGCAGAAGAAAGCAGAAAGAACTCATTTTTGCTGAATGTGGTTTAAATAAGCAGAAATGAGCAGAAAAATTGGTAAATTAGCTTAAAAAAAGCTGAAATCAGCAAAAAAATAGCTGAAAAGTAGCTGAAACGACAGGAAGAAGCTTAAATTACCTGAAGAAAGTGAAGAGAGTGCATCTGTGCCCAATTAGACTGATAGAAGCAGAAATTAACACAAAAGAGTGGACATTATCTGAAAAAGGCAGAACTTTGCACACACACAAAAAAAACAATTGAATAGTAGCTAAAAAAGCAGAAAAAAAGCTTAAATGACCTGAACAAAGTGTGAGCACATTTTAGCTGAATTAGGATGAAAAAAGATTAAATGAGTGCATAAAAAACGTGGAATTAGCTGAAAAAAGCTCAACTTAGTATAAAACAGCAAAATAGTAGCTGAAATAACAGAAATTGTTGAAACGCAGAAGTACATGTAAGCTTAAAGGAGCATAATAAGCTGAAATTAGCAGAAAGAAGTTAGAAAAGCACAAAAATGTTGTGGTTAACAGAAATAATCTAAAAGGAGCACAAAACAGCTGAAAAAATAGTTGAAAGTAGTTGAATTATTTTTATTTGCACAAGGAAGTTGAAAGAAGCTGAACCAGAAGAAAATGTGAAAGAAGCAGAATGTAAACAGATCTAAAGGTGTGAAATGAGAAAAAAGTGGCAGAAAAGGCTAAATATTTCTAAAAGCAAAAGTTGCACCAATACCAAAAGTCCTAGCACCTCTCTTTTGAAAGAGCTGAACATTTTTGATATTGAATTGTTGAAATAGCACAAAAATTGTGGAACGAGAAAGATGCCGAAAAATGTACAGAATAAAAATGGACCACAATAGTGTGAATACTTCATAAACCTTCACACAATAAAATGTGTTAATAAGACAATGCATGTTTTTAAAGTGGAGTTATGTGAAGAATATAAATATTCAATACGTTACACCATCACTGGCAGACCTGCTGATGTCCCACATCTGAACGAACGGTCAGTCACAGCTGATCCCTTGCAAAATATGTGCAATAATAATCTATAAAGTGCCAGGTGTGAAGAAAAATTATATATTTTTTTTGAGATTTGAGTTGTTTTAAGATGGCATTATTCATTTAGTCACAAGAGGGCCAGACATCAGCTCATCAGTCTGACCAAAATTAAACCGTTTTTTTCCAAACCGAGACCATTCAAAATCCTACCTACAACAAATAAGATGTTAATTGTGCATAACTTTCCACAAAACACTCATTTCAAAACATCTAACTATAGCTATACCAAAAGTATAAGCAAATTTCAGGATTGGAAAATCCATAATAAATCTGTTTTTGAGTTTATTGTAAGAAAGTTAAAAACCCTGCTCTTAGACCAAACAAACAGAACAAGCTGCCTGACTAAACGCAGGGAGAATCAAACTGATGTCTTCTTTAATTTCAGGCTGTGTACAATCTAAGATGTTTAGACTCTTGTTGTTTTTTCTCTCTCCTTGTGCCCTGAAGCAAGGCACAGGAACCATAGACGCACAACAAGGGGAGCGTGGAAACCCACACTGAGCTAAGAGGTGCAGTAAAGCTGCAGGCAAAATGTAGAAGGAGAGGGGCTGCTGAGGTTGGAAAAATATTGGGGGTACTACGCTTTTAAAAGAATTCAAACACTGGAAAGTGAGGAAAAAGTGTCTAGGCAAAAAGGAAGGAGATATAGCAAGATAGACTGTGGGGGTCCTATTGTTCTTGAGGTTGAAGTGGATAAGCAGACCTGCGCTTCGTCTGCCTCTCCTCGGGCTTAATTGAGGGAGCCGAGACAAAAAGGGGAACCATAATTATTCGCTCTCTTTCACTCAGCCCCCTGTTTCTTGCAGTCTGTTAACACGCTGAGGGAGTGTATTATCACAATGGTCTGCACACCAACGCACAGGCTCACACACTGACAAGAGACAAAGAGCAGTGTTAAAGAAAACATACATTCCCAACCACTGACATGGATAGATGCTCAATCAAGACCCGTCCTTTTTTTAAGTTTATGGTTGACTTTACAAGTTTTATCAAGAAGTGTTTAGAAGAGAAGGCTGAATAACAAAGATGTGACATAGCGTTGCACCGAGACTGAAGGTGCCAAAATCACCTCGGAGCTGCTGCAGCTGTCAAGTTCTTCCATAGTACGATGGTTTAACTAAGGAATCATCAACACATATAGACCCTCAAGTCTACCGCACACCTGAGCACAGAAACCCAAGTAAGCAGGCAGTTTCATGCAGTCTGCTCTGGGATACAAACTGACACGCACGTCCAATCATACACACACAGCCACACACACAATCCTGTGAGAAACGTGAGCAGGTTTTCCAACTGGAGCTCTTTGGAAGAATACCAAAGGCCTGTCAGAACAGTGACAGAGCAGGCACACCCTAAACTTCCCCTGACAGTCTTTTCATCTTTACACCTGTCTCATAGCTGCACCTGAACATGACACACCGTTCTGCAGACTGAAACCACACACACCTTAGATGTGTTACTGTGCGATCAATGCGTGAATGAGGTAAAACTTAACATTCCTAGCCTAGCTTTTATGTCTGTAAGAGTGTGGGCAAATTTAATATCAGAAATGCTTCCCATTATTTAAAAATACGTTTGTGAAAGGCACTGCTAATGTAATGAAATGTTTGTTCAAACTAGAAATTAGCTTCTATAATATGAGGAACGCAGCTTGTGTCGTCTGTAAGCATGAATACGTAGAGCTGACGTTGGTTTTAGCATATGGTTGTAGAAGCAGAAGGGTGCTCAGAGTGCCTCCATCACCGAAGCATAAGCTCTGCTTTGCAGTTTTAAGGAAAGCAAACTCAAAACCAACCGTGTTCCACTTTTGCTCAACTTTCACTTCTCCACTAAGTTTCATGACCTTTGGACAGTTAGATTTGTTTCTGTCACTAACAGACAGAAATAAAGACACCAACAGCACTGAAAACTTTCATTTTTACTTTAACTCTTGTATAATATATGTCTCATTGTACAATATGTTCCCATACATGGTAAGATTGGTTGTCTGTATTTAACCCATCGCACCTGGGATACACCCAGGTGCAGCAGTGGGCAGCTATGTAAGCACCTGGGAGCAATTGGGGATTGGGTGTCTTGCTCAGAGACATCACGACATGTGGGAATGGCTGTGGATTGAACCTGGGACTTTAAGGTCATATATATATATATATATATATATATATATATATATTTAAGACTTTGTAAACCCTTTCTACACTCTTGCAATGTGCTTAACAATGTTCTAAACTCTCTAAACGCTCTAAAAGAGCACAGCAAAAGAGAGCAGACAGACTGATGCTACAGCTACTGAGCCAATCCTGGGGGCAGACTGGCCATCAGGAGCACTGGGACATTTCCAGAACCGGGAAATGTCCCAGCTCGTTTCGGATTAAGGCTCGGTTCAGGTCACTCTTGATAATTTTAAATAAACAATCCATGCCGCTCACTCTGGTATCCACCTCACTGAAGCTCCCAGAGCAGTGATGGGGAAAAACAGAACCCACCCCTCCTTTCTCTTTCTGAAGATGTCTGTCACAGACACAGGCTATGTGACAAACAGCCTCAGAAAGAGAAAGGAGGGGGTCCCTCCTTTCTCTTTCAGCCAGGCCAATGGGAAACATTGTGTACAATCTTACAATGAAAACCCGCAAAAACGTGAGTCCGCAAAAGTCGAACTGCAAAGTATCGAGGGACTACTGCTCTCAGGACATCGGTTGCAAACAAAGAGTCATGATCCGTTCAACACCAAAAACTGTAAATGTAAATTTGTCAGTAAATATGTATATTTCTATGACCTACACTGCTTCTGATTGGGTCAGATTTAGGGGGACCAGGTGAAACATGACTAGTCAGAAATAAGGATTGGTTAAAAGTTATGTGCAAGGTGACAATTGGAGGCACAGCTGGGCTTGTGCTGGGACTTTTATATACGTATTGTATATAGAAATATTATAATACATGTCAATGGATCAGCTGCATAAGTTACTGCAAGTACACAGTAACCAAATTATTGGTTTGAAATTTAAGTCTTGGCCATACATGATGATACACCCAGGTACTTTATCTCTGTACAATGCTCTGGTTTCCTTTTGGGGTAAACAACCCCTACGCTTTGACGGGCAGTAAATGGATCTCAAACAGCTTGATGTGTTTACTAGATAAACTGCTTCAAACAAGACTACAACATTCCTTTGAGGCTTGTAAATGCCTAAATATTCTCAAGCAAATAACATTTTTATGCTACTGCCAATCAGTGATCATCTTTGCTTTTAGAAAAACTTTAATAAATAACTCCAGACACGATCACTGGTGTTGTTAATGGGAAAAAAAAATCTATTTTGAGCACTGATCTGTTGCCTATTCAAAATTAAAATGGTATGCGCAACAGGAGAAAATGAATTATTATAAAATCAAATGTGTAAATGTGTTTAAAACTTTTCCCTAAATAAATAGGTTTCTTTGAGTCTAAGGTGACAATGGGAGAGACGGCATGTCTGTCAGTATTTACAGATTTTAGGCTTTAAAATCATGAATATAATCCCTCATATGTGCCTAATCTGAAGACAGTAATTAGGTTACTGGTTAAATTTGGTATTACAGTACAGATTAAACATACTAAAGGACAAACATGTTTCTCACTGTATTTTATCACCAAGTTACTTTTCTTTGTAATCATTGACTTACCTGATATTGATGCTGCAACAAGAGACCAGTCTGAACACAGCAGAAAGCCAAAAGATCTAAATCGGTTTGCCTGATTTGTGTGTTTTGTTTGTTTTTCTGTAGCCTTAAACCTTAACCATGTCTCTTTAACCTTCGCAGCAAACGACACAGTCCATGGAGTCACCCTTCCCTTAGGCATTTCACCTTTCACATTCCTCTCATTATTATCTGATCCTTTTGCTACAAAGGAAGGGAAATGATTGATTGAGATTTACAATTTCTTTAGGAACGTAAACAAAGAAATTCAAAAATTGAAAAGATCATCTCCAAATAAACCAGAATGGTGCCTTAAGAATGCAAAAGTTTTCTTGAAAGGAATGCGCCCATCTCTCAGCAGAGGACAATGCAAAAAAAGCATATACAACTAAAGAAATTGCATTTCCTGCAAAAATGCAGTATGAATGCTTATTGCTGAAGAACTTGCTGAAAAACAGCTGAAATTAGTTAAAAACATGTTGAAATGTAGCTGCAATGGAAGAACAAGCCTAAATTAAAGCTGCAAGCAGCGTTGAAGGCCCTCGCAGCTAAGCGCCGCTGCGGCCTCATGGCGACCG
>NC_056511.1:20081134-20089176 GCF_014905685.2 Nematolebias whitei | reverse complement strand
GATAGATAGATAGATAGATAGATAGATAGATAGATAGATAGATAGATAGATAGATAGATAGATAGATAGATAGATAGATAGATAGATAGATAGATAGATAGATAGATAGATAGATAGATAGATAGATAGATAGATAGATAGATAGATAGATAGATAGATAGATAGATAGATAGATAGATAGATAGATAGATAGATAGATAGATAGATAGATAGATAGACCTCTTTAAGTTTCTGGAATAAAAAAAACAACAACATATATATATATATATATATATATATATAAAGAGAGAGAGAGAGATAGAGAGAGAAAGAGAGATATTTTATCTAGCTTTTGTACCAAGTTTTGTTTCCGGAGACTAAACTTGGTACAAAAGCTAAATTCATTTAATTCCATTTATTTTTATATACACTTAATTTATTTTTTATTTTTTACAACAAATCAAAATAAACATAGTTTTTAAAAAATATATATTTTGAAATAAGTAAATTTGCAGTATCCTATAACGAAATAACTTTTTGTGTTTTCCCAGCTCTCATCAATGGGAATGATGACAGAGTACTATCACTTTTTCTTTACAACACTGGTGAGTTTTAGTTTTTTTACTGAAGTTGTTTAATTAAATGTACAACACAAAGTAAAAAGTAAAACTAACAACACATGGAGTTATTTTGACTCTTACTGTTATTTTCTACTTGATGCTAATTTTGAATAATATACTTTTAATTGACAGGGAAATTTCAAAACTATTTTTATTCCAATTAACCCCCACAACCCCCCACCCTCTCCTCTCTTGTCTGGCAGGATTTGTTTGCTCTGGATCTGGAGCCTTACCGCTACAGTGGGGTCAACATGACAGGTTTCAGGCTGCTGAACTTTGATGACCCCTGGGTTGCATCCACCATCGATAAGTGGTCCATGGACAGAGTGCAGGGTCCCAAACAAGAGAGTGGTCTGTTGGACGGAGTCATGACTGTAAGCATAGGGTCAAATTAGGACTCTCATCTTATCTCTTTTCCATTTCTAAATATGCTCTCTTGTAACATTACACTTTTACTTGTGCTTCTGTGTGAACAAAATCCTCCCTCCCTGCCTCCTGTGCAGACAGATGCAGCCTTGATGTATGATGCGGTGTACATGGTTGCAGTAGCATCCCAGAGAGCCACTCAGATGACGGTCAGCTCGCTGCAGTGTCACCGCCACAAACCGTGGCGCTTCGGCCCTCGCTTCATGAACTTATTCAAAGAGGTAAAGGTCAGAAAAGGTCACACGTCTCCGAGCCAAGAGCTCTGCGTCATCGCTAGCTGCTTTCATTGCTTTTTGCTTGATGAATGTACATTGTTAATGATGCGTATGAGTACTTTTATTTAATATTCATTATGCCCCAGTTTTTGATTTGAAATGTTGCAAAGATGCAGTGCTAGATCATGTCATGTGTTTCAATGTTTTGATAGTGTAAAGGTCCCTTCTTATAATGAATTACGCAGCATTTATGTACCCATAAGTTGAAAGCATGTGCCCTAGCTTAACTGTGAGAGTGCTTCCTACTCACAGAAATGAGGCCTTTGATGCACAGGTGTTTTGATTTCTCAAGTCTTACATCCAGTAGAGGGCTACTGCCTTCCAAGAACCTGAGTATAATATCATCTCTCCACTAAGTGTCGGCCCCAGTCCATTTGGCACCCCAGGCAAAAGTTTAGGTGACGGCTCCTGTGCAATTTTCTAAATCTCGCTGCCATTCACATACAAAATGAAACAGTTTTATCTTTAAGTTGTTTTTTATTTATAGGAACCAGGTTGTCCAATGAAAACAACTGACAATAATGCAATAGTGTATATTGAATTTGAAATAGAATATCAGAAGTCTACATCAAACCTGACAAATGTGCTGATGGGAAAATGAGGGACACCCCCCCACCACCACCACCACACACACACACCCCCCACACATACACATTCTCATAATTCTATCTTTATGGGGACTTTGCATTGACTTCCATTCATTTGAAATTAATTTCTATAGCCTAACCCTGACCCTTACCATAACCCATCCACAATTCACACCTTAGTCCTAAACCTAACCCACCAACAAGACTTATCCTTATACGTACACTACAAAAAAGTAGACTACACCACTGGCTGCAAGGTATAGAGAATACAATTTGTGATTTTTTTTAATTCACAAGAAATTCTGGAGCTCAAAAAGTGTTAGTGATAAAAACAACTCATGCTTGGTTTGAAAAAAGAGCCAGGGACATTTACAGAAAACCTTTGGCTTTAGTTATTGGATTAAAAAGAGCATGTCCACGTATACTCTAAGTCAGAATGCATTATTTTATAATTTCTTGTTAAACAAATTATTTCATGTTTGTGTATTACTACAATGTGACGTTCATTTTCTGTCATTTATAAAAACACTTGCACATTAGACTGTCTGTATTCAGTTTTTATGATCTGTAAAGTGTTTTACCAACACAGAAACAGTGTTGCCGATCTGTCAGGTACATTTTACAGATTAAAAAAAAAAAGGCTTCCTGCTACTCTTTTTGTTTTTCTGTGCATGTCTTTGTCTGTATAGGCCCAGTGGGACGGACTGACGGGGCACATTGTTCTAAACAAGACAGACGGCCTGAGGAGAGTCTTTGATTTGGACATCATCAGCCTTCAAGAGGACGGCTCTGCCAGGGTGAGTAATAAAGCCTCAAACAGTCAGTTACACCAGCCCTATGCAGAGTTCATTGTGGCTGACTCACAAAGAGAAGAGTGGGTGTTACTTTAATCCATTCTCACAGTTATTATGTCTGATTTTAGTCCATTCATGACCTAATTATTTTTGATTGTTTTTGTTTTTCCCTTCATGCTGTCTGTGCTTCATGTTCTTCAACTTGTCTAAAGTTTATTACGGAGAGCACAAGCCGCCTCACGAAAAGGTGGATCAAGGTTCGTTCAGAGCCCGGTTGGGTTGAAGCCCGTGTTGTTTTTCTGTTCCTCAGTGTATTTTTCATTCTTTTTGCCACTGACGCCCCCACCCCCCTTTGCCCCATTACCTGCCTTGTCAATGTTGTTCCTCTTCACTGATTTTGTGTACAGCACAGTATTTCAACCCCTCTTCTGTTTGGCTACAGGCCCTCACTGACCTCACAAGTGTCAGAACTTTTATTTTGGGGGGGCAGTTTTAAAAATAGTGTTTTTTAAATGACAAAAATAAATCAGAAAAATAAAGAATGAGCTCTTTCATTTTACTTTATCTAACCTTATTTTAAGTATACATCTTCTGGTTGTTCTTAACCAGAGACTATATGTTCTACAGATTGATCACATGTGCAGAAAATTCATCAAACTTTGGACGACTGTGGCTGAGTGGATAGAACAGTCGTCCTCCAATGTGAGAGTTGGGGGTTTGATTCCACCAGCAGTCACATGCTGAAGTGTCCCTGGGCAAGACACTGAATCCCTCAATGCCTCCTATTAGAGCCGTCATTTCTAATGAAGCTCGGCCTGGCCCGACCTGAATTCGGGCCGGATATTTTTTAGTGCATGCAACTGTACCTCCGATGTGTGTCCCATCGGTGTATGAATGTGATAAAGCACTGATTGGTTTTTGTATAGATCTAATGGAGTGTTGTATGGATGGGTAAATGAGGGCACAGACTGTAGTGTAAAGCACTTTGAGTATCTTGATAAAATAGAAAGGTGCTACACTGCTAAGTTCAGTCCATTTACGATTTACTTTGAAGAAACTCAAACTGGTTGAAAGGATTCCAGAGGGAAACAGACAGATGGATCAGTATGGATGAAATCTAAATAAACGTTACATTTTGCATTTTTAGTGATTTTATTTTATTTTAGTTTTTTACAAATTGGACTTGTTATTACAAATAATTCCTTTATGAATTAAAATAAAAGTGTTTTATTTTTCAAAGGACGCTTTGTAACTCCAAAGATCTAGTCCATCCAAAGATAAAAACTGGTCTAGTTTTTCAAAACAATTTAAAATCAAAGTATGTTTGATTTTAAAGAAACCTTAATACTCTTTTCTATTGATTTTCTGTTTTATTCTATAAAAAAAAATAATAATTGGATGAAAAAATTAGCCTCTCGAGCCCCCTAAACATAGCTTGTTAAATTCCTTATCTTTGTCAGTGTTAGTTGTCAAAGAGAGTTATGAGGGCAGTCAGCAGCTGTCGAGGTGCAGACCCATGGATTTATGCCGCAATTTAGATTTTATTCAATACTTTTAGCCTTTAACAGCCTCAGCTTGGAGAAGTAATGACAAAATGGTAAGCACTTCCCATAAAATAGCTAAATTTATGGTCATGATGGAGAAATTATCAGGCCGCTGCAGCTAGTTCTTGAGCACTGAAGTGTTTAATTGACCCTGACGAGAAAGACAAGAATACAAAATTACAAAATTGAAAAGAATAAGAAACCTTAAAATTGTTTAGTTTTTTTGGGAGCGTGCGCGTGTGTGTGTGTGGAGGTGCTTTTTCTTGATGTTCAGCTTTTTTGCTCTTCAGTAGTCCGTTACTCTGTTAGTGAGGTTCAGAAGAGGTGTAAGGTTTACAACATTTTTCTTAAAGCCTGTAACAGAGATTTCTTGTCAGTTTTTTAAAACTATTTTTTTTTTTTTATTGAGAGCTGATCTGATAAATCAGTATAAACAGTAAACCGGCAGCACGGTAGTGCAACTGGTAGAGCTGCTGCCTCTCAGCAAGCAGGTCCTTGGTTCAAACCCCGGTGCAGGGGCCTTTCTGTGTGGAGTTTGCATGTTCTCTCCGTGCATGTGTGGGTTTTCTCCGTGTACTCCGGTTTCCTCCCACAGACCAAAAACATGCATGTTAGGCTGATTGGTAACTCTAAATTGTCCCTAGGTGTGAGTGAGAGAGTGAATGGTTGTTTGTCTTGTTTGTCTCCATGTGGCCCTGTGATGGACTTGCGACCCGTCCAGGGTGTACCCCGCCCCTCGCACAGTGATTGCTGGACATGGGCACCAGCGACCCCCGTGACCCAAAATGGAATAAACGGGTAAAGATAATGGATGGATGGATGGATAAACAGTAAACCCATTACAGAGCCCTTGAAAATAATGATAATGATATTGATTTGATAAGACTTCTTTGTGATTTAAAACATGGCGCTGATTAATTGTCATATTTCAAAAGTGACATTTTGGAAAATACCAGTAACCCAACTGAATAAAAAAAACAAGATTTTGGAAAACCAAAAATAAAGGCTAAAATATTGCTGCACAGTTTGTTCTCGCTTGGCCTACCTATTCATTTTAGAGATTGGGGACAGTTCAGGTAAAGTCCTCCAATGCTCATCTGCAACACCCAGGAATCAGACAGATTTACTGTGACAAAAGAATATTCAGACATCATCAGTGGATGGCCATTTTCAGGTTTTTTAGAGATGCGTGACAGTGTTCGGAGCTCTCAGTGGGCCCCTCTACATTCACAGAGTTGTCCATAAGTCACAGCTGTGTTGTCCTGACTGTGTGCTTTGGCCTATTGTTTTGTTGGAAGGTGAACCTTTTGCCCAGTATGAGGTCCTGAGCACAGGTGAACAGGTTTTTTGTTGTTGTATATATGTACTTTGCAGTGGCATAATGGCACATTTGTTAGAGCTGTTGCCTCTCAGTGAGAAGGTCGCCAGATCAAATCCCAGCTGGGGACCTTTCTGGGTGGAGTTTGCATGTTCTCTCCGTGTATGCGTGGGTTTTCTCCTAGTGATCAGTTTCCTCCCACAGACCAAAAACATGCATGTTAGGCTGATTGGTAACTAATTTGTCCCTAGGTGTGTGAGAGAGAGTGAACGGTTGTGTGTCTCGTTTGTCTCTATGTGTCCCTCTGATGGACTGAAGATCTGTCCAGGGTGTCCCCACCTCTCGCACAGTGACGGGTGAATATGGGCACCAGTGACCCCCGCAATCCGAAAAAGAAGAAATGGGTAAAGATAATGGATGGAGGGATGTATGGACACCTGAGCTAATTTTCAAGTTGAATGTTTCCTGATTGTTTTAATTAAATATACAAAACTGAATCAAATTTGGTCTGTTAGCTCAGTGCTCAGTGCCACGGTCTTGCACTCATGAGGATGCAGGTTTGAGCCCAAGTTGTATCAAGAAGCGCAATTAACGTAAAACAACTGTCAAATCTTTCATGTGAATTTGATTGGTGTGGTAACACCTGCGGAGCAGCCGAAAGACAACAAAACTGAATTAACATTTTGTTTTTGACGTCATCTTTATGAGGTACAGAGTGTACAATAATGTGAAAAATAATACAATTGAAACAAATGTCAGATCAGGTGGGACTGTTCAACACTTTAAGCAAGTTGTATTTTTGTTTATTTGAGTTTGCCTCTCCATATCGGAGAGGTCGCCTCGCTGTCTGGTTTGAAATCCCATCTTAAACCCTGTTTTTTCCTCCCAGGCTTTTGACACCAGAGATGTTGATTTCATTATTGTTACTTATTTATTTGATTCTCCTTTAATTGGTTTAATTTTTATTGCATAACTTTTTGTCTTTTTAATAATTTTTTTGTGTATTTATTCCTTTTGTGCTTTTTAATCTGTCTGTACAGCACTTTGGTCCTGTATGTTTTTTTAAGTGCTTTATAAATACAGTTAGATTGGATTAGATTAGAATATAAAGTTACACAGTAGTCCCTCACTTATTCGTGGTTCGTTTTTTGCGGACTCGCTCTACCATCATTTTTTCAACATAATATTGGATATGACCCAATTGGTTGATTGATGGATGAGCCACACGATCGTCATGGAATTTTTATTTAAATTAAATTATTTTAAATTATTTAGCAACAGTGTGCAGCTAAGCTGCAGGAGAAGCGTCTTCATGCAGCGTGTCTGCAGCGGAGAAATTGGTGTGGCCAAAAATGCTGGCAGAGAGCAGAGAGCAGCGGAGGCAGAGAGCTGATTTCATGACATGCTGTGCTCTTTTAGAGCATTTAGAGTTTAGAAAAATTGTTTAGAATATTGCGAGTGTGGGAAACATTAAAAATGACTTTATATATTATATATATATATATATATATATATATATATATATATATATATATATATATATATATAAGTTCTAGAATTGCGCCGCTCAAGGTGGCTGCATGTTGGAGCAGCTCTGTTATATTCATTTTGAGATTTTGTTTTTGGAAACATTAATTCCTCTTTTTCTGGATGTAAGTCACATTTTTTGGATGATTGTTTCCTCTGGTATCAGATGCTGTGCAGCAGGAAGGATTTTTACTGAAACTTTTTTAGTTTTGGACATTTGTTATGATGCGTAACCAAGGCAACAAGGCAGTTTTCTACAACCAACAGCAGCTGATTAACATCTCAAAAGCTCAAATAATATCTCAACTACAGCCCCAAATCTCAAATGAGTTGAAAAGGATGTTCTGTGGACGCATTCTCATCTACCTGCTGGCGGTGCTCGAGTGCCTTACCACTGAGATCCTGGAACTAGCAGGAAACACGGCTCATGACAGAGGAAGGACAGGATCGTCCCTCGGCACCTACAATTGGCTGTCCACAGTGACGAGGAGCTCAGCGAGCTGCTGGGAGGAGTGGCCATCGCTCTGGGAGGAGTTCTGCCCAGCATTCGGGCGGTCCTACAGCCCGGGGGAACCGAGAGGCCAGCTGAGTCTGGGTGGACGGATCGGACGACATCTGCAGCCAGTTTCTTAGGATCCACTGTGGGATGGACCTTTACAAGAGATCCTTCCTGCCTACAGTCATCAGTATCTATAACATCTCAATGAAATGAGGATAACAAGTTACTACAACAAATAATTTCCCTTTGGGATTAATAAAGTATATTTGAATTTGAATATATACGGTATATATATATATATATATATATTTATTTATATATATTTATATGTGTATATATGTATATATATATATATGTATATATATATATGTATATATATATATGTGTATATATGTATATGTATATATATATATATGTATGTATATATATATATGTATATATATATATATTTATATGTGTATATATGTATATAT
>NC_056511.1:20078551-20081034 GCF_014905685.2 Nematolebias whitei | reverse complement strand
TATATATACATATGTATATATATATATATATATATATATATATATATATATATACACATATATATATACAATACTAAAATAAACTTCTATTTATTACTTGTGCTAGTATTCCTACTTTGCGGTTTTTCACTTATCACAGGGCTTCAGGGTACTGATCCCCCGCGATAAACGAGGGGCTAATGTAGTGGGAACAGACAAGCCCTCGCCACAAATTTTATAAAAGATGTGAAAAGCCAGTCTTCTGCTGAGCTCAGTTTAATAACCGGTTCACTGCCAGTCATCCTCTTTGCAGTGACAGACAGAACAAGTCATTGTTTATAAACAAAAACACAAAAACACCAAAACATTTTTTGCATAAATGTACTTGCAGGGAAAGAAAATCTTGTTACTTTTAGTTTTATTAACAATGAAGCATAATAAGTTAATGTGCTTAACTTGATTGCATCACTGTCATGAGCTCCTCTGAGCCTCGGTTGGCTCCTTAACAACTAGAGGATTTGAGCGTTTCAAAATCCAGCTGCCAGACGTTGGTTCTAATCTGATAACTGCAGGGATTATACTGTTTGGTCATGAAGCAGCCAGCCTCTTTCACATATACAGTACTGTGAAAGTGTGGAGGACTGTTACCCTTTGGTCCCCCTAAACCCCCACCCCAGTTATGCCCTTTTGTGTTCAAGCCATCCCTCCTGATGTTATTCACCATTAATTTGTGACTGTTTTAAATCTATATTATGAAAATATCTACATAATATACAGGTCCTTCTCAAAAAATTAGCATATTGTGATAAAGGTCATTATTTTCCATAATGTAATGATAAAAATGAAACTTTCATATATTTCAGATTCATTGCACATCAACTGAAATATTTCAGGTCTTTAATTGTTTTAATACTGATGATTATGGCATACAACTGTAGTGGACTAGGCCTGATGTCAAAACTGACCAGATGGACAGAAACTGTCATTTCATTGATTTGAATCCAGAAATACAGTTTGACCCATCCTGAGACTTTCTTTCTTGAATTAATCAAGTGGAAAAAGACAATTCTCTATGATCATTACTATTTTACAAATGTTTTGATAATCAAATTGTGTTAGTTCAAACAATGTTTACATGTTGAAGTGAACTACTCATTTTTATTTACTTAAACAGTAGTAATGATTTTTAATTCTCAATTCAAAGTGAAATCAAGTTAGAGTACGTTAGAGAGTAATGATTCAATTTCTTGATCGTCTGCTTTGAAGGGAGCAAATTTGTAAGTGTGTTAAAGTTCAAGCTTCGGTCAACTAGAAAGTTTACTGAAAAGAAATGTCATGTTTAACTTTTACAGCGAGATACAGGAGAGGTGGCTCCACGAAGTCTGGTTTTGCCATGATATCTTTCTGCCTGTTCTTAAACAATTTGAATCTTTTCCTTGACTTTTAATAACACCTTACATCACAAACCACACCTCTGCTTTGGTCCATCGACCAATCAAAAGCTCTCAAATGAACCGGAAGTAGAGCCCATTTAAATGTGGCACTTCCCAGTTCAACTACAGAGTTCTGGAGAAGAGTTCACAGAGAGTTCACAGAAGAGTTCAGCTCAGTCTTGAAGCTGCTGTAAGCTCAGTCTTGAAGATGGAGCAGCAGTTCAAGCGAGCAGTTCAAGAGTTCAGAGTTTTGGAATCCAGAAGGCAGAGAGTTTGGGAGTTCCTGAATGCAAAACGCAGGCATTCATGGATGCTGCTAAACCAATCAAGCTGAACCAGAGACGATTTTGGGAATTATAACTTCTGTTTGGATAACCTCGCACGGCTCTCGAGGTATTTAGCTGTTCTCACTGAGACGCTGAACAGTGGTTGGAAGTGAGACTCCACGCCGGAACTGATCTATCTTCAGAAAAGGTAAAAGTCGACCTTCACCAAAAGTGTACTGTTGGGACAAGCTGATTTCCGAAGGAGCGTGCACGTTCTGGTTAAAACAGACAAATTCCCTCACACATCTCTCTTTAAGATAAATCTCAATTTTCCATCTTTAAACTCTCCTTTCTGCTAGAAAATTAATCCAGATGTTTTCATTAATGTCTGTGGTGAAGCAACGGAAAATCATGGCCGTATGGTTTTCCTGGTTGTAAAGCTGATTAACTATGTTGTTGTTTTCATATTCTGCCAAATTAATGTAAATGTGTGATGTGTTAAACTTGATTCTGTTAATAAATGACCCACTCGCTTGGTGAGTCAAAGATAATTAACGTCTCATGTCCACATTTCTGTTAAATTCAAAGCACGACATCATCCAGTCCAGAAAGATGAGTGAACCCGTTTAATGTATGAATATATCTCAGGATATGTCATACTACACAACTCATGAAAATCCAAAACGCCTGTCCCAAAAAATTAGCATATTTCATCCCACCAATGAAAGACAAGTGTTTTTAATACAAAAAAAGCCAAACTTCAAATAATCATGTTCAGTTATGCACTCAATACTTGGTCGGGAAT
>NC_056511.1:20071374-20078451 GCF_014905685.2 Nematolebias whitei | reverse complement strand
CGTTACGACCCACCTCGTTACGACTGACATATATATAAATAATTTTTTATGAAAATTTTACGTTCAGTTTTAAAGTATTGGCAGTATAATTCTTATACATACATTGTATTGTTTATTTAAACATCAACATTTGTTGTGTTTTTAGATTGACATTTGTGCAGTTGAAAACATGGACAACAGCTTGATCAGATACGTTCCTCTTTATGGCAACATAATTGACCATCAAACTCAATAGATGCAACAATTGAAACATCTACGTGATGGAGTGTCTGACTGATCAATTACAAATGAAAATGGATCTTTTCTCAAAAAGATGATCACGACTTTGTTTTGATATGTCTTTATTGAGCTCATTCACAACAGTTGGGCTCAATAAACACATATCAAAATCAATTCCCTTTGTTTTTATACTTTGAGGTAATAAAGTAAAAAACAAAGAATTGACAACCAAAGATTTTCTCAGAACATCAAAGAAAAGGTGAAAGAACTGCACAGCGTCAGACATTGCTGTAAAAACTCAGAAGCAAAATGGGAATTGGCCAAGATCCATAATATTCTGACCACAAAGACCTTTATGCAGCTCAAACATTTCCAAAAGCATCTTTGAGGAATAACAATCTGAATCAAAAAGCTAAATAGTAGGACTTCACTTTTAATGTTTAAGATTATCAAAAAAAATGCAGTATTAGATGAAGATGTGGCAATAGGTGAGCTGTATTCATTGTTCCAAATGAGAACATTCAGATTTATCTTTGCACGAGGAAAGTGAATGAATCAACCATCATAAAAACATAGAAATAGCAAACACAGACTGAACTCAAAGAAGCAGAAGATGAACTTAATTTCTCACATTCATCTTCAGAAGTCCCTTTAGGTCCCCACATTGGTGAACCTCTGGCATGGCAACTAGATGACACTGTAGACATTTTGTCAAGTGATGTGAGTCACCTTGATCATTGATTTTCAGACAATTCTCTGCCCTCATCCAGTCCTGTTGAGCACTTTAAATCTACTGTTGTGCTCCACAAATCACTTGTGCCACTTTTGTCAACCATTCAAGAGGACTCTGTAACTCGCAGTGTTGCTTCTACCTCAAGTGCCTCAACGTTATTGAGTTCTACCAATCAATCTCTGTCAAACAGCTTTTTCCAGTCTGCATCCACTGAGCAGCCTGAATCCACTTTTGTGCCCTCTACTCTCAGTGCAAGCTCATTGCACATTGAATCATACATTAACTCTGAGCTGGCAAAATATGGTACTGTCAATGTCATCATTAAGCTTCACAGGACAAACATTATAGATGAGCTTATAACATATTTCAAAGATCCTACTTTGCTCAGCTGCCTTTTGAAATTTAGTTTTATTGATGAAATTGGGGCAGAGACAGATGGTGGCTCCAGAGATGTTGATTTTGCACTTTGGACAAAGTTTCTGGACTGTGCAGCCAAAGGACAAGACATGAGAGTTCCTTTACTTGACCCTAAGTGACAGGAAGAGGAACTGAAATCAATTCAATTCAACCTTTACTTATACTGGTTAGTCTCATTGAGCCCCGAGGACTAATTTACAAGAGAGACCCGTTTTAAACATAGAACACAGATGTCAACAGTAGACAATCATAAAAAAGCATATACAATGAACAGTACATGGAAGCAATTATATATAAAAATGAAACAAAAATGGCTACATTAAAAATAGGAACATGTCTGCGTTGGTTTTTGCCATGAACTTAGCAGTTGTTTGCAGTCACTTACAGAAGTCAAGGTCAAGAGCTTCAGATCTTTTTGCAAGGTTTTCCAGATTACAGGAGCGGAGTAGGAGAAGGCCCTTTTGCCTAGTTCAGTCCACACTAAGGGTACACTGCATGTAATGATGTCCTGAGAGTGCACGTTGTAGCTGCACTCAAAAAGTGACATGTAGGAGGAGATGTATGAAGGCAACAGACCAAGAAGTGATTTAAAGATGAAAATGTACCAGTGAGAGAGTCTGCGTGAAGTTAATGATGACCAATTGACCAGTGAATACAGGGTGCAGTGATGGGTACAGTAGTTACAGTCAGTTATGAATCTTGGCACACCATGATAGACAGCGTCCATCATCTGCAGGGTGCTTGCAGGAGCATTCATGTAAATAAAGTTACTGTAGTCAATGGAGTGAAGGAAAGTAACAGTTACAAGGCATTTCCTAGCGTTCAGCATTAGACAGGATACATTTCTGAAAAAGAAACCCAGTCTTACTTTCAATTCTTTATCAAGTTTTCGACATGAGGCTTAAAAGAGAGATGCAAATCGACCAAGATACCCAAGTATTTGTAAGAATTGACAAACTCAAAAGGAACAGCATTCAAAGATAAAAGAGAAGGAAGAACTGCTGGGACCGACTTCATGTTTGAAAACATCCATTTGGTTTTGTCAGCATTAAGCACAAGTTTGAGATGGAACAAATCTGACTGGAAGATGTCGAATGCAGACCGTAAAAAGTGGAAAACCTTAGCAATTGTTTTAGCTCGACAATAGACTACTGTGTCATCAGCATAGAAATGTAAGGATGCATCAGGAATGAACTGACCTACGTTACTTATGTAGATTGTGAAGAGGGTGGGTCCTAAGACTGAACCTTGTGGTATACCATTGTTAACTGTTAGCCAGAATAAGTACCATTATGTTGAACACATTGCCTCCAAACAGAGATAATTGGATGAATCCTTGTTAAGGGCTTTCAAGATCACCACTACTTTCCAAATGGTCTTACATTAGCTTTCACAATAGCAATTGTGTCTGGAGAGCACACAGTGTCACGTGAAATGCTGTTTGAATCACTACTCTTGTACATCATTCCAGAAGAGAGGGACCTTGTGAACAAAGTTTTACTTGAAGATCTTCTTGCTGAAAAACATGAGGAACTCTTTAATTCATTAGATCATTTGAGTGCTAAATGGATCCCAACAAAAACGATAAACTTGAAGCCCATGCTTTTAAGTGTTGCCCATAAACTGATTATACAACAACACAAATATGCTTTGGATAAAATGTCAGAGGTTGCAAGAAAAGCATTTAGACACGCTTTTCAAAACCAAACAAATATTCAATAAGTCTATGAAAACAGAAAACCTACAACAAGAAAAGTTGTCAATTTACTAGATGCTTGTCCTGATACTCCAGCAGAGAGCCAAAGCCTGCATTACTTACAGCAGTCCATCAGGGGACTGGATCAGACAGGTCTAAGGAAATTTGTGCAATTCACAACAGTCTCAGATGTGCTGTGTGTTAATGAAATAGAAGTTGTTTTCACATTTCTGTCTGTGCTGTTGCTTTTAACAGTATAACACCTTACTGGGTGTTAATCTTCATGTCTTCCTTTGTTGTTTACCTCGAATTACAATTCATGAAGTGCTTTATTTGGGCATTGCTTTAATCTTGAATTAATACATTTTTGGTTAGTGAATTAAATATGCAACTCATTTAAATAATGTTATATTCTGGTTTCGTAGGCTAGTTCAAAAACTTGTTAAGTCAAAAACTTAATGTTCAGTTGTAGCATTCAGCATTTTTAAATGATCAACATATTAGTTTGAAAATGTTTTGAAGGAGAAACACCCATCCATCCATCCATTTTCTTTACCCGCTTATTCCATTTTGGGTCACGGGGGTCGCTGGTGCCCATGTCCAGCAATCACTGTGCAAGGGGCGGGGTACACCCTGGACGGGTCGCAAGTCCATCACAGGGCCACATAGAGACAAACGAGACAAACAACCATTCACTCTCTCACTCACACCTAGGGACAATTTAGAATTACCAATCAGCCTAACATGCATGTTTTTGGTCTGTGGGAGGAAACCGGAGCAACCGGAGAAAACCCACGCATGCACGGAGAGAACATGCAAACTCCTTCCAGAAAGACCCCTGGACCGGGGTTTGAACCAGGGACCTGCTTGCTGAGAGGCAGCAGCTCTACCAGTTGCGCCACCGTGCTGCCCTATGCAAAACTAACAGTTGTGTAATTTTTTTTTAAAATAGCGTTCAAATAAATGTTTTAAATATGATGGCCATACACTTTTAACTTTTGATCCAGTTCAATTTAGTCTTTAGCTCATCAGTCTGGTCAGAATACACTATTTATCCAAAATAAGGTTATTGAAAGATCTATCTACAACAACAAAATCAAAATGTCATTAACTTTCATTGAACTACACTTTAAAATGTCTGAATTATCCATTTAAATGAATATATTTTTTGCATAAGCATCATTGAGGACAGTGTCATTTTACTATTCAGTAAACACAAGGTCAGAATCCATCCATCCATTATCTTTACCCGTTTATTCCATTTTGGGTCACAGGGGTCGCTGGTGCCCATGTCCAGCAATCACTGTGCAAGGGGCGGGGTACACCCTGGATGGGTCGCAAGTCCATCACAGGGCCACATAGAGACAAACGAGACAAACAACCATTCACGCTCTCACTCACACCTAGGGACAATTTAGAGTTACCAATCAGCCTAACATGCATGTTTTTGGACTGTGGGAGGAAACCGGAGTACCCGGAGAAAACCCATGCATGCACGGAGAGAACATGCAAACTCCACCCAGAAAGGCCCCTGGACTGGGGTTTGAACCAAGGACTTGCTCGCTGAGAGGCAGCAGCTCTACCAGTTGCGCCACCATGCTGCCCTTAAGGTCAGAATCCTTAATGCATAATTTTAGCATAGCTTAAGACTTTTATAAATGCTATTTATTTGTGGTGTCTTTCATCTAGTGTATTTTCTCCTTACACAAACAAGAGTTTTTAGTTTCTTGTCCTTCAAGGTTCTTTTATTGCCTTTATTTGATCAAAAAGCTTTATAGAAACACAAAATAAAAACCATATTGCCAAAGTTTTGGACATGTTCATAAGAAGTGAAAGCTTATAAAACTCTACATGAACAGAAATATAAAAAAATATTTTTATTGTTTCCCAAAAAATATACTATTGCCCATTGTGCCATGTTAGCAGGCTTTCCCTTTTCTTAATTTCACTTTTTGCTTTCAGCAGGCATCTTCTAATAAAAGCATGGTCTGTCTATTCCTTTGCTGTTCTAGCTGGAGAAAAGCCACATCATTTAAACAGCTTGTAATAATTTAAAGCTGAATATGACTGGAATCATATTTGTGTTAAAATGCATCTTTGATAACAATAAAAATAACTGTAAATGCTTCACAGAAAATCCAGCCAGTATTTGGTTTGTAAATTGCCTGCTAGGGCAGTTACTGGGTGTATTTATTCGTCAGTAGGGAAAGTATTAAAGTTTGATTTCTCAGAACAATAAAGAAAACATATATGTGAGCAACAATATTTCATTATTCTTATTTGACACAGAAATGTACAGAAAATTTTATACATATACGTGTGTGTGTGTGTTGTTTGCCCACCTTTCATTATCCATCTTTCTTCACATATAATGAGCTCTCACCTTCATTTATTATAAATAGTCCCTGCGGACCATGCACTGCATTTAGATGATTGATAATTTTGCAGTCAAATTCTGTGTCTGACCTTTATCACTTACTGTATATTAGGGCCCAGGGGAGAGGCATTCTTTCTAGTAGATCTCTATCAGTATTCTGCCAGTGTTTTATCAAAGACTAAAGGAGACCTTTCTGCTTCTCTTCATTAGATAAAGGCACTGTCACTTCTACGCTTCATTCGGCAGCCCAGTAGAAAGAGCAATAACAAAATCAGCATTTGCTCATTTTGAGCATTTGATCATTTACTTTAGTACAGTGTAATAAATACTGTTCAAGCGCCTAATCATTTCCCATTTCTCTAGGCTAGTAAAATTAAATGGTGATGTCAAACGTTTTATCATTTACATGAAGATGAAGAAAACAAAGGTCTTGGTAGGATATTCTGCTCACACTAGCAATTAAATATTTCACTCTGGTCATGCCTGCTCAGGACATCTCAAAGGGCTCCTGGATAAGCCTGTGACCTGCTGCAAACTGTACTGTCAACATGTCTCATTAAGACACTTTTATCTATTCTTTGTGCATAGGTGTCAATTTTTTCACATCTGTTGACTTCAAATTGATTAGCAAGAGCAGTTGTGTATTAGTAGTGCATAGCTCAGATAGCCAGATAAAGAGTTCAGTTTAGCATGAGCTCTAACATGGTTGTAATAGTTTAAAAAAAAATCCCCAGAGTAAGTTAACAGACAATGACCAGACCACAGTCAGTACAAAAGGAAAACCACAGTGGAGACAAGTATTGCAGGTGAAGAGAGTGGCAGGATGGACTTGAGAGCCGTGTTTTCTTCTTAGGGCTGGAGCTCATTGGTGGAATGTCCAGAAGACAATGCTAGGCGTTGCACCTTAGGAGAAGTATCTGGACATCGCTTACAACATGAGAACCAGGAAACCAGGAAAACTAGAGGCACAGGAGAAAGATTACAATTAGTTTTAGTCAAGTTAAGGCACTTTAAGTCTACTCAGGCTGTTTCAATATACCAAAAAGGCATGAAATATTCCAGTGTAGAAAAGCTGACACCAGGACCTTAAATACCAGATCTCAGCCAGGATTAAGAAAAGCTGGAAGTGATTAGAGCCACCCCGCCACTCAGGAGGCTGAAAGGAGTGGTTAGTGCACAAACAAATGCTCAGAAATAGTCTTCTTCTTTTTCTTCTTCTTCTTCAAGCTGTTCTGGGGTCACCACAGTAAGCCATTCTCCATTATCTCACTCTGTCCTCTGTCCTCACTCCAACTGCATCCATGTCCTCTCTAACTGCATCCATGTACAGTGTATCTTTGGTCTTCCTCTTTGTCTTTTTCCTGGCAATTGTATTTCTAACATCCTTCTACTTATATATATATATTTTTTCATTTAGCCTTTATTTATCCAGGTTAGTCTCATTGAGCCACGAGAACTCATTTTCAAGAGAGACCTGTTTTTTTTTTAGGGAGCACATAGTGGGGGTTAAGGGCCTTGCTCATGGGGCCAGAGTGGGGCGAATGAGGGTGGGGACAAGTGTGGGTGTTTCACCTACCCCACCCACAATTTTTGATGTTGTCGGGGCCGGGGCGTGAAACGGCGATCTTCGGATCA
>NC_056511.1:20067680-20071274 GCF_014905685.2 Nematolebias whitei | reverse complement strand
ATGTGTTTATGTACACACACACACAAATAATCTCTCCAGGAAATAAAGCCAGTTCTTAGTTATTTACAACAACAAAATAAGCCTATTACACATCAGCTAATTTAGATGTCTGGAGTAATCCTGAAACTGAGCCGTTCTGTTGTCTTTTCTTAAACTTTTGGAAAAAATACACAAAAAAACTGCATTGAGGCCAGGGCTAAGCAACTGGTGGCCCACGGGCCATTTCCAGCCTGCGGGTGACTTTAATCCGGCCCACTTTATTTAAAAAATATATATTGGGGCTGGGGGGGGGGCGGGGGGGGGTTCCTGTTTATTACATTTATGATTCAATGTAATAAAATTAACAAATTTAAAAGGTAAGAGATCGTCAACTTTGGTTTATTTAAATAATGATTTTAATCGCTGGACGTCCGGCCCCCGAGCTGTTGGCTTACAGACACCCTCCCACCCAAAAGCAGTTTTGTTGAAAAGCCCTGCTTTAGGCCTTCGTTGAGGGAACAAATGTCATGATTATTATGAACCCGTGCAGCATAAATGCATGGCGATGTATTCAAAACACGTACCCACCCCTATCTAATTACACATGTCACCTTGTAATGTTGTTGCTCTTTCAGCAGAATAATAATCTCAAAACAAAATTGATGCTGTTTGTAAATAAAAGATGAAGCAAAAGTAACTGATGAGTCATGACTCCCGTTTTGTTATCACCTCACTTGGTTTCATAATACAAGCAGGAGCAAAAACAGTGTATCAAACTTAGAATAGTTTATACCACGATGAAGGTTTTGATAAGAGTGTTGCTGACATATTTCCAAACAACGAACCAACGGGCCACAAAGATCTAACCCAGTTTGGCTCACCTTCTGGCACTTCTGAACATTTTCTTCTCCTATATCTGTGGTCTGCAGCGCAGAGAGGATGTATCTGTTAAGCGTGCTGTCCAGAGCCAACTCCTTCAGACAGGAATAGGAGAGGATGCCGTCCCACTGCAGGATGTTGCCTAGCAGCTGTGTACAAAGGAGACCACAGTTTAAATGGATGTGTGTAGTACAGGATGGCAACACAAGAGCAACTGTTGACAAAATTCTTGTTGCTGCTGCAGCTGTTAAACTTGGAAAGTGCTAATGAACAAATTAAGAGCAAAATCAAGCACAGCTCAACAATTCACATAAAAACTCACTGTCAGTATGAATCAACTTTGAGTTTGAAGATTTAATTAAAAAGAGCAATTCTGAACCATATCAATATACTTCTTTGTACATTAGGTCAATAGGAGAGTAAACAATACAGTAATACTGTTGCTATTTACTGAGCTGAAAGCTAAACTCTATGCAGCAGAGTTTGCTCATCAACCTTCTGCCTTTTATTTTCATACAGTTACTGTCATTTACTTATTTCAGACTAACAAATGTTACATTTAATCAGATAATGCCATATACTGTATTTGGTGACTCCTTTTCAACTTGCAGCACACAAAGAAACTGTTTATTTAGATATAATCAGCAATGATCCTAAACGATGAGGCAGCAACTCAAAGAAGTAAGGCTGATGATTAGAAACCTTTCAAATCAAATGCCAATATTGTTTAGATCATCACTATAATACACTAGCAGTGTAATTGGTTTGAATGAACGGCCTAATGAATACACAGCCTCAACTGAAAAGTATCAATACGGCCTTTACCTTTTCCAGTTTTGCACATACCTTCACACAGGACCAGAACTGGCGCTGGTAGAAAAGATAGGCCCCGCTATTCTTGTTCTCCATCACACTGAACAAAAGACAAGTTTCTTTTATACTGTTTGTAAATGTAAAAAAACAAAAAAACAAAATGTTTCTAATCCAAACAATGATTCAACATACTTTTTGGGGTAGAGTGGAAGGAAGACGTCTTCATCCAGAACTCGTCGGGTCCGTAAAACTATAGTTTTTAAAAGCTCCTAACAGACAAAATTCAGAAAATTGGAGCCATTCTGTCACAATAAACATTTTTAGCAAAGGAACAAAATGATGCTCCACCTGTGTGTATTGGTTGTCCCCTTGCACCACAGTTGGATATCCTTCAATGAGTCTGTGAATGAAGCCCACCAGCCTGGCGGTCTGACTGCTTGACAGCGGGTCCCACACTTGCTCTACCAACACTACCACAAAAACAAGAAGACATGACACATTTTGTACTCGTCTACATCCCTCTCAAGGGATCCCTTCTTGGTATGCTGAGTGCAGCTAAGCAGGAATCACTACCTGACAGTTTGGAGAGGATGACCTTCTCTACAATAGCAGGCAGCAAGCCGATGTCCTCATCTTTTTGTAGCGTGGTGTGCTCCTCAAAACCAAAAAACAGAAGAGACTCGAACCACAGCATGTACTCAAAGGTCGGACACGACTCCTGCATAGAAATACAATTGAAAGAGAGCTCAATATTGTTCATCCAGTTTCTTTTCAAGCAGGAAAACATTCCTTTACATACACTCACCTGGAGAGGGTTCCAGGTAATGAGCTGCAGTCGAACTAAAGGGTTGAAGAGCTTGGGCAGACAAAGGCCGATGTAAGCGTCTCGGTAGCAGTCAGGGTATTCTCTCCTCCACACTTCAAAACGGTATTTGATGCAGTCCAGAGAATGAAAGTCCTCCACAGCATCCTCAAATACTTTCCTACTTTCCTTGATGATGCGATCTAAACAAAATAGTATGCTTTAGTTAGGTGGAATCCCTCATGGCTTTAGTCCATGCTAAGAAACAAATTCTTTTATGTTTGGTATGTTTGCAACAAGTACCTCTCTCCATGTTGAAGTTGGTGATGTCAGTTGAAGTTTCCTCATCATCAGACGATAAGCCTTCTTTATGCTCAGTCCAGTTTCCAGTCTGCTCTCGGGCTTGTCGCCGTCGTGTTCTGCATCCAGACAAATTTATTCAATTCATTTCCAGTTTAGCACCAAAACTTATGCATCTGAGGTCCGAGAGGATGATTTTGTCGAGTTTAAAACTATGTTTTAACAAGACAAACAAGTGGAACTTTGTCTGCTGCCTCTGAGGGACTTGAATAGTGAATGTTTGTAGTTTGGAGAGGAGTGTTTGTCTGGACTGGAATTGAACAGGGAATGTAAGTAAACTTTAATGTTTTTGGTGCAAGATATTCAAGTGGGGAGGAGTTACACTGTGGAGAAGAACAGAGACATTTTTTGTATTCTTGTCAGAGGAAGTGCAGAGTGACAGATCCTGGAGGGAGCCATTTTATCATTAAACTATATTTCCTCAGTCAAATCCCACTGAGAGCACAGATCTCTGCCATGAATGATTTTGGACTGTGGGAGGAAACCGGAGTACCCGGAGAAAACCCACACAAACATGAGGTGAACATGCAAACATCCACACAGGAAGATCCCAGACAGGGGATTGAACCCAGGACCTTCCTGCTGTGAAGCAACAGTGCTAACCACTGAGCTGTCGTGCTGCCCACCATCAGGTGCAATGGTTCCCTTGGCCCCCGTAGATTAATCTTTGTACCCCTCAAACCATTGAGGAAACTATACTTTTAACAATATAGAAACTAAAAAGCATAGTTTCCTCAAATGATCAGGGAGGCTAGTTATAT
>NC_056511.1:20065164-20067580 GCF_014905685.2 Nematolebias whitei | reverse complement strand
TTTTTTTTTTATGTGCCAAAAACTAGAAAATGCAAACAAATGTTTCCTGACAGTCTGTAAGATAAGGTCAATTTTTTTAATCCACGCTTCATTCTTCATCATTCATCCCATGCAAAGTGTATTGATGGCTGCAAACATGTTTTCAAAGTTGTAATTTGTGTTTTAGTTGTGCTTTTTGGCTGTAAATAAAACATACATGGTCACTTAATATAATTGTCTTTCAGCACTGAATGGAAAGAATAGTGCAACATAAGACCTGCTGTTTGAGCCTCTCTGTGTGCATTGTAAACCTATTTGAAACAATCTAAACCTAGTTTGTTTATCTCTTTAAAATATTTTTTATTTTAAAACTAAAGTTACTAGTAGTGATTTGAGCCAGGTATGGCAGCAGATCTGGACAACAACTGCAGCCTCGTTGACCTTATGGCAGTTTTGCGGTGTACATGTGTTCGTGCCTGCTTCTGGTTCATATCCAACTGTTTCAGGTGCTCTGCAGTCATTCATCATCATTAATTAATTTAATTGTCATTAATAATTAATTTGAAATTATACCTAAATATGACTGTTCTTGGTGTTGGTGATTTTGATATTGGTGTGTGTTCTGATTCACCAGTGGCAAAGGCCTTTTTAAACCTCGACTTGTTTCACCTTGTGCAGTTTGTGTGGCTGGTCCCACTCAGGAACACGGACACACTTAATCTGGTTTTATCTTTTAGTCTGACCGTTTTTAACTTAAAGAATTTGTGTTGCAGTATTTTCAGATCATAGTTTTATTTGCCGTTACCCTCACTTGTACCACAGTTAAATCTTGCACCGCTCCTCGATTCTGCCATGTTTTTAACTTGTTGGTCAGTTTTCAGATGTTTTTAATCAGAACGGTCATCCCAGAGTCAGTGTGTAACATCACTGAAGAGCTGAGCTCCTAGTTTCACTCCACCTGCAGAACTGATTTGGTCTCTGTCTCCATTAAGAACCAGGCAGCCTAAAACCATATCTGAGCTGTGGTTAAATGATGGAACTCGTGCTATTCGTTTGAGTGCTGTAGAGCTGAGCACTGGTGGAAACAGGACAAACTGAAGGTGCCTTTCCCAATATTGAAGGACCATCAATATCAAAAAGCTGTGAAAGATGCCAAAAGTGAACACTTCACTGATATTATTCTGTCAAACCATCACAATCCTCGTGTTTTATTTAAAACCATTAATGCTGTTCTTACTCCAGACTGTTGAGCCCTCTCCTGTTGCCTGTGAGAAGTTTCTTCAGTTTTTTTATTGATGTCACTTCCGCCAGGGCTCAAATATCTTCTTATGATATCATATGATATGACCCCTCGGTCCTTGTCCCCTGCTCTGCTGTCTGAAGCATTTCAGCCCATCACTTTGTCCTTGTTGCAGGAAATTGCCGAGGGTTTAAAACTTACAGGTTTTCCAGCTGCCCCTCAATTATTTAAAGAGGTTTTTCTGTCTGTCCTTTTGCTCTTGAGCTGGTTAACAGCATTTTCCATATTAAACATCCAGTTGTCCAGTCTTTGGTTAAGAAACCATCTATAGATCCCACAGTTGTTGCCAACTACTATAGGCCAATCTCTAAACTACCTTTTTCTTTCTAAGATCACTAAGGAAGTAGTTTATAACCAATTGATGGCCTTGAAAAAGCAATATGTTTTAGATGTTTTATAATCTGGTTTTAAATCAAAACTGCACAGAAGCTAGCCTTTTAAAAGATTTTAATGACATAATTTTAGCCACTGATTCTGGAGAGATGCTGTTCTCGTGCTTTGAGACTTAACTGCTTCTTTTGTTACTGTGGACCATCAGATTTTACTTTTTTGTTTGGAGCATTGGGTGGGAATTGGAGGCACAGCACTGGAGTGGTTCTGATCACACAAGTGAGCAAACTTTCTGTGTCACCTGTGGCAAACATGTCATCCTCTGTTACTCGTGGTGTCCCACAGGGTTCCGTTTTAAGGTCCCTTTTGTTTTTATTTACCTCTGCTTGGATCCATTTTTCCAAAGCACAGAATTTCTTTACACTTGTATGCAGATGTTTTTATGTCCCCTTTAAGAAAAGGGCTCTTTTTCCTCTGAACCACTACTGAAATGTCTCAAGAACTTTCATGATCTGTTGCTTTTGAATGAGAAGAAGACTGAGGTTATGTTTTATGGAACATCCACTGAAACCCCATATGTAGATCTGCGTTCTTTGGCTCAAACCAGTGATTACAAACCTGGGGGTCAAAGTGACATGTTCTTAAATTTGATCATCAAATCTGGGCTGTTGTTAAATCAGACTCTTCAGTTAAGGTGGTTGGCTAAAGGCAAACCAAGTCTTATCAGAAAGATCTTTGAGATCCACTTCAGCACTCGGCTGGATTACTGTAACACACTCTGAAATTGGGGGGGGGGGGGGGGGGGGG
>NC_056511.1:20051601-20065064 GCF_014905685.2 Nematolebias whitei | reverse complement strand
AAAAAAAACAAGCACATATCCCATTTTAGCCTTTCTGCACGGGCTGCCTGTAAATTTTAGAATTAAAAATATATATATTTGTAAAGCTTTAAAGGGTCTTGCCCTGCCTTATCTCACTGAGCTGCTATACCCTACATGCCCTGCCATTCTACCCGGGTCCTCAAGGAACACTATCCTGCATGCTGTTTCCCTGCTTTGACATACCTGATTTGAATTAATGTGTGATTAACAGGCTTCTGCAGAACTTGAAGTAATTAAATCACTGAATCAGGTGTGGTGGAGCAGGGAAACAACTAAAACATGTGGAACAGTGTTCCTCGAGGACCAAGGTTGGGAACCACTGCTCTAAGGTCAGCAGGCCAGCTGCTACTGAGAGTCCCAAAAAGTAAATGACAGCTTTGAGGTGATTGTGTTTTTCTCAGTGGTGTAGTCTACATTGTTGTAGTGGGTATACTAGAAACCAAAGTACACTGGTTAGTACAATGTAATCATCAATGTATTTTTAAGCATATTGAACATTTCCAAATTTCTCTGATGCTTACATTTGAATAAATGAACAACAAACTTTGTAAAACAGTTGGCTTTGTATTAAAACATGTTACAGAATTTATAAAACAGTATCAAAGCAAAGCGCTGCATACCGATAGTTACGGAAGCGTAACTGCCATTTAACGTATCAATGACACGTGCCTAATGATATGTCATGTATCATTGGGCACTTTTAAGTGGGTATACTGAAATTCTTAGGCTTTTCTAATGGGTATACTCTGTATATCCAAGTATCACGCAGACTACACCACTGGTTTCTCTGCTGCTGCTCCTAAAAATTGGAATGACCTGCCTTTGAGCAAATCCAGTTTTCTTAACTCATTCCTTCCCCGTGGCTTTTGACACAACCTGAGATGTTGATTTTTAATCTAATTTGAGTTAATTTTGATTCAAATTATTTTATTTGTCGAATATAAGGGTGTGTTGCTTTAAGATGTTTTTGCTTATACGAATTGTTTTCACTGTAACTGTGCATCACTTTAGCCCTAAGGTCGTTTAAAGTGCGTTATAAATAAAGATGTTATGGTATTCAGACACCCGGCAACATTACACGTCGCACTCCCAACGTAAAATACTCAGAACTCATTAAGAAATGCATTTGTGTACAAAAGGCTACCAGACTACTGAAGCGTGCGGCCCCTGAAATAACGCATGCGCATTAGTACCTGTAGTTGGAGTAGTTCATCATCAGCGTTGCCAGGTGAGAAATGTAGGATTATCGTACTAGAGACATATTTTGAGGGAAATTATCATACACCCGTCATAACCAAAATAACAAATCTATTAATGCACTATAGTAGTGATGGGTCCGCTTCCAGACCGGCTCTGCTTCTTTTTTTTCTTTTCTCTCACTCATGGGGCGCAGCGGATTATTCATCCAATCATGGCCGTTGTTCTGAGGCAAACGCAAATATGTCACTCGTATGTAACATTTAGAAAAGCACGATTGGCTGGAATTTCCAGCCAATCGTGCATCTGTTTGCGGACACAGATGCCTTCAGGGTTCACAAAAAAATCTCCGACAGACAGTTGCGACAGGCTGATGACAACTGATTACAACCACACATTCACGGAATGGTCAGATTATCGTATATTTGACCTTTTTTGGGATTATTGATCGTACATCGTACAGAGGGCAAAATTGTCGTACAAATACGATAATTATTGTACACCTGGCAACACGGTTCAGCATGAATGAGTGGGCGGAGCCTCGTGTCTGTGGCTCCTCCTCCATGGGAGCGAGATGTTCCAGGTTCTAAGCAGCTCCAGGAGGAGACGGTCAGGAACAGGGGACATTGCAGGGCTCAGAAGAGAGGAGTGTCGGACCTGCTGCTGCTGATTTAACTAGGTGAGTCTGAACTTAACATTTATTGCGTTGGGTTTGCTCCAAAGAACAAAATGTCTCTGTGAACTCAACTCGTCCGGTTGCAGCAAGCTGCATGAAACTTTTTGTTCCTACATTATTCTAGTGAGAGACGTTGTGTTCAACCTGGACTGTGTCAAACACCCACGGGGCAGCAGTGATGCTTGTTTCTGCTCTGGGATTTAAATAGACCCGCACTGAACCTCAAATCTGATCTGAAGTCAGCTCTGAGAGGTCCCCTTCAGTTACAGGGGGTGGGGTGAAGAGTGAGAGCAACAAGTGGTCACTGACACAGGATGAAGAGAATGCATGATAATAAAAACACACGCACCTCTTCAGATCCTAAAAGCTGCACCAAAGGGTGTACTAACTATCATTTGATGAGTTTTCAGACACAATGAAGAGCCTGTGAGTCTAAGGTGCTCCTTAACCTTAAAGTAGGTCAGTAGTGGGCAGCAAGCTGCTGACCTCAGATCTGTGTGTGTGTGTGTGTGTGTGTGTGTGTGTGTGTGTGTGTGTGTGTAAAAGCTTTCCAGGGTCACTGAAGTTGTAGGCTTCAGATTTCTGCTCTGCTGGATTGGCCTGGTGTGTTCTGGTGGTACCAGTGTGAACTGGATGTTCTATCTGTTCACCTTGTGTGTTTATACCAGGAAGAGTCTCTGCAGTGGAAAAAGATGGAAATTCTTAGAAAAAAAAATCTTTGTTTTCATCTAATAGAGATGACCTTATAGAGCCTTTGCACTGCCACATGGCACCTACTGGACCTCTATTAACACCACTTGTGGCAATTAGCAACATAAAGACACATGTCACTGTATGTGTGCTCACAAATATGATGTTTACATGTAAACTGGTGTTTTAGGTAAGATTTCCATTTAATTTTTTTAAATCAGTTATGACATAAAAAAGTGTTAATTTTTAATAATTTGGTCAAAGGTCCAAATGGGCTAACATTTAGATATGATGATTGCAAAATGTGAAGATTTTCTAAACGCATCAGTTATGTATTTTTACCAATCACATTGTGTTACATTTTATCAATCTTTAACAAATCACAAATGTTTTTTTTTTTTTTAGGATCTTTGTCATGAATAAAGAATGGAATGAAGGTAGAAGTTGAGCGTTTGTTTCCTAAAATATGTGATTATTTCTCTGAGCTGTGGTGGAACAGATGGCGGAAGTTGAATTGTTATCGGTCCAAACATAAATCTCATGACCTTATTTTTTTTCTTCTTTGGCACAACATTTCAGTTTTGACTGTAAAATATTCCGACTTGGCTATAAGTAAACTGAAAGGCTCATGAGCCACAGGTATGTTTATTCAGGTAAGACGGGCTAAGGACATGTCGCGCTAATACTGTGAATTTGTTTCCATAAAACATTAGGCGATGGGACGTAAATGACATGTTGTTGGTCGTGCTTTACTGATAATCTACCGTTCCATTTTGTGCCAGCCATGACTTTGTTTGTCCTCACTGACAGACTGATGGGAAGAGGTAACAACGTGACGATGACGCATTAGAGCACATGCCTCCATCTTGGTGAGTCAGGCTGCAGCTCAACCATTTATACCTGGACCTACAATGAGCTCGTCCATTCATCCCAACTGGGGTTATTCAATAAGCTATTTACACAAGGTCAGATAATAATTGATCATAAACATTTAACAGAACTCCACTTCTTCTCTGCTTTAAGCAAGCAGACATTTAAATTTCCCCAAGTTTGAATGTGAATGAGGGGAAGAAACGCAAACTCTTTGACGTTCTACATAGGGGTGATTCTAGAATCAGACCTTTAGAGGTGCTTAATCCCCAGTGCTGACATTGGGTCTTGGCTTGAACATGGTGGCCATTGGCATCGGAAGCATTTGTAATGTGTGGGGGACACACTGGTGGGTGGGGGTGGGGGTGTGGGGGGATCCTTCCCCAGAAAATTTGAATAAAGTAGATGCCATTTCCTGCATTTTGGTGTATTTTAACAGGTTATTAAACATCTACGTTTACCTCCATAAGTAAACACTTGATTCAATAACTATTTTAAAGAGCTCGGCACAACAAGAAGTAGTGCTAAGCTAGTGACATGCAATGCAGACACGCTAGCCAAGATGCTAAAGATGTAGCGCTCCGCTGTACATTACACAACATAATAAACACTTTGTACAAAATCAGTTTAGTGTTAACTGATCATAACAAATAAAGACTAAACGTATGCAACCACAAGTTGCAACACATAGCCTATCTACATACTAGGGGTTACACAACTTCAAATTTTTTAAAGTCGACTTCAACACGATAAAAGTTGAGTTGACGTTGACTCGTTGCTGTGACGTCATAGGAACTCAAGAAGACGCTAGATCATATTCACACAAAAAAAACTTAATTTATTATTTACAATAAAAAAGAGCAACAAAACATCGGGAGCATATGCTCCTACCATTTATCATACTGCAAATAAGTCACAGGAAAACCAAAACTATTATTAATCTGCAAAAAATGAAAGTAACGTGCGGCACGTAATAAAACAAAACTAAAAACAGGGGTGGGCGGTGGTGGATTCCACCACCATGGGTTAAATAAAACAAAACTAAAAACAGGGGTGCGGGTGGAATCCACCACCGCCCGCTGATGTGACTGCTGGGTCCAGTCCAGTTAAGCTTCAGGTGGGTCGCTAGTTGTGATCTATCTGGACTTTCTTTTTATGGTTTTCAACTGGCCGGGCATGGCCGCGCTCGTCCGCTGATGCAACGGCTGAGTCCAGTCCAGTTAAGCTTCAGTTGGGTCGCTGGCAATGATCCTTCTGGACTTTTTTTTTTTTTTGCATCTTTCAACTGCTGGTCTTCCAGTTCTTTATCCAAGGAAGCCAGCAGACAAGTTGAATCTTGTTTAAAATACACAAAACAAAGTAAAATTAGCTATAAGCTTTAACCTTTAATTTAACCATTAAGTATACTTGCAGTGGTCAGTGGGACTTTGGAGGCAACTGAGGAGTACCAGAGGGCCAAGCGGTTCGCAGCCTTGGCTGTTGCTGAGGCAAAAGCTCGGATGTGGGAGGAGTTTGGTGAGGCCCTAGATAGAGACTTTTGGTCGGCTCCGAGGAGATTCTGGCAAACCATCAGGCGGCTGAGGAGGGGAAAGCATCCCTTTAATAACACTGTTCAGTGAAGGTGGGGTGCTGCTGACCTCAACCAGTGATGGCATCGGGAGGTGGAAGGAATACTTCTTAAACCTTCTTAATCCCACCAACACGTCTTCCATGGAGGAAGCTGAGTCGGGGGACTTTGGGGTTGATCCGTTCATAACTGTGGCTGAGGTCGCCGAGGTAGTTTAAAAGCTCTGAGGCAGCAGGGCTCTGGGAGTGGATGAGCTTCACCCTGATTTCCTTAAGGCTTTGGATGTTGTGGGGCTGTCTTGGTTGACACACCTTTGCAATGTCCTGTGGACATCGGGGGCAGTGCCACTGGATTGGCAGACTGGGGTGATGGTTCCCTTCTTCAAAAAGGGGGACCGAAGGGTGTGCTCCAATTATAGGGGCATCACTCTCCTTAGCCTCCCTGGTAAGGTCTATTCAGGGACACTGGAGAAGCGAGTCCAATCGTTGGTCGAACCTCAGATCCAGGAGGAACAATGTGGGTTCCGTCCTGGCCGTGGAACACTGGACTAGCTCTTTACTCTCACTAGGGTCCTCGAGGTGTCATGGGAGTTTGTCCATCCAGTCTGCATGTGTTTTGTGGACTTGGAAAAGGCATTCGACCATGTTCCTCAGGGTACACTGGGTGGGGGTCTCTGTGAGTATGGGATTGGGGACCCGTTGTTACAGGCTGTTCAGTCCCTATACAAGCGGTGCTAGAGTCTGGTTTGCATTGCCGGTAGTAAGTCGGACCCCTTCAGGGTGGGGGTTGGACTCTGCCAGGGCTGCCCGTTGTCACAGATTCTGTTCATAACTTTTATGGAGAGAATTTCTCGGTGCAGCCAGCAGGCAGAGGGTTTCTGGTTCAGTGGTCTCAGGATTCCATCTCTGCTCTTTGCAGATGATGTGGTCCTGTTGACATCATCGTGCCCTGATCTTCAGCTCTCACTGGAGCAGTTTGCAGCAGTGTGAAGTGGCTGGGATGAGAATCAGCACCTCCAAACCTGAGGCCATGGTCCTCAACCGGAAAAAGGGTGGATTGCTCTCTCCAGGTCAAGGGTGAGGTTCTGCCTCAAGTGGAGGAGTTCATGTATCTTGGGGTTTTGTTCATGAGAGAGGGAAGGATGGAGCGTGAGATTGACAGACGAATTGGTGCAGAATCTGCAGTATTGCAGACTCTGTACTGGTTCGTTGTGGTGAAGAGAGAGTTGAGCTGTAAGGCAAAGCTCTCTGTTTACTGGTCGGTCTATGTTCCTACCTTCACCTTTGGTCACAAGCTCTGGGTAGTGACCGAAAGAATGAGATCGCAGATATAAGCGGTTGAAATGAGTTTCCTCCGCAGGGTAGCTGGACTCTCCCTTAGAGATAGGGTGAGAAGTTCAGTTATCCAGGAGAGACTCAGAGCAGAACCACTGTTCGTCCACATCGAGAGGAGCCCATTGAGGTGGTCCAGGCATCTGGTAAGAATGCCCCCTTGGTGCCTCCCTAGGGAGGTGCTTCGGGCATGTCCAACTGGGAGGAGACCCCGGGGAAGACCCAGGAAACGCTGGACAGACTATGTCTCTCGGTTGGCCAGGGAACGCTTTGGAATCCTCCCAGAAGAGCTGGAAGAAGTGGCTGTTGAAAGAGATGTCTGGGCCTCCCTGCTCAAGCTGCTGCCCCCGCAACCGATTTCAGCACAAGTGGAAGATAATGAATGGATGGACGGATGCATACTTGCAGTTACCTTCGTACAGATGAACATGCAGTACTTCCTGTTTATCACTGTTGTCTTCAGCTGCTCATGAGGTCGCCGCAGGGCTTTGTCCATCTTTTACATTTTTCCAGACTCAGTTTAGGTTTTGGAAATGGAATAAACTGTATTCCACCCTCTAAACCAGGGGTAATAAAACTAAACTGCTCAGGGCACCACAGTTACTGAAAGCCAGCAGTTCAGTGGCTGAACATCCAGCAATTAAAGTCATTATGTAAATAAACCAACTATTACAATGTATGTTACCTTTTAAATGTGTTTATTTAGTTACATTGAACCATAAATGTAACAAGTCTGCTGTCTTCCTTAGATATAGAACGTTATTAATTGACATTTTTATATATGTGAATGTTTCTGTAAAGCACCCTGAGACACCTTTGTAGTGAATTGGTGCTATATAAATATACTGAATTTAATTTAATTTAATTTAAATGAACCCAAACCCAGAACCACCTAAAAATAAACAAACAAACAAACAAAAAATATATATATGTGTGTGTGTGTGTGTATATGTATATATATATATATATATATGTATATGTATATAAAAATATATATGTATATATATATATATGTATATGTATATAAAAATATATATATGTATATAAAAGTATATGGGGGCCAAGATGGTGTAGAGGCAGGGCAGCCGTCTCGGACCCGAAGGTCCTGGGTTTGATCCCCAGTCATTGCACACCTTGTGGTGTCTCTGAGCAGGACACCTCATCCCCAGTTTCTCCCCAGGCGCCTTCAATAGCTGGCCATTTCTCCCCCTGGTGGTGGATGGGTTAAATACAGAGAGCCAATTTCCCCATTGTATGGGACCATACAATGATGACAATACATACACACCCATTATTTTTAAATATATAATTATTAATTTTTTTAAATTTATCTTTCAGAGGTACTGAGTTAAAATTTAGAGGTGCTTGAGCACCCCCCAAAAGAGGCTAAAATCACCACTGCTTCTACTTAGATGTGTGGTCTGCTGTGAATCAGCTTTTTAAAAGTTGCATTTAGTACAGAATCCTATGCTTTGTTTGTGCTAATAAACATGAGTGTGTTAGTCATCGTGTAACATCTGTGAATGTCAGCCTCGGGTCACAGTTATGCTGCAGTTTTATAGTTTTTTTGTGATCTTCTGTTGTTCCTGTACTCCTACTAACTGATGCCGGCACTTTTCTGATGTTGCATTTACTCTTCTCAATGTATTGAACAACAGGCTTTCACATGTGCATTTTCATTACGAAAAGAAAATATTGTTTAGTCTCTGCAATCCATTCAGTTCTATGTCATATAGGCTTCGCCCTTTAAGGCTGTCGCTGATGGGTTTATCCCGTTATGCAGAGCATAAGCACTGAAAAAATTTAGTCCACGCCCACCTGCTGTGTGGGCCCCACCCGGTCCGTATAAATTACGTTAAGAGCGGGAAATCGGCTCCCATTTTTTCTTCAGCGAGCTAATATTGCACTGTCAGAAGAACAAAGAGGATAAATTGTGTAAATGACCAACCTTTGTGAAGGATGCTTGGCCCGGCAGTCGACCTCCGGTCGTCCGGTGAGTTCTCCTCCCCGAGGAGAAGATGACGAGCAGTCTTATTCCAAGGTAAGCGTCGGGGAACTTTTCCCAGTGACAGGTCACTACACGCTGGACAACGCCATCTTGTATTTTTTCCTCTTATCGCCGACCCTCGGGGCGAACCGGATGGTTCCTCCGGGGCAAGGCGTGCTCAGCTGCAGCCCCCGCTGCTCATTCCCTCCTGGGGAGCGTAGTGTAGGTGGAGGGGGGCTGAGTGAATGCTCACCCCATCCCACCTCGTTTCGCATCGGCGATCACACCGCTCCCGGCCGACAGCGCCCTCTCGGTTGCCCGGCGGAACCCAGGAGGAGGCTGACATGAAGGGACCCCTTTTTTCTACGTCCCTCGCCTTTTCCCGCCAGTTAGGATGATCGGCGGGAAGGTTGTTTTTCACTGGGCTCCACTGTGGCTCACCGTCTTGATCCATACGGCCTCGCGTTCCAACAGGACGTTCGACGGGCGAGGCCACAGACGGTTCTTTCCTGGTAGATTGGAGGAGTCGGTCCCCAGTCCGCTCCCATCACCAGAGTTGAGGGATTCACCGAGCGGGGCTATTCCTCGGTAACCCCCCTGGAGCCAAGCCTCGCGGAAGCTTTCGGAGCGAAGCTGCCCAGGTCGGAGCAGCGTCCCGTCCCTCCGGAGGAACACGAACCAGACGGCGACCACGCTCTCCAATCGAGCCCACCGATGTGTTTTTCAGGCAGCCGCAGTTAGCAACAACGTGCGCTGCTAGCATATAGCATGTCCAAGGGACTGAAGGCCGCAGACCTGCCTTGGAGACTAAGAACTCCCTCTGTAAGGCAGCTGATGCCAGCTCAACATATGTGCCTCTCCTACAGTTTGCCTGTCGAGGACTGCAGCGCGGATGACGATGATCCAACGATCCACCTGGCTTCGTTACTCCCCTCGCTGCCGGAGAAACTGCACAAGACCTGATGAAGCCCATCGCGGACGCGCTGTTCAGAGCAGCTTCAAACCATGCTGGCGAATTGAAACAGTCGGAGGAGGTGCCAGAGGCTGTGCGCCACCTCATCAAGCCGCGCGGCTCTTCCCGACCCGCTGGAGGGACCGTCGCGAGCAAGCTTCGACTTTTCCACGGCCGCGGCTCTCACTGAGTTCCACCACCAGCCCCGCCCGTCAGAATCCAGCCCTCTTCACCCCGGCAACCTGCAGCTCAGCATTTCCCCAGAGTTTGCCTGCAAGACAGCGCTCTGGGCAAACAATCGCAGAGCTCATGAGAGAGAAGTTGCTCAAAATGATGGTCTCCGGAGGGTGTGTGTAAAAGTGACACGAAAGTTGAAATAAATCATCATTAATGATCAAAGTGTCTGTTTTTTAGCCAGTCTGTAAGCTCGGATGAGCTCACAACGGCCGCACACATTAAGAGCCGGTGTCCTTAATAAGGTTTTTTAAACTCACCGCCGCTCCAAGACATTACTAGTCGCTTACAAGGCACGATGGTAAGTGAAAATAACTCGTTATAATCCCGAGCTGCACGATTTTCACTCAAGCGATGTCAACTCGCACTCGTGGGATGAAACAGCCCCACACACGAGCCGGTGTCCTTAAATAAGGTTTTTAAACTCACCGTCGCTCTAAGACATGACGAGTCGATCACAGAACAGCCTCCACACATGAGCCGTGTCCTTAATTAAAGGTTTTTAAACTCACTGTCGCTCTAGACATGACGAGTCGATCACGGCACAACGGTAAGCGAAAATAATTCGTTATCAACTAGAACTGCACGATCCTCATTCAAGCGGTGTCAACTCGCACTCGTGGGATGGAACAGCCTCCACATGAGCCGGTGTCCTTAAATAAGGTTTTTAAACTCACCGCCGCTCTAGACATGACGAGTCGATCACAAGGATGAACAGCCTCCATCCAACGGCGCTGCGTTGATGCTGGCGCACACACACAGCTGCCGGCGCTAACCAGCTCACATCGGTATAAATGTGGTCCGCAGGCTGGTTCGGGTGGAGTCCTTCTCTCTCACAAGAAGCGACACCCGTCTCAACGAATCAAACGCGGGCAGCCGTCACCTACCGCGTCTCAGCGTTCGGCAGTTCACCGCAGCTTAAACGTGAAGCAGCTGAAAGAACCCGGTAATGAGTCCCGCCTCCCTCCAGCGCGCGCCCCTCCAGCGCGCGCCCCTCCAGCGAGAGCGGTGCGCGTCCCTCCAGAGAAAAACGTGTGCTCCCGCGGGGCTAGCAGCCTTCACTCCAACAGCACGGCGTTAATGAAGTCACGCCCTCCGCCTTTTCAACGTTCGCACAGCGACGTCAAACGCGCAGCCCCACCGCGTCATCAGCTGTCACACGCTTCGCCTCAGCACAAGCCTCGCCTTGGATCACACAGAAAACATTCCTGCGACGCATGACAGCGGTTGAGGGGCGGACTGCTGACAGCCGTACAAAACATGACACATCACTTAACGCACGTTCACCCTACGAACGTTACGTAGAGTGGCTAAAACATGCTCGCCGTTTTTCAGATGGATGGACAAGGTTTTATGCAAATGGTACAAGTCACAGTTTGCAACCCGAACCCCTCCATTCAGAGGAGTTATAAAAACGGTCCCGTCATCATCAGACTAAATCTCATCCCTAAATGCAGAAGTCCAAGTGTTTCTGATAAAAGTAATCTACAAAGTCCCCCAACGGAGAGAAAACACAGGGTTTTTACTCACGGACCGGAGGGGTGTGACCGTTTTTTGGATCTGTTGTATAACATCCAGAGAACGCATACCGATCATCCTAACACAGAGACGAGAGTTTTTTGTTTTACCTGGATGACCTGCTGCTCCTGTCACTTCAGACAGGAGGCGCTGATGCAGGATCAGGTGTTGACATCACACCTGTTAAATCTGGGCTTCGCCATAAATTGGAAGGAAGCTCGATTTTCCCGGCCCAGACATTTGTTTTTCTGGGAGTGGAATTAAATTCAACCACCATGAAAGCTCGTTTATCACAAACTAGATTCAACACTTTTTTAAAGTCAACTCAGCCACGTAAGACCTGGCAAGTGATAACAGCTGTCTCCGTCATGAAGCTGTTGGGAATGATGTCACTCACACAGTGGTTCCGCTGGTTTGTTTCACATGAGACGCCTCCAGAGGTGGTTTTGCACGTCTGCATGTGGATCCAGTAAAACAAACGACGGATGATCATTGTCCCTTCCTCTGTGAGAGCAGACCTCCGACTCTGGGGAAACACCTTGTTTTCTGTCAGAGGGAGTCCCCCTCAGCAGACCCACGTCACGGGTCAGTCTTCACGGACGCGTCGCTGTCAGGCTGGGGGGGGGGGGGGGGGGGCATGCCTATCTCAAGCGGTAGGGGCGCTGTGGCCCCACTACACATCAGCCCACATCAATGTTTTGGAGTGTCGCACAGCACTGAATATGATTCAACACTTTGCTCCCGTGCTACAGAATCAACACGTGTTGATTCACACAGACAACATGATGACTGCTGCGTACATAACCATCAAAGGGTGTGCGTTCAGCCCAGATGTTACACATTGCGCGAAAGCTACTGTGTTGGGCTCATCAAAACCTGCTCTCTATTAGAGCGGTTTACATATCCGGTGTTCTGAACAGAGGGGCAGATGTGACGTCCAGGGGCGGCCCACGTCACGTGGACCAGACCCTCCATCCAGATCTGATGTTTTTCAGACGTAGCAGAAGTTGGCAAAGCAGCTGTGGACCTGTTTGCGACGCGAGAGAACGCTCAGTGTCAACTATGGTTTTCCCTGAGCCCGCGAGACGATCCATCGCTGGGGGGGGACGTATTTGCTCACAGCCCGTGGCCCAAAACGCTTTTGTACGCGTTTTTTCCCCCACCTCCTCTGTTTTTATGGTTCCTGAACCGAGTTCAGGAGGAGGGATTGACAGCTCTCCTGGTGGCTCCCGGCGTGTGAACGCACCATGGTTCCCAGGCCTGCACCGTCTGTTGTCGGGTCGCCGTGGAACTGCCGTGGAGGGAGGATGCTCTCCTTCAGGCAGGAGGAGCGATCAAGAGTTACCCAGAAATAGGTCAGCACCTGTGGGTCTGACCGCTGAGCGGTCCCACTTAGAGGATGGGTCTCCCTCAGGAGATAGTGTGCACAATTCAAGATTCACGTGCTGCATCTAGAAACAGTTCTGTACACATCAAAGGGGACGGCTTTTCAGCGCTGGTGTACAGAGAAGGTTTAGAGGCCACCTCATGCCTTTTAGGCGGCGTGTTGTTTTTCTACAACAGCTGATGGATAGGAAGTTGGCATTCAGTACGTTTTAACGTACGTTGCAGTCATCTCTTCCTGCCACGAAGGTTTCGGAGACAGAACAGCTTTTAATCACCCGCTGATGAAGCGTTTTTCTAAAAGGTGTACAAAGACGCAGGCCTGCTTCATGCCCACTTGCTCCACAGTGGGATTTAACGCTGGTCCTGCGAGCCCTGATCAAAGCTCCAATTGAGCCTCTGGATCAGGTTTTCACTTAAAATTCTTGTCTCTTAAAACAGCCCTGCTGCTGGCTTTAACACCCGCTAAGAGGGTAAGTAATTATCTGCCCTCTCTGTTGCTTCGTCATGCCTTAGAATTTAGGCTGACGGGCAGCTCAGCTGATTTAAGACCAACCCAGCTTTTATGCCTAAAACATCACGAGCTCTTTTAAATCAAGAGTGATATCGTTGGAGGGGTTTCTCCCCCCCCCACAGATCAGAAGAGGAAGCATCTTTTCATCTTCTCTGCCCGGTGCGGGCGTTGACGTGTTACATAACGCGCACAGCTGCAATGCGTTTCAAACTCAACAATTGTTTGTGCATTATAGAGATGCTTCTGCAGGTCGCCGTTATCCATCCAGCGCTTGTCACACTGGCTGTGTGAGGTTTTTTCTGAAGCCTACAGAGCATCAGATTTAGAGCCTCCTGTCAACCTCTAAGCACACTCGACCAGGGGTATCGCATCTTCGACTGCTCTGCATAATGGTATGTCAATGCAGGACATTTGCACTGCGGCTGCATGGTCAACACCCTGCTCATTTATTCGCTTTTACCTACGTGATGTAACGGCTCGTTCCATGACACATTCTGTCCTTAGTGCTCTAACAGAATGAATA
>NC_056511.1:20039747-20051501 GCF_014905685.2 Nematolebias whitei | reverse complement strand
AACAACAAAAGCCACTGCAGCTGCGTACAGTTTAAACATGTAACAATCCTTGTTGTCTATAAACTAATTTGATTTTTCAATGTTAGCTCTCTTCATCAGTTGATGTGCCTCAGACAGGAACAATCCAAAGTAACGTGTATAAAATATGACTTTAAACATGTTCTACAACTGCAAATGTAATAAACGTTCTATATATTTTTTTGACAAACTTGTATTCTAATTCAAATACATCATCTTTCTATGATAAGTGTGCCACCCGTATTCTGTGTGGGTTAATGAGCATTGTCACGGTTTTGTAAAATCCAGCCATTTTCTCCAGTGCCTCTTTCCCAGTTCCTGCTGTGGGCGTAGAGTGAATGTCATACGTTCCATCAGTTTAACGTTTTCCACTATGGAGGTACAGAGGCTCGTGGTGGGAGGGTCTTTACATAGCCAGCATTTTGTTATGCTCTTTTTAGCAGATATCAAGAAAATTTTCAGAAGAGAAACATCATCTCTGGCTAGTTCGTCTGATAATCTGATACAATGACATAAAAGGACAAGTGTTATTAAAGTTCAGTGCTTTTGAGATTATTTTAATTATTTCTGTCCAGAAGGGTTACATAGATGGGCTGTATCAAAATATATGTCCATGATCTGTTATGGTTTCCCCACAAGTTTTCCAGAACAGTGCAGATGTAGCACTGAATTTAGACGTTTGTTTAGGTGTTACGAAGAAGCAAATAATTTTCTTTCAACCAAAATATCTCCAGTGGCTTTAGTTAAATCATATTTGTAGTTCATTTAAATAAAGTCGCTTCAGTTATACATGATGCACATGCTGTTAATTGTTAAAGGTCATAAAATAAAGCTGAAAGCTTCAGAAAATTTGCAAAAGATGTCAAATTTGCAGCAGTCAGTTGAAATTTTATGTAATATGAGTTATTGCAGTGATCATAATCAAAGGCCTTTTCAGAACATGAGTTGGGAGAGAGGTGGAGAGGTGGAGAGAGGGAGAGGTGGAGAGGTGGAGAGAGGGAGAGGTGGTGGCACTGGAGCACAATGACCAGAAGATAAGATGAAAAGAGGATAAATGTACCATGGTATTTAAAATATTCTGCAAGTGTTTCTGCTTTTTAAAGCAACTTAAAACATATAATTAAAAGATCCAACTGAAATGATTTTGTAACGTGTTGTTTTACTCGTTTATGTGAGGATTAAACTAAGTCCTGAGACTTTTATCAGTCTGACGCCTTATTTATGAAGAATAAACACAAGCTGACGCAGAGCCTTTCCTCAGTCTTAACACTGTTTGTGATACACTTTTCTTTCTTTGCTGACTGGTGACGATAACATTTTATTCTCTATTTTAATAATACATCGCTGCTTCTGGTGCTGAGCATTACTGATGTCAAACACAAACTCGCAAAACTCTGCAAATTAACTTTTTCTTACTTTGTTTGAAAACCTTTCTCACATTTTGCAGTACTTTTTAATGTTTGATTTTTATCCCAATATTTTCTTTCTCCTCATTTAAAATGTCTGCACAATGTCTCAGGCAAAATAGCATTAAGACATTTTATTTAAAAACCAAGAAAGGTCAAATATTGTAGTTAATATTTGAGTTTGACATAAAAAATTTAAAAAAAAATACAGCAGAACTTATAGCTAAAACAAATGCTTCTTTCAAACGTCTACAAAAAGGATTAAAAACGTCTCACTGTTAATTTACTATGCATCAAATAAAAAGTCTTGTAATCAAAAACAAATGTTGTGTATACACGCCTGAAGCTGAAATGCATATTTAATTAATGGGAGATATTTAATTTTTCCCCAGAGCCTAATTTCCAAACATCAAGCTGGATTGCTGTGATTCACAAACTTTATTAACGTAATGTTTTCTACAATAAAGTCCAGCTCCTGCTGAGTCTGCACAGAAAGATTATGTCCCTTGACCAAATTTTGTTGGTTACCCCAATATAGATTATAAAAAACTGTGTGTATTGTATATACATTTATTTATTTGTTTAAATGGTTAATCCTCAGTCTGCCAGTTCATGTCCAGGTTGCATCAGGAAGAATATTCAGCATAAAACAATTAGCAAATCTTTCATTCGAGTTTGATCACTGTGGGAACTCCTGAAGAAGAAGAAACTGAAAGAAACTTACTTTTATATGTAAAGTTTGGACTGGTTTGTCCAATCCAAAACACAGTGAAGGTGTTACAGTGCCATCTAGTGGTGAGGTGGTGGCAGAGAACATGGGGACAAAAATGAGAGAAAAACATTTGAAGTTCATCTCTAATAACCAAATTAAATATCTTTATTTATTATATTTTGGAAACAAAGTTAGAAAACGTGAAATTAAATAATGTGTACAAATACATAAACAAAAACTAACGCACACCTAACACCAATTTAAAATACCTAAATAAAAACATCATAGAAAAGAAGATCAGCTTCAGATTTCAGAATGAAATGTTGTCATTTTAAATGCATAAAATGAAATTACAGAAACCTCTCTGTCTGGAGCAAAATATTTAACAAGTGTCATGTAATACTAGACTAAAAAGAATTTAAATACCAGTTTAAAAGACCAATTTAAGATCATGCTAGCATGCAAGTTATGCTTAATATGGACATATGTGGCAGGAGTGAGTGAGGAAAATAAGGATGAGGATTTTCTCCATTCTAATACACTATTTATTATTCAAACTTATTAAAATTGGGAGCACCAAGTCCGGTTACTGACCAATAACAAGTTAACACACTTTATGACTATTCAACCACTAAATTCACTCTTGACTTATCAGACTCAACAGCTGAACATGAACTCGTAGTTACAGGGATTTCTTATCAATATATTATAAGAATGAGGAGGAAACTGACTTTGACTTTTTATATTTATTATAAAAATAATTAATCAAACTTAGAATCATCAAAAACAATAAATAAGATTGAACACAAATGATAAAGGACAATAATTTGGGGGAAAAGTCAGGTCATTTTAATAAACTTTAAGGTTGTTAAATAAATGTAACCAAAACAAAAACAGTGTTTTATCTGCTAAAATTAATGCAAATTACTTTCAAATACACCGTGGTCCATGCTCCGCTATTATGGTTAGCTAATGCTTACTGTTACTTCTGCTATCTGACACTTCTCGGAAACCCTTCTGTATGGTTTTAGATCTCTGCACAGTTCTGCCCCACCTATCTCACTGATCTGCTGCAGCCATATGTCCCACAGCGCTCTCTGAGATGCTTTTATTGGTTTCAGGCACTTGTTTACTTGTAGAGCTGCTGCCTCTCAGCGAGTAGGTCCCTGGTTCAAACCCCGGTCCAGGGGCCTCCTGGGTGGAGTTTGCATGTTCTCTCCGTGCATGCGTGGGTTTTCTCCGGGTGCTCCGGTTTCCTCCCACAGACCAAAAACATGCATGTTAGGCTGATTGGTAACTCTAAATTGTCCCTAGGTGTGAGTGAAAGTGTGAATGGTTGTTTGTCTCATTTGTCTCTATGTGTCCCTGTGATGGACTTGCGACCCGTCCAGGGTGTACACCGCCCCTCGCACAGTGATTGCTGGACATGGGCACCAGCGACCCCCGTGACCCAAAATGGAATAAGCGGGTAAAGATAATGGATGGATGGATGGGTACAAAGCACCAAAAACCTTTACTGATTTCTACCAGAAAGGAGAATTTTAGATCATAATTCATAAAACTTGGCTACATATTGCAGTTCATAAAATAATCAAGAGGGAAACTGGACATTTTTAAATGAATATAATGTGGTATCATCTACATACGAGTTGATCAACTTTATCAAACATTCTATTAATCTCTTGTGACTGACAGCTGGAGGATTTTTCAGAACTTCGACCAGCCTTTTGGGTCGTCCATGTTCCAAAAGACTGATCGACCCCCTTCTAAAAGGACACTTACTCAAATTACGCTTTTGTTGCTCAGAACAGACTAAAATGAACTTTCCAAACACAAGAAAACAACAAACGTAGACCGAACAAACCAAATTAATTAAATCCTTTTTAATAAAAACAAATATATATTTGGGGGAGTGGTGGCGCAGAGGTTAGAGAGGTGGGCTTGTGATCCGAAGATCGCCGGTTCACGCCCCGGCACCGACAACATCAAAATTGTGGGTGGGGTAGGTGAAACACCCACACTTGCCCCCACCCTCATTCACCCCACTCTGGGCCCATGAGCAAGGCCCTTAACCCCACCATGTGCTCCCTAAACAGGTCTCTCTTGAAAATGAGTTCTCGTGGCTCAATGAGACTAACCTGGATAAATAAAGGCTAAAAAAAAAAATATATATATATATATATATATATATAAGCTTGGTGTGTATGAGGCTTTTAACGTTTTGGATCTACAATTTAAAAGTTTCTCCAACAAAATTAGTCAACTTTTGACTTTTCTCCAAAGTATTGCTCACGCTGAGACTTAAATTCACATTTTTGAGGCACACGAGTCCTTTCATCACGATAGTTTTGGCCCACATTTGAAAACCCCTGTTTTAACTTGTCTGTATTCTATAATGTTAGCCATTCAGAACCGAATCGAGGTGGCTGTGGGGAAATTCGTCTTCTACAGAGCCGGTCTCAGCTTCAGTGAGCAGCCCGTTACTTTTACTGAAAGACGATCCACCTCCGTGGAGTCGTTGTGTTCACCTGGAGGAGACGCTCCGGTGCTTTGAAGCGCCGCCGGACCGGAGCAGAACCGCGCCGCCGGGCTGCCGGACCGGAGCAGAACCGCGCCGCCGGACTGGGCCGCCGGACCGGAGCAGAACCGCGCTGCTAGACTGGGCCGCCGGACCGGAGCAAAACCGGGCCAGGGATATCTTCAGCCTCTTCGTCTCTCGTGCTTGGAGCGCCGGAGCCGAACTGGAGCAGAACCGGACCGGACCAGTTGCCGACTTCAGCCTCAGCCTCTCCGGTCAGTCTCGCTTTTCACCGGGGGTGCCCCGTGCTGTCGGGTGCTGAGAAGCGGAGGAGCAGCGTGGAGGAGCAGCGTGGAGGAGCAGGGCTGCGTGGTGCTCGAGAGAAGTTCGGAGTTTGTATCGGAGCTGCTGCAGGCCTCCATCCAAACTCACCTGGATAATAATTAATTTTATTCCGGATCACGTTGTTGGCCCCTGTTGACCTGAAACGAACTTGGACCATGCCTTTCACTTCAGGAGGATTTTCTGGCAGCTCGCTCTGCTATTTGCTGCGAATTTTCAGTTTCTGTTTCGGCCTGTTGATTCTGGACCCAGCTTCTGTTTCTCATGGGAGCATCCATCCATCCATCCATCCATCTTCACAGGGGAGCCGGAGCCCCCCTCAGCCTGACTCAAACTGCAGTTGGGCCACCTCGTCGGGTTTGTTTGCCCATTTGAACTGTGACATTTTATGGTCTGAATCTTTTCTGCATCATTCATATTACTGTCACTATTTTCAGTTCTCAGATTATCTGGAGTCACTGAATCTTGTTAATACACCTGAATCTGTCCATCACTGCAACTTTCACTGTTTTTGGGTTCTGAATGATCGCGTCTTCATTAATGTTTCTCATGGTTCGATTATGGGGGCTAATTGTCACACTGTTAACTGCTGTAATTACACATCATTCACAAAAAACTCAAGAAAATGTCTGATAATAATGTTGTTATTGCTCTCAGGAATTCAACCCAATCCTGGACCCCCCACTAATTACAGCACACCAAATGACTTTAAAAACGCCTCTGGGCTCCATTTTCTGCATGTAAACGCTCGTAGCCTTCTGAAAAAACTTGATGCTGTGAAAATCCTGGTCAGTTCTTCTGGGGCAGATGTTATCTTTATTTCTGAGTCCTGGCTCAACAAATCTGTAATGAATAATGACGTGGCAATCAATGGATTTAACATCTACCACTGTGATCGTCAAAAAAGGGGGGGGTGGAGTCATTATTTACATTAGAGATACCCTGGTTTCAAGTCTTGTGACTTTCAAAACAATTCCAAACCAGTTTGAAGCCTTATCTGTAAACATCACCTTGAATGGAGGCCAGGTTTTAACTGTAGTCTGCTGCTACCGCCCCCCCACAGCTTCACCTGAAGCATTAAATGCCATTAAGGAATTCCTTGGTAATTTAAAATTCACAGAGATCTTTTTAGCTGGAGATCTCAACATTGATTGGTGTAAGTCGACCCCCCTCTGTGACAAATTCAAGGAATGTTGCTTGTCTTTTAATTTAACCCAACTGATCGACTCCCCAACCAGATTAAATAAAAGCCATCCTGACAATTCCTCCATCTTAGACCTGTTTCTAACTAATATGCCTCACAAATTCCCTGGTACAGGTGTATTCGCTGATCTTTTGAGTGATCATTGTGTGACAGCGGCTTTAAGAAATAGTAAACTTCCACCTTCTAAGCCCAGATTAATTAAAAAAAGGGATCTGAAACATTTCTGTGAACAGTCATTCCTCTGGGATCTGTCTCACTTTGACTGGCATCGTATTCTGTTAACTGATGACGTGAACTCTGCTTGGAACTATTTCCATAATAATTTCATTTATTTCCTGAACTTACATGCTCCTTTTCGTCAGTTCAGAATAAAGGGACGAGACAGCCCCTGGTTTACTCCAGAGCTAGCTGACCTCCTGCACAGGAGAGATCATCTTTGGGCCGCAGCGAGAAAATCTGACTCAGACACTGATTGGTTGAGTTTTCGACAGATGAGGAATAAATGTACAACTGCTGTCAAAGCAGCAAAACGAAACTATTTCTTATCTCAGACTTCCAAAAATCTAAATGACCCTAACAGATTCTGGAAAACAATTAAATCTCTCTCAGGCACCCCCCAATCATCTGACCTCCCATCACAACTTCTCGTTAACTCTGCTCCTGTGTCAAATAAGCACGAGATCCTGAACTGTCTCAACAAACATTTTGTTGCTTCTGGTTCTTTATTTGACACAGTTACTAATGGAAGATCAGCCACTTCACTTAATAACCAAACTTCTACAAATCAAATCCCTCCTACAAGTCAATCCTCAGTTAATCACACCTTCTCTTTTTCTCCATTCTCAGTCAGTGAGGTCAATAAACTGTTAAAAGATCTTGATCCTAAAAAATCTGCAGGTCCAGATGAACTTCCACCTTATTTCTTAAGGCTGGCTGCTCATATCATCACAGTCCCTGTGACCCACATCTTCAATCTCTCCATAAGACAAAACTCCATCCCAGACACTTGGAAAACAGCCTTTGTTCTTCCTTTGCTGAAGGGAGGTGACCCCACCTCACTGAACAACTATCGACCAATCTCTAAACTCTGCATTTTTTTTTTTTTTTTTTTTTTTTAAATTTGCACATTTTTATTGATGATTTTTCCATACAAGTGTACATACAGATTTTACAATATTTTATTTTTCCAGATGTTCCATACATATCATCCAAGAAAGTCTGCACATAACATCTGTAACTGCCTCAGACATAACAACTTTGCTAGTCTAGATAATATCCAATCATTTCCTTTTTAACAACAACAACAAAAAGAAACAAAAAAAAAAAAAAAAAAAAAAAAAAAAAAAAAAAAAAAAAAAAAAACAGAACAAAACTGTACGTAAACTATTTGCAGCCTGTAGCTCTAAGGGTTCCTGTAACCACACTATTAAACGATAAAGTCTGATCTCCAGGATGAAACAAAACCCCGCCAATTTTCCCAATAATTCCTAAATTTTCCAGATTCTAATCTGATGGAAAAAGTCAGCCTTTCCATAATATAAATATTATGCATTATGTCAACCCAATCTTCCCTCTTGGGAGCTTCTGCCTTCAGCCATTTCCTAGTAATGGCTTTTTTGCTTGCTACCAACATAACCCTATACATATATCTATCGCCTGCTCTTGTGATCCTTTCCATCCCTCTTCCCATGTACAGATCCTCAAATGTAAGTGGAATATTCACCCCCAGTACCTTATCCATACAAGTCTTTACATCCCGCCAATAGGGTACCATGAAGGCACAATCCCAAAATACATGGAAGTGCCCTGCTCTGTCTTTTCCACATTGCCTCCAGCATCTCGTATCTTGATATTTTCTTTGTGTTGGTGTACTAAAATATCTTACAATATTCTTCCATCCAAACTCTCTCCACGAAAGGGAACAAGATGTTTTCCACTGTTCCCCACATATCTCCTCCCAGTTCTCCTGTGAGAGCCCACAATTAGCATCTTTTTTCCATCTTGCTTTTATGTATATTGTATCACTCTTCTTCAAATTTTCCAATTCTGTATACAGTTTTGAAATTATTTTCTTTCCCAAATTTGATTCATATGCTGAAATAAACATCTTAATTATACCAGATTGAATCTCAATTAAATTTGCCCTTCTTAGTAGTTCCTCCGTATAATGCCTCAATTGTAAGTACCTGTAGAAATCCTTGTTGTTTAATTCATATTTGTTCTTTATTTCTTCAAAGCTTTGTATAGTATTTTTCTTAACCATCTCCCAGATTATCTTTGGACCCTTTTCCCATTTACTAAATGTTTTGTCTGTTACATTAGGTTTAAAATCTGAGTCATGAGCTATCCACCTTAGTACTCTACCCTGCTCTGTCAACCCATATTTAACGATAATTTTATTCCATATGTCAAGAGATAATCCTAGCCATGGATTTGATTCCTTCCTGAGGTGTTTTCTCAATTTGTTATCATTTATTATGGCTTGTAGAGGCATCTTGGGTGACATGGCGCATTCTATATCTTTCCATTTTGCATAATATAATGGATTACATATGTTCAGTAGAGTACTCAACTGTGCTGCAATATAGTAGCTCTTCAGACAGGGTAAGGCTAGCCCCCCCTTATCCTTCGGTAACTGCAAAGTTCTGAATCTGACCCGTGGTTTCCTTCCTTGCCAAATGAATCTCGATATAATTTTATCCCATTCTGCAAATTCTTTATCCGTCACCTCAACTGGGAGAGATGTAAATAAATACAGTAACCTTGGCAACACATTTGTTTTAATCATTTCTACTCTTGACACTAAGCTTGTAAAGGGGATTAGACTCCACCTTCCCATATCTGACTTTATTCTCGACACCAAGGGGCTAAAATTTAAAGATTTTAGTTCAGATAAGTCATGGGACAGAAACACTCCGAGGTATTTCAGAGAATTTGACTGCCAATCCCAACTAAATGTGTTTTTAATGAATTGGTCAGGTGAATAGTTGAAAGAAAGAACCTGGGTCTTTTTTGTGTTTAATTTGTAACCTGACATCAGCCCAAATTCATCCATTATACTAATTAGTGCTGGAAGTGACGTGCCTGGTTGAGATAGGTAAATTAAAACATCATCTGCAAATAATGCTATCTTTTGTTCCCCTCCGTCCATACATATACCCTTTATATTTCCGTTTTGTTTTATCCATTGGCTTAAAGGTTCTAAATATATTGCAAACAGCAATGGGCTAATTGAGCAGCCCTGGCGGCATCCTCGATGTAATCCAAATGTTTCTGAAAGGCTCCCATTAATTTTGACCCTAGCTGTGGGTTGGTAATATAGTGCTTGAATAATTTTGATAAATGTTTTGTTAAAACCAAATTGTTCTACCACCTTATATAGGAAGTCCCACCTGACCGAGTCAAAAGCTTTTTCTGCGTCTAATCCCAATATTACCGCTTCTGTTCTTGTTTTAATAATCTTTTGCATTACCAGCAATGTGCGCCTAATATTATCCTTTGTCTGTCTTTTCTTTATAAATCCTGTTTGGTCTAAATCAATTATGTCCGGCAGAATTACCTCTAGTCGTCTAGCCATAATTGCTGTAAATATTCTATAGTCTAAATTTAGGACGCTAACTGGTCTATAGTTGGCACAGTCTAATTGATCCTTTCCTTCCTTTGGAATAACCGCAATAAAAGCTTCCCTCCATGACCTTGGTGTCTCTCCCTCTTTTAAGACCCAATTAAACGTATTTTTTAGCAAGGGGATCAACGGTTTTCTTAGCAATTTATAAAATTCCGACGGGTAACCATCTGTCCCCGGAGCCTTGTTGGTTTTCAATCTTGAAATTTCTGAGTCTATTTCTTCTTCTGTAATCTCCTTTGTTAATATACGATTTTGATCTTCCGTTATTCTTGGTAAATTCAGAGATTCCAATAATGTCTGTATTTGATTATCATTATTAATTTCTGCTTGTGAATATAATTTTTTATAATAGTTTTCAAAACAATTCTGAATCTCTTCTGTCTTATATTTGATCAAGTTAGAGGAGTCCCTAATTTTGAAAATATTATTATTTGCCACTTGCTTTTTCATTCTATAAGCTAGTAATTTAGCTGATTTACCTCCTCCTTCGTAATACCTTTGTTTTGTGTACAGAAGGTTTTTTTTTATTTCATCTTCCAAAATGCAGTTTATCTCCGTTTGTATTCTTTTAATTTCTTGAGATCTTTTTTCATCCAGAGAGAAGTTTTTGTGTTGTTTTTCTAAGTCTTTTAATTCCAATTGTAATTCTCTAAGTTTACCCTGCTTTTGCCTTTTTAAATATGCTGATTTGGCAATTAGCTTCCACGAAGTACTGCTTTGCATGCATCCCACAGCGTAGCTGGGGATACCGCCCCATTATTATTTTCCTTTACATATATATCAATTTCTTTCGCAAGTTCTTCCTTCATATTCCCCTGTAATAAGCCTGCATTTAGTCTCCACATTGTTGTTTTTGTTTCTGTTGACACTTCCAGGGTGATATATACTGGACTATGATCTGATACATCCCTTACTCCAATGTCACAATTTTCCACTCTGTATCGATCCTTATCATACATAAAGAAATAGTCGATTCTTGAATAAACTGAGTGAGGTGGTGAGAAGTATGTGTAATTTCTGCCTGATGGATTTAGCTCCCTCCAGACATCCATTATTCCCAGTTCTGCCATTAACTCTTTAATTTTTTTGCTAATTACAGATTTTTGCTTCCCACCATCCGAACAATCTAGTTGTGGGTTCAACCTGAGGTTTAAATCTCCACCACATATTGTAATGCCTTCTCCCTCAGTTGCCATTAAATCAAACATCTTTCTATAAAAGGACCATTCAGAGCCTGGGGGAGCATACATGTTCAGGATAGTAACCAGTTCTCCTTCTAATCTCCCTTTTATCAGCACGTATCTCCCTTCTTTGTCTATTGTTTCTGACAACTTTTCAAATACAGATTTTCCCGATATAAGGATTGCGAATCCTCTCCTACGGCCTGATTTATAAGATGAGTAAAATACTTGACTATAACCATTTCTCTTTAGCTTCTCATGTTCCTTCGCTGTCAGGTGCGTCTCCTGCAGCAGTGCCACTCCCACCCCCTCCCTTTTCATTTTACCTAATACTTTAGATCTTTTAACTGGGTTGAGCAACCCGTTCACATTAAAAGAGGCCAACTTTAATACCTTTTTCTGTGTTGTCATTTACTCCTTGCGATTCCTTATTTTCCACCTTTTCTGCACCTTGAAGGACCCTTAAGCTACAGATAAACAAAGTAATAATGCACACACAACTGAACATTTTCAAAACTTTCACTGGTGAACTAGTGTCTAACCAAATAACTTCCAAGAGTGGGGTCTGAACTTTGACCCTTTGTAAGCCGTGATGGAAAGCCTGCCAAAAGGGAATTCCTCTCCCTACCAGAGGGAGTGGGCCCTTCTTTTTGCAGTTAGCTTTGTTCATGCTTGCACCACCACCCTAATGTCCACACACACAAAAGGGAGGATGCCCCGACCCTAATGAAAAAAAAAAAAAAAA